>NC_056737.1:1755995465-1756052965 GCF_019279795.1 Protopterus annectens | reverse complement strand
ATCACTGGTTAGTCCCATAAAAATCTATGAGTTTTGTATCACTGGTTAGTCCCACAAACAATGTGTAAGTGTTGTATCACTTTTAGTACCATAAACAACATGTGAGTGTTGTATTACTGGTTAATCCCACAAGCAACATGTGAGTATTGTATTACTAGTTACTCTTGCTAACAACAAGCAGATGTGTCTTTACTGGTAAGTCCCACAAGCAAAGAGATGCTAATGTGCTTTACTTGGTCCAATAATTGGAAGGTTTGTGGGGAAGAATGTTATATGGGAATTCTTATTCTTTTTTTTAGTATGGACAAATTCCACCATAAGTTTGTTAGCTGTCAAATATGATGAAGTCTTTCTAGCAAACTCTCAACTGAATAAGGCATACTAGGAGTATCTGTTCTTGTGGCAGTTTGTTATGCAAGTATTATCTAGGACTAAACTTGTTTCATGAAGTAAAGAAGGGTTAATAAATATAATAAATGATGTTGGACTACATGATTTTTTTCTTTATTATTTCTATTTTCTAGGACCTGGTGCAACCCACTCCATTCTTCTACCCTACCCTCATTCCCACCCACCCCACTTTCATTTGACTTATACTCTATACCCATTATTCACTCCCCCTCCCCTCCCTACTTCCTACAATCAATAATCACTTCCTCTACACTTCTAACACCTATCTTATTAAAGGCTGTATCTCACATCCCCATCACTAATCTTAAATGTGGAATAAGGTGATGTCCCAAGACTGGAAATACTCCCTTTTCAGCCTCAACAAAAAGTTGAGATCCCTTATCAAATCCTCTAAAGTTAGCTATGAAAACAGAATTGCAGAAGATAGTAAAGGCAACCACAAGGCCTTCTAAAGTTATGTAAAGAATCTCCAGGGCAATACCCAGATTTGCTCTGAGCTACTGCACAATGGTACCTCCTATACCAAGCCAACAGATATTACCAATATACTGGTCAACAGATTCAGTGTAAACTTTACTCCTCTCCCCCCCAAAGGACCAATCACAATATCAGTAGATTGCCAGGCTCCCAGTAGTACTGCTGCACAGGTTAAAACAGCACTGTCCATGACTAAGAATACAGCTTCTATGGGACCTGACAATATCCCTGGCTGTGTTCTACATGAACTAAAAAGTGAACTGGCACCTCACCTGTGTGTCCTGTTCAATCACAGCCTCACCTCAGGCTTTGTCTCTACCGAATGGCACACTGCTACAATCATCCCTCTCCACAAAGGAGGAGTGACTACAGACCCTGGGAACTATCGCCCCATTAGCCTGATGAGTCTGATATGCAAAGCTATAGAATGCATCATTATAGACTTAATAAACAAGGATATAGGGAATCTCTAAACTCTGGATCCTACACAGTTTGGTTTTGTGAAGGGTAGATCATGCCTGCTCAACCTGGTCGACTTCTTTGAGTCAGTCACCAGAGCTGTGGATGAAGGCAAGGTGGTTCATACAACCTACCTTGATCTGGCCAAGGCCTTTGATACCATTACCCAGTCATAGAAAAACTCATTAAGCTAGGCATCAACCTCTATATCACTAGGTGGGTTGCAAACTGGCTCACAGATAGAACCCACAGTGTGAAAGTAGCTGACTCCAAGTCAGACTGCCGACCAGTCACAAGTGGAGTCCCACAGGGTTTGGTCCTGGGTCCTCTCCTGTTTGGTATCTACTTCTCTGAAGTCCAGGCCAACATGAATGGCTGACAAAATTTGCAGATGATTGCAAGTTGGGAGCTATTATTAACTCCCCAAGTGATGTTGATATCCTACAGAAAGGCCTCATTGAGACCAACAACTGGTGTCAGAACAGTGGCCTTAAGCTCAATGCCAAAAAATGTGTCATTATCACCTTTGGGAAAAACCTGGTTTCCATGAATTACCACATCAATGGTAGTCCATTGAAAACAGAACACGTTATACGAGATCTGGGAACACAGGTTGACAGCAACCACTCTTTTGACCACCACATTGCCACTGTGGTCAGAAAGTCCTTCAATGTGGCATATCTCATTACTGAGGGTTTTGCATCTAGGAAGAAAGAGATCATTGTCTCCCTCTACTCTTCCCTCATTAGGCCAATCATCGAGTACAGTTACCCATTTGGCATGTACCTCACTGGACACCTGCAACAACTGGAGAGACCACAAAATTACCTCACAAAGAGGATCCTAGCCCTTAAACACTTGTAAACATTTCATTGTGCGGCAAAGGTCTTAGTTGGTCTTACAAATCTAGATGTGCTTTCCTGCTGACTATTAAGTGACTTTTGTGCATTTGCAGAATGTGAGACTGGAGAAGGAGTACATGTTGCCTGGTGTGCTAAAAGCTGCAATGTTTCATAGTGATGTAGGAGGCTTTAGCACATTTTTCATTATAACCTCAACATAATTTACAGGCTTAGTAGTGTATAATGACGTATATGGTATTGTGGATGAATTGCAGTGTCAGTGACTGTGTACTGTGACTTATATGGTATTGTAGATGAATTACAGTGTCAGTCACTGTGCTCAAAAAATCTGTAACTCTGATTTTTTTGTATATTTGAGGATTTCCAAAGTCAGCTTGCGTGAGTTCATTATAACCTCCAAAGCTGTCACAAAGGATTTTTGCACCTTGGTCAGCAAACCCATTTAGTACTCTACTTGATAAATGGCCACAATAACAGTCACTTATTGACAGTTTTCAAAATGTCAAACTCTTTTGAGAAATGCTTGACCATTTAGAAGTTATCATTAAGTGATCCTTATAGACAATTTGTAAACAATTTAATTGTCTATTTTTTTCTGCTTTTTAAGATACCTTAATTACCTTCCTAAACATGTAAGGTAAGTTTGACAGTTTCCAAGCTGTCTATTAAGCTATTGTTTCATTAACAGTTTGCAAACTGCACTTATTTGAATGCCTAAAACACTAAGCTACTTGGTGCCTAGTGCATTACACCCAGTTATTCCAGTCCTTGCTACTGTCCACTAAATTTTTGCATCAACTGCAAGGCTCTTACTAACCAGTTTTATATAATGTGATATTTGATTAATGAAGAGATGGTCACAAGCACTATGAAACCACCTTCAATGACATGAATATGTATTATAATGCACGAGACCTAAACTTTTACTTGATAATTTTTATTTAGCAATTATTTTTTCATATTTGTATTGTTTTCTGCCATGTCCGAATGTGCATTTAACATCTTTTCAATCTACTGTATATTACAGACCAATCATGGAACTGGTGTAGGACTACCATGTAAAGCAACCATGCCTGGTGGGTTGTTACATTTAATATTGATCCCAGACGTAGCCGAATTTAGAGAAATGTATCCAATTTTATGTTTATTCCTGGATATACTCCTAGTTCAAGACTAGATGCTCTCTAGATGCAAATATTTAATAATTTCTATTAGGAATTTGACTTTCATGTTGACTAGCTTTCCAAAATGTAGGAAAGCATTTTCTTTGTTGGCTATTGGCTCATCAATTTCTCTGTAAGGTTTATTGGATTTGTATTGTGAATAAAATGGATATAAGTCTACTGGGTGCTTTTCGGCACTGATTTAAGGTATATTGGTTAGAGAGTTTAAACTTCCATAGTATGTTAATTTCATTGGTCTATATGTCTATATCATTTTATCACTTTATAAGTTAAGTATAGTTGCATCCCACAGAGAAAACATCATCTCAAACCAGCAGGAGTAATTTAAATATATATTCCTAAGTTATACACAAATAAAATACAAGGATCAAATATATTTACATAAATTAATAAAAAGGAAACTAAAATTCAAGTAATGACTGATATTACATAGACCTCCCTTAAAGTAGGAATCTATGTGACAGTTAATACTTCCCTGAAAAATTCCCCAGTCTGAGAAATTATCTTGTGACTATCTCTTCCTAAGCTTACAGAGACTCTGTGATTCTGAGCACTCATTTATTTACAGCTAAGTAAGAGAATCTCCTCCCCATTTGGGGTTGGCATAATGGTTACAGTAATTACTTCACAAACAAGAGGTACAGAGTTTGATCCTCACTAAGGAAATTTCACTGAATTTAAAACAGTCCATAAGGTTGGTTTGAATAGTACCTCTGAACCTTAACTATACATAAAACTAATGGATCCCCTTAAATAAATACTGTTTAAATATATCCCACTTCCTCATACTGCAAGGGCATTGGACTTTTACAACTGTCCTCCATACCTACATATGCAAACTCAAATTCCACTGGCATTTTCAGTCTTGGTCTAATTATCACAAACATTCCAGCTTCTGTTTCTAAACTAACCTTTTGCTCTCCAAGTTTCAGTGACCACTGTCCCATCACCTTCACAATTATAATGATGAAACCCTTTAGATCCAGAATTTATTAACATTTGTATGATGTTAATAAAAAAGATGGGCACAATGCATTATATGGACATGTCAGTGTCAAAATTAACCACAACTTTAAGTTTTTGCCATCGATCAGGTTGATCTGGGGTCTCGTGGAGGTCCTATGAATCATATTTTTGAATTGTTGGAATTGAAGGGACAGCTCAGAGCTAATTCCTATGTGGAGCCAGGACGTAATGATTTAGTCTCTATATCTAGTGTTTTAAGACTAAAACAGGCTGTTTTATGTAGTTCAACTTGTTATGCTTAAACCGCTATATGTATTTATTCATTTTTTTTGGATGAAACTTTAAGACCTTGGGTTTGTAACTTACATGTGGTTTTAGACAAATATACTTAGTATATTAATGCTATAACATTTTATGACATGAATGAATAATGTATATTTTTACTGTAGTCAGGTTTCATGCATTTCAGTATTATATTAATTTAACTTTCCCATTTTATAGAGGTTTTATGGTTTTTAATTAGCTAATTGATCATGTGATGTTAAGTTAAGTATGAAGAAGGTTTGTGCATTTTAATTCAGTTCTGAAGAAGTCAGGTCATTTGAATGAAAGTTTTTAACTTTGTTTAATAAAGTGTAGTTATGGGGTAGCATCCTGCATTTGTTTTTCCATTTATTCTAATCTTAACACTTAGAATAAAGTCAAACAGAAATTTGAGAATCTGAGATGTTACCTAGCAACAAGAAATAAGAGTCAACAAAATAGGTAAATAGTATAGGCAAATCCTAGCCAGTTATAGATCCCCTTCATGAGTCACAACACCCATGTAGCCTACTTAACCAAACTGAAGACAATCTAAATTGTACCGAGCACACTGGTCATGGGGGATTACAATTATCCCACCATCAAATGCTAAACCTACTCTAGCCCGAACTTGCTAGCACAAAAGTTCCTTGACTTTGTGAATTCAAATGGCCTGGAGCAAATTGTCCATACCCCAACAAGAGGAACAAACATTCTAGATCTGGCCCTCACCAACATGTCCAACAGGCTCACTGCTGCAACAGTTGGAACCTCATTAGTTAAAACTGACCACAAATCAGTCACCTTTGAACTGACATTAACACCAAAACTCACAAAGGGTGAAATCAGACTAAAACACTTCAGAAAGACAAACAATACCCTCCTAGCTGAAGGTGTAAATGCATTCCAAGCCCCACCCTAAGTTCTAAGTAGTAACTATGCCGAAGCTTACACTAACGCCCTGTACAATCACATGCATAAGTGTATAAACTTGGCTGTACCAGATAGAATCAAAACCAAAGTTCCAAGTAAAACCAAGCTGCCATGGTGGACTTCCAGCATCAACAACCTCTACAATAAATGCAAAAAGTTGCTGTCCAAGGAAACAAAGACAAGGACCCAACAATGGAAAAGCACCCTCCTCAGCCTCAACAGGCAAATAAGACAACTTGTCAAATCCTCCAAGGGCTCCTTTGAGAAAAGCCTAGCAAGTACTGGCAATGATAACCATATGGCCTTTTATAGCTATGTATGTAACCGTAAGGATAGGTCCCTAGCATGTGCAGAAATAGTGTCCAACAGTATCACACCCACTGACCCCACAGTGACAGCAAACCTGCTAGAGAATAGTTTTGGCGAAAAATCACTCCCTTATCTCCTGCCAACTTACAACTAACCCTCCCCCTAACTTTCCCCACACCTTACACTTACATATCTGAAGAGCAGATCCACAAAGCCCTGTCCAAGGCAAAGAACACGGCCTCTATGGGACCAGATGACATCCAAGGCTGTCTTCTAAACAGGCTAAAACATAACTAGAATAACCACTAAGTACTGTTTTCAATCATATGCTAACCAGAGGCTTTGTTCCTGTGAAATGGAGAACAGCTGCAGTTCTTCCCCTCCACAAAGGTGGCCTAGCAACAGGCCTGGGGAATTACATACCCAAAAGCCTGACCAGCCTCATCTGTAAGACCATGGAATGTATTATTATGGACTTCATAAATAAAGACATTGGTGACCTCCAAACCCTGGATCCTACCCAATTTGGCTTCATGAAGGGCAGATCCTGCCTGTTAAATCTGGTGGATTTCTTTGAAATTGTGGCCAAGGCCATTGATGAGCACAAATCTGTGCACACAGCATACCTTGACTTGGCAAAGGCTTTCACCACAATCACAAATTCTGGCATTACCCATAACCTTAGCAAACTGAATGTAAACCCCTTTGATATAAGATGGGTTGCCAACTGGCTCACAAACTGGACATACACTATCAAAGTGGGTGGCTCCAAATCAACCAGCAGACCTGTTACCAGTGGGGTGCCACAGAGGTCAGTGCTGGGCCCACTACTTTTTGGTATATACTTCTCAGAATTTCAGGTCAAAATTAAAGTGTTGTGGCCAACCAACTTTGCAGATGACTGCAAAGTAGGTGCAATCATTGAATCCTCAAATGGTGTCAGTATACTCCAGGAGGGTCTCACACAGACCAATGACTGGTGTATTAGTCATGGTCTCAAACTGAATGCAAAGAAATATATCATCATTCCCTTTGGTACAAACAATATCCCCTAACACTATGAAATCAGCAACAATACCCTACGTACCTATGAAGTGGTAAGGGACCTGGGTTCACAGGTTGACTGCAACCTTAACGTCGACAACCACATGTCTACTGTTGTAAGGAAAGCTTTCCATGTAGCTCACTTGATTAATAAAGGCATTGACTTGAGAGCAAAAGAAGTTAAAACCCCACTATACTCGGCACTTCTCTGGCCCTTAATTGAGTATAACACCCCATTTGGTATGTACCGTACTAAGCACCTACAGCAATTAGAAAGACCTCAGAGGTTTCTAACAAAAAAGATCAAGGGCCTCCATCATGTCCCTTACATGGACCAACTAAAGTTCCTGTCACTATATTCCGTATGATATAAATTTTTTAGGGGAGACTTATGCCTGTCCTACAGAGCAACCCAAGACCCAAACCTACTGAACTTATTGCATATCCGTAAATCAAATGGGTCTAGGGCTACCCTATACAGGGACTTAAATATGGCCTGCTACTTAAATAGGACATGCTGGAGGGACAGATCTACCAGTGACTGCCACATCTTTGGAACTGGCTACCAATTCATGTGAAAGAGAGCACTTCTATGGCACACTTTAAGAGGAACCTGGACTAGTAGATGGGGCACTGTAAATTCTTACCAGGGATAGTGCCCACAAATCTTCTGAACATGGGCAGTCATCATTAAATGCAATCTAGGACATTGACTAGTACTTCTATGGTATCACATTTGAATGAAATGGCTAGGCTTTAAATTACCTCCAGATTGATAGCCTAGTGATCTGCTATGGTCCTATGATCCTATAAAAGGTCAGATTTCTATTTCTATTTATCCACTAGGTGTCACCAACAGAATTAAAAGAAAGAAATACTAATTGATGGCAATTGAAAACGTGGTCTCACAGATGCCAGTTGCTACATTTTCAATGTCTGGTGCCAACCTGGGATAATGGCAGATAAAGCTAGATCTGCCAAGCTTCTAAATTACATATATGTAATATGTTATTCTGAAAGTGCATCTTCTTTAGATTTTTGCCTGGTGTTTTATCAGCAGCACAGATGTTCTAAATAACTGTTGCTCAGCCAGTTAAAGGCTTGGAAGGTGTTGCATATGGAATTTTTGTTCTGTTAATGAGAGGCTTGATACACAAAACGTTTGATGAGACTAATAAAGCTGCTGAATAGATTAATACAGGAAAATGCTGAGTCAGTTGAGAAGGAGACTGAAAATAATAATGACAAGTCTGAAATGCATGAATTAGATTATAACATCAGTTGGTCTGCAATCTGATCCACGAAAATCTTAGCAGCAGTTCAAATGAAACGTTTAGAACATATACAGAATTCCTACAAACCTCTGTAATGCCTGCAAATCTTCTTACCTTGGCAACTGAATTGTCTCTAAGATTTTTATGGATTAGGCAACTGGCATTCTGATGTCAGTATATCTAATATAGCTATGCATTTAAAAAAAAAAGCTGTTCAGAGATAGCTGTAGCCTATGAGTTTGGCTATGAAGAAGAAAACAGTTTTTAAAAGCTCACTCAACTAGTAATTGATGTTCCAGTACTGAAATACCATAAAATAATGAGAACAAGCCAGCAGTGTTGCAAGTAGAAGCCTGTTAGAACTGCATAGGAGTTGTGGTTACCAAGACAATGCATTAGTTTCCTGGAACCAGGAGTACAAAACAAATATTCCCTGATATAGATTCTTAGCAATAGGTTGTGAATGTATGGAAGTCCATGAATGTGACTATAACAAATATGTTTCTGGTGTTATCAGATTACAAACTATTTTTAATCTTATTAAGAAAAAAATTATACAAACATCTCAAATATTTCAGGGCATGCTACTCAATATGCAGAAGTATAATATAAAAGTGAAATACAGACCAGGCGACAAACTGCATATATATTAAGTAGAGCATATTTTCCAAAGAAGCATAAAGAATTGCTAGAATAAAACTAGAGTTTATTTAGTAAAACCACAAGTACGGATGAGAGATGAAAAACTAAAAGACCTAGAAGTGCAGTTACTAGTGGGAGTGGATGTGCATTAGGGTTCAGTTCTGAGACCATTCTTGTTCATAGGGTGATGGACTACATTAGGTGACCGGAATGCAAAACTGAAGGCACATAGGATGAAATTGAGTTGAACCAAGACAATAATCGCTGGAGTAAATGGGGAGAATCAGAAGAAGCTGAAAATTGAGGTTGAAGGGAAATAGGAGAACAGGTTAGCAGATACAAATATGTGGAAAGTGTTGCTAAGAAGAAGGGACATCTGAGTGAAGAGGTCAAAGCTAATATCAGAGGTGCTGCAGCCAGCTGGCAGAAAGTGTCAGAGATAGTGTATGTCAAAAGAATAAAAAATAAGCTGAACAGGAAGGTGTAAAAAACAATGACATGAGCAGTGCAATCTTTGTTACACAGAAACTTGGGCAGTGAAGACAGATCAGTTGAAAAAGCTACAAATGATAGAAACAAAGTTCTTGAGATAGGCAGTTGGATACACATTGTGGGACAGACACAGAAACTAGGACATCAGAGCAGAAGCAAAAGTAACCCCAATGCAAAACATGTCAACGAGAACATGGTATGGTTGTTTGTTCTCATGTGCAGGACAGTATTAGATTTGGTAACAAATATTTATGAGAAAAAGGAGGAAGGCAAGAGAAGACAAGAATGCCTAGGCAATGGATGGAGGGATTTTTTGAGAAAAGACCTTCAGCAGTCAGGAATGACTGTTGAAGAAGGTAGGAGAGTTGTTCTGATTTAGGAGGTGTGGCATCAGTTGACACAACACCTTGATCCCGTGTAGAAATGAGAAAAGAGGGTGGGTAGAAGATGATGATGATGATAAACCATTAAAAACACCTATACATACAGACAATAGCAGATGCAAGAATGGCTGTGAAAACTAAATAGATGGATTATTACTAATATATTTTTGAATATGTAAGAAAGGGTTTGCTTCAGATGAAAAGACCACTGTAGCATACTTAGTTTAGTGGTAAAGTTATTAATTTCATCAACTGGTCAATCTAAGTCATGCTAGCTCATAATAAATAAATGTATATATAATTTTCAGCTTTAGAAAATGGAGATATAATATATGGGTATATAACTTTGAATATGCCATCATTGTCTGACAGCACAAATCATTAGGTCACAATATATCAATTAGCTTAACATGCAGCTAACCCAGCAAAACTCCCCTTCCTTTTGTGAGTTAGATTATTACTGCAGGGAGAAAATCCTATGTTCCCTATGAAACTCATTGACTGGAAGTGCTCGCTGAGCTATGTCTCACTAAAATTTTTTTTTTGAGGCATTGCTTTCTGATGAAACACAAATCAATTAGCACAGCTCACTATAGTGATTAATATGTTTGGAGCCTTTCTTCCTCAGCTTCTGCTGAAAATGAGCTCCCACCCAGTCAGATGTTCTCATTAGTCAAATGTCAATACATAAATAAATACAATCTTATTTCTAGAGAATTTAATTTGAATATGGATCTCATGCAGGCTAGACCACATCTACTGTCTCTGTGCATTATGCATTAGGCATCTTAATATGACAAATAATTTCCTAGACTACTGACAGTCTTTAATGATCTCAATGGAGTTTTCTGCAACTGCATTTCCCTGCCCATTTATTAACCTTAGTTTGTCTCTAATTGTCTTTATTGCCATTAATATAACCTTTAGAATCTAGGTTTACTATCAAAATTCTGAAACTCATTCGGTCGAGTAATGACTTACTCGAAAAAAAAACATTAAACATAGTCACATCTTATACGCAAAATAATGAAAGCAATGCTGTCAACACTTTGATATTTGACATCATTGACATTACCCAACTTACCTTGCTTTCTAGTGATTTCCAACTAATATTTTGCAGGGAGTAAGCCCCCCTGCACCCCCCACCCCCACCTCCTTCTAATTATATATACAAACTCTGAGATCATACTAAAGTGAAGAAAAGGGTATACATTTCTTGAACCCCACTGTAGTGAAATCTCCAAGCAATACGTTGACCTCACAACAGTGAATGCACACTAACATTCACTATTGTGGAGTCAAACATATTTGGTTCGGTGTTACATGAACTTGAAAACAGCCTTTCAACCATCCAAGTTTGCATGATTGCCATCTGATATTTTGATAGTAAACCTAGAATATATTACTAGTATCACTTCTATTACAATTTTTGTCTTTTCCTTGATGTGCATTCTTCTTTACTACCTCGTTGTTTACAATAGTGAGTTTTTATTCCAAACAATGGCATTCTCAGAGATCTCCATCCATCTTACAGCCACCCAAATATTTATTCTATGGCACTTATCCTTTTTCCTTCTTCTTCTTCACTCTCAGTGCCCCCACTTATGCCATTTTTGTATTTTTCCTTTATGATATGCTTTCTCCCTTGTATTTCTTGTCCTTATTTTTAATCCCTGAATTCCTTCTTTATTATACTGACATCTACTGTCTCCATAACTCTATATTCTCCCCTTTTCAGACTATTCACTTCATTCTTACCCTCATGAGGATATTCTGTATCCCAAGGATCCGTTGGCACTGTTTCAACTTCTTCCCTGCCAGTTTTCCCTGGAATTGCTGCTATTGTCCCTTCCTTTCATTCAGTCTTTTGCTGCATCTTCTGTTTGTCACTTTCACATGCTTGCAGGTGCATGAAATCCAATTATTCTTTGCAATTTGCAACTCACATTCAGAGTATTATTTCTCTTGGCAAGCAATTAATTAATTGTCTTACCCAAAAATGAATTCCCCCATCCACTCAAGCGGATTCATTATATCCCAAATTTGACTATATCCTACAGTAAATTTTTTATATGTAGAGATATACAACAGATCATGTACTGCAAAAAAAAAAAAAAGAGTTTATGACTTTGTTTTATATTTGGAGCCTTTCCCTTGCATATCAATGCACCATATTTTTTTGTAAGAATAACATGCCTCATTGTTTTTTTCAAGAGTAGTAATAGAATCTTATCTATAAATGAAGAGCCTAAACATAATTTTCCATATATCATCTTCTGTTCTTGCAGTACTTTCTAACAGAATATTTTTTAAACTTAATTACATAAATAACTAATGTTTCCTTGTACCTAGCAATGTCATCTTGCATGACAGATTACATGGATTTAATCCTAAACCAGAATTATTGCAATCTTAAAATAATTCAGAAACATCAGTTATGAATTTAGCAAATCTAAAACTATACCTGTCTTGTTTTTAGCTTGTTCTTATATTTTTTGTCCCTTCTCCCCTTTGCTTCATACCTTCTAGTCCTACTCAGTACCACCATCAGTCATCAAGTCTGCCATCTCCTCCTTCCATTCCCATATTAACTGGGGGGGGGGGGTCCAGCAACAGCTTCTGTTAGAGGGAAGGGTTTTTTTTTTTGTTATACCTTCAATTTGCCCCTCTCCCATCTCCTTTGCTTATCTTGTGATGACATCTGAGGACTATTCTGACATATATGCCATTGCTCACCTCATGGGTACCAATGTCAGTGTCACTCCACCTCTGAGATAAGCATATCCATAGTTCTACTACAAGTGCCTCAAGTTCCCAAGCTGCTAATCAAACCCTGGTTACCTGGACTGTGGTCAGTGCTTTATCACTTTGTGCCACACTGATGGCTACAGGCCACTTATTCTTATTCCTAAATATAGTAAAATGATTACCTTTCACTTAGAGTTCAGCTGCTTCTGACATATCTGTTCTTACCTGAAGGTTCATTTTTGTATTCCAATGTGAAACACTGACAAGCACAGACTGTTTATGTAAATGTACTTTCTCTAATTCTGTGTGACCTTGCAATTAGTGTATTTATAGAGTGGTGGAAGAGTCACTGTGGGGTGAGAGGAGGGAGCACTTTCTCACTGCTTGTGTGTCGGTCAAGTGTTCAGCAGTAAATAGGTGAATCTTGAGCAGTTGCTATTCAGTTGAAGTAGATTCAGAGGAAAAAAAAACATTTATAATATTCTTCCTTCTTAAAATCACCGAAATTTCACTGTGCTGTTTTATTTATTTAACATTGGCTTACCGGGAAAGTCCGACTTGAAACAAAGTCAATTTTCACTGGAGGCCTGAGGAGAAATGCTCCAGACGCATGCCTTTGTAAGGTGGGAGGAAACCGGAGTACCCAGAGAAAAGTCATACGAACACAGGGAGGACATGCAGGACATGCAGACTCCACACAGAAGGCACTCCAGCCGAGAATCGAACTAGTGAACCTCTTGCTGTGAGGTGACAAAACTACCGATGCACCACTATGCTGTTTGGGGTGTATGTTACCTCTGTAAATGTACACTACTAAAATGAATGCATAACTGTATTTCTTCCTGTTGCTCCTCAGAGCTTGACTTTGTGACTTAAAAGGTCCATCCACTTGTTTATCAAATAACAATAAATAAATAGATAAATAAATAAATAAATACACTATTACAGCTTTAAGCATTGTCTCTGTCACGTCTTGACATTGTTGCTTCAATAAAATATTTTATTTATAACATTTGACTAGTGAATAATACTAGACAAATGCTTCCGACCAATTTCAATCAACATCATTATGGTTCCAGAAACTGGGTCATATTCAGAACGTTCATAAGCAAAGTGTATAACTTCATATTTCTGGCAGGTATTGCTGAGGATTAAGGCTTTGAGATGTTAAAGAGCTGTTTTTTATTGTCCAAAATGATGAGTGCAGGAAAAGGAAAATAAAGTGCAGTCTTTGCTCAGGACAAATAGTCTGTTACTCAGCAAAATCATTGATCAACTAAACATAAACTTAGGAATACACAGCTACCTTTATTTATGTATGGGATTGCTAAGGGTAACAATAGCCAACATGCAAGCAATACATTGAATGATTGCTCAGAGAGTCCCCTGTTTGCATGCTAAATGAAATTGCATGACTGTGAGGAAATCATTTAACTAGGGAATTGTTATGGCTAGGCTTGTATAGGCCCTAGGGCTGATAGCCTAGTACCAACCTATGAACCTGTGAACCTATGAACCTATGAACCAGTGTTTCCAGGATGAGACTGAGTAAGGTCCTCATGGCTCAGTTGTTAATGTAATTTGCAAATACAAGTAAGATCAAGAGGATTATGATCGGATCACCAATCATAACATACATACATATTATATGTTTGAGACATGTATGTCAAGAAATTCACTTCAAGAGCAAAGCCTGAGATGTGACTCTTGTCATCCATGTCTCGAACACATAATAAGAAGTTATGATCGGTGAGATTATCGTAATTCTTTGTAGTGCATGGAGCTTTATCTCTCCAATGTACTACTAGGTAAAGTGGAAAAAAATTGTTCAGTGTTTTCCCAGCTTACAAAGCTGTAAAACACTTTCCTCCATACCTATCTGTCTAGATTTTCACAGGACATCCACATCATTGCTTCATATTTTTGGTCTGTTCATTGGAAAATATCTGGTTTTCATTTAAATGACTCAAGCTTGTAGTCACTAAGTAATGACATACATTTGAGTTTCGACATTCAAATTCTTTAGATCTTGCAGACGAACATACATCCTGTTATTCTAGCAGCTTTCAATTTTTTTTTTTTTTTGCTACAGGAAGTTAAGGAAATGTTAAAGGTATGGACAGCTGGACAGCAGGCAGAAACAAATGGCTTGCTCTGCCTCTGTCATTTGCTAGTCAGTACAGGAAGATCTAAATGCCTAGCATGGGACCTAACCATAACATAAGCAAGGGGTGCTTAAAATTATTTTAAGATTAGGTCACGAGCCATTCATGTACTTCACATGGTTGTCTTTTCTCAAATATCAGCATGTACTAGGCTTGCTTCATTCACTAAAATAAAATAAATAGATGAACACAGAATGTTTAATAGCAAAAATATGTCACTCAGAATAAACAGGCCAAAACATATGAATGAATGTTTATTCTTCTCTGTTTGGGGAACTGAGAATGCTGATTAAGGTTTCCAGTGCTGCGCACCCTCATTGAAAAAAGACATACCCCTAGATTTATTAAAATCCGTGTAGGCATCGTGTAGAGCCTACATGGAATGTTACCATGTCCGTATACATGGTTCCCACTTGGCAGCGTGCCATGCATATTAATCATGTCATGTTGCTGAAGGAGAACCGTGGAATACATTACTGAATCAGTCTAGGGAGTGTAGTGCAAAATGCGTTCACAGTTGATCAACACACTCCCAGCACTGTGTAATAGTAGTAGTCCCAATGTTATTTTCATTGAATTATTTGTATTTATTTGTTTGTTTTAAAAAGCATATTTGCATGACATGGTGTAGAGTGCAGCAGTGCTAAGTTGTGCTGAGACACCAGACATCTAAAAATAGAAACCAGATGCATTTAATTCTTTATCTAAAGGTCATGTTTAAGCATAGCTGAGTGGTTTGCATGGTGGAGCACAGTCCTCAGCACTGCTTAAAGGTAGCTCAGAGGTACGTGTAATGGTATAGTAAAATTCCGCCTGTCCACTTAGCTAAATGGGTAGAGTTACGACCTCATGTGCAATAGGTACAGAGTTTGAGAACATGGAAGAGCAAGTAAGCATTTGTTTTTGAAATACAAATTATGCAAATTATTTTTTAAATATTGGCCTGCTGCTCTCAGCTAAGCTTTGCTAAGGTGTGCTAAGACCTGCTAAGCACTGCATAAACAGAATAATGGCTGATAATGTTTATGCACTACTTGGCTGGTTTGTGCACTGCTAAGCACTGCTAAGTATTCAAGTTTTTTTACTGCTTGGCTCAGCTGCTCTGGTTTGAATGGTGCCAAGTGATGTGCCTCATTTTTAAATGCTGTCCAATGGCATGTAAGGGTGAGAAAACAGGCTATATTAAGCCCAACAGGTGGGATTACAGCGTAATCCATTAGAGTTCTGTCTCTGAAGGATATCATGGCAGGTGTTGGAGAGGGTTCACACTTTCAGGTGCAGTGCTGGGGCATTCTGGAGTTCAGGGTCATGGTCAGACTCCTTGAACTGGCTGATGCAGGGAGGTTACCAGGGCTCAGAGTGTAAGGCAGAGGCCTGCGACCAGCTGGGAAAGGACCTCACCAGTACAACTGGTATCCGCCAAACAGGTGAGCAGTGTCATCACCAGCATGATGACTTGAAAAGATGGAAACGGGCCCTCTTGGTCACCTGGGTCCAAGAATGCCAGGCAGGGAATGTCCCATATGTATGTAAGTACATTTATCTCTGTTTCACCAATGTGTAATATTGAATGTCTGCTAAACTGGTATGCATAATGGTGTACCTCTCTCCCAACAGCTGCAGAGGAGAGGGCTCACAACATCAAGATGTATGCCAGGCGCATGACCAGGTTCCACCGTGAGTGTGGTGAGTACAGATGTATTTTGCTATCTCTAGTCGAATAAGCAAAAAAGTGTAAAGCATTAACTGTGATTAAGAATAAACTTAAAGATTGCATTTCAATTCATGTGGACTCACACCTGTACTGCAAGAAGTACACACTGCCAATTTTAGTGCCATAAGCAGGGAAGACTAAAGCATAAACCGTAATAAATTATATGCAATAAAGTTTGTAGTGCAATAACTGTGGATTTACAGCTGTACTGCAACACCTGCATAATGACAACTGTTGTGCAATAAAAACATGACATTTTTCCAGTAACTGATTGAAGGTATCTCTAATAAAGTCTGTTGTGCAATGACTGTGGAAGTAGGGCTGTTTTGCAAGAAATCAATAAAACTGCTCTGCAGTGAAAACATGAAATAATATTAGTATCTGCATGAAGGTATATTTGATAAAGTCTGTTGTGCAATAAGCGAAGGTTCAGAGCTGTTTTGTAAGAAATGAATTATGACAACTAGTCTGAAACAACACATGCACCAATAGCAGTAACACCAAGATAAATCAAGTACATCAGGATTGTCTTGCTTTTACCATTGCATGTCAGCTACAAGCATTCAGGCTGTGAGGTATGGTGCAGTCAGGTATAACAGTGTAGTAGTTGTGAAGACAGCAAGTAATGACTGAATCATGCAGTTTTATTCCACATAGGCCACTGCTACTGAATTATCTGCTACCCAATATTGCAAGTCAAAGGCCTGCAGGTAGGCAGACATTGTACATATTCATGCAGCCTACATATGTGTTGTCTAGTACTCTACTATTGGCACTGTTGCATAACAGATGTACCTTACACAGATGCCTCAATTAGACTGTAAATGCTACCCTCACACTGGCTCTGCTGTAATGACAGGGCTGACTCTGCTGTCACAGTTACACATACAGCTTGCTGGTCTCCAAAGTGTTAACACACCACCCTATGTATCCTCACCTGCAGCAGCAGCTGCAGCCTGCAGCATACACAGCTATATGTTAAGGTACCTGATACAGACCAACCATACTGCCCAACCCCCTACAACAGGTGATCCAAACACATCCATACATAAAGGGGGGAGCAAAGGCCTAGAGATAAGGACATGTTTCACAGTTTGCCCCTACAAAGATAGTGATTAAGTAGATAGAATAGCAGCTATCTCATTAGCATGCATGTTCTGACAGGTATGAAGTGTGACACTCACATGTCTCTCTCCCCTTACTGACCTCTACCTACATTGTTTGCCAGTGAACTGACAGAGGACCACAATGTCAAGGGACACTGCCCAAATATATGAGCAAAACTGTGCACATACTGCATACATGTCTAGCATGGAAAGTATTTGTGCTTACCCTCTGTGATGTTGTAGTCTCCACACCTCAGTAATGTCCATCTCTAAAACTAAGAAAGGGTTCAAGGCTTAGATGAAGGCATTATATATTGCACTGTGGTGCCATGTCATTTTTTAATGATAGGGAAATTCATCTGTTTTGGATGTAATTAGAATTCTGAGATACAGATTAGTGGAGAGACAATTACCTGTTAATGAGCATTACTTACAAAAGGTAATCAATTGCTTATGGGAAACAGATCTGCATCTCGATTTACTCACAGAGACAGCGTATGTGAAAAGCATTTGCAGAGGAATTCTTCAAACAAAGAAACACACCACTCTGCCAGGTATGTACTAGATTTCCTCATAAAACAGGATGCAGATGGTTGGATGGAGGTATAGGGAATAGGAAGTAAACCAGTAGGCTTGTATTAACTCTGTGATATTGACATGTCAGTGATACTCTGCTGTCCAACACCTACAGCCATGCCTCTCAACTGTGCCTGCTTTGAATCACATCTCTGCTCTGTCCCTGTCACTCCCTCCTATAACGGTCAGCTGCTGTAGTAAAGACGGTGGATTACATATACATCATAGTGAAACTAAGTAAGGGTGTGCACTCCTGTGACATCAAAAGATGTACTGTAAATCACCTCCTCTCAATCTGTCAGTGTCACACATAAGTAGGACTAACATTGTAAAAGTGTCCCTGAATGTCCCCAATGTACTCTGGCTAAGTCCCTGTTTCATGGACATTCATCCCTGTCAGGTTGAGAGCTATGCCTAACATACCTCTCAACCCCCCCTAAAGTAAGAAATCAGGACACAGCCATAATTGATGTGAAGTTCAGTGACAGAGTATACATATTGGCTATACAAAGTAAGAATGTAAATAGAGTAACAGATATTACTGTAGCAAGTGTTTTCTGAGAGGTCCGATGGGTGACAGACTGTGTTTTAATTTTCTGAAAGCAACCATCAATGATCTCACAACCATTTGCAAGACATTCACAAGTTTGTGCAAAATGGACCACATCTATGAGGCAAACACAATGACATTCTGCTCACGTTTGTATAGTTGAGAGGTACTGTGCCTACAGGGAACATATACTATAGCAGGTGTACATTGCTGTCTGTCATTGTGGCACACTGCTTTTGCTGGACTGTCCCCATAACGTTGTTATAATAGCACACTGCTATTTGTCCAACAGTGGCCATATGAGATATTAGTGGAGATTTTTCCCAGTGTAGAAACACCACAGGACACTGCAGTGATGGGTGTAGAGACATGCAGCAGAATCTGTCATGGCACACAGGGACATTACCAAATATTGCTACTATCTTGGTGATAACCACACATGCAGTGTGTTGCCAGACTGTGGGGTATGATGTGTGAGGGAGCAGTGGATAGTGTAGGCCATTATGGGTGTGTAGGTTCTGTACATAGTGGACATCCATGTATCTGGTCCTGTAATGCGTTTCCTTCTTGTTGTCTTGCAGGAATGATGCACTGACAGAGATATCTGCCATTTTCGGCAGCAGAGAATGATGCCATAGTGGATACCCTCAGACTTCACTATCAAATCCTGCTTTCAAGGGGTAGCCACAATCATGAATAGTGGGCAGCATTGTGTGGTGACCTTGTGAGGACTGTAAATCAGATTGGCCAACAGGACATGACCTACAAGATGATCCGACAACAGCCAACAGGCATGGTCAATGCCACACATCAAAAGGTAGCTGCTGTTGCCAGGGATCGTGCTGCCACCAGTGGCAGGCCTCTAACAGAACAACCACTCTTTACCACAGAGGAATGCCTGGCAAACCTATGATCAACCGACCACTCCCAGCCATCCATCACACCATACATCCTGGACTTGGTGCCCCAGCGATTACATCAGAGGAGCAGCCAGGTAAGCTTACTGTGTTCACCAGTATTATACATTAGAAGTCATTCTGGCAGGCTTTACAGACTATTACATGGGTGTCAGGTCTACCTTCATTGGGGGTGTCTTTTACCCACAGTTGTGTATACATACTCAGAATGTCAGCAATATAGCCAGGATAACATTAGCTACTGTACATGTGGATATATCCACATATCACATTGTGTCAATCCAACATTTGGTGCTGCTGACAATACCTCACCCTCACCTTTTCATAGGGACATCACATGTAGCCAGAGTCCATGCTCCTGTATCTGGTAAGTGTGATACTGTCGTTTTATGGATCATATATACCCTATGAAAATGAAGGTGTGCCATGTTGCCTTATACACAACTGTTGTACCTAGCTAGAGTAGAATAGTTGTATGTTCCATTTCGGAGCAGTTGACTACAGTGCATAACCAAGGGAATGACAGGTGTGTATTTCTACAAACATTAACATGCTTGTACTTATAATTATGAGCAACTAAACAGCCTGCTATACATGTGGTAATTACTCCAGGATGCCCATTCAAACACAAAGGGGAGATGGTGCATACCTGAGGCAGTGTTACTACCACTGGCATATCATTCTCAAGATAGGTGTACTGGGTTGAATGTGTAGGTCTGTCACATACACTGTCATATTGCAAACCTCACAGGTGTATTGTGCTGGTAACGTTAAGTGGATGTAGGTACATGTTCTACAGGACCTGACTTGTCTATGAATGTTGTTGTGAGCATGTGTGTCGCGCATGGCATCTGAGATGAGAAAATATGGGACACGTAATGCAGTTGTGGATCCTCATCTGTATGACTGTGTGGATTACCATACATAATAGTGCAGGTGGTAATGTAATGCTTTTGTCTTGCTTCTCACAGGTGAATGGGGGGGTTGGAGTCTGTCCTCCTCACAACTTGATGTCAGTGTCTCATTGGACTCTGATTATGATGGTGGCTGTAGTGAAGCATAGGTGGGGTTGTCGGCTGCTGAATATGTCCCAGAGGTTGATATCCTTCTTCTGGCCCCATTCTCCCCATACACAGTCAGTATGCCCACACATACCCAGTCACCAGATGCCACAGATAGTGGACAGTCTAAGGGTTGCAACATTGAAAAGGACAGTGTGAGAGCTATGGCGTCAGTGAATGTAGACTCTGGCCATAGCCAGAGAGCTGCTGATGTCCCACACAGGCAGATTGTCAGGGCTGCTCAAAGGAGTGCTGCTACCCATCCACCTCCTGTTGCTGGTGTCACATCATGGGTCACTCTCCACATGTTTTGGGCTGTCATGGAGGCACAGACATGTTCTGAATGCAACACCAGATGGATGCTTAGGGTTATAGATACAGCACAGTCTGACATCAGTGACTGCCTCCACTGTATTGGTGAAGCCCTGTATCATTTCACTGATGTAGTGGACAGATGGTGGGCTGAGACAGTGTCTGTCTTTGACCATACATTTCTGTGCTGGAATATCTGCATGGAGTTGGGCATTGAACATGTGAACATAAGCCAGCAACAACATCTGCTGAGAGTCCACATGTCCATGCAGACTCATGCTCCCATAGTAGCAGTACCTCCAGCACTACAGAGGGAAGTGTGTTGTCCACACCTCGACATGGCAGACCATGGGCAGATGGTCCTGGGCAGTGTCATGGAGGACACAGGCCCAGAAGACAGCAGTCACCTTCATGTGCTAGCACTGCATCTGACCTAGCATGGTGTTGCCCATGCTACTCTTGGTGAGACCAGTTCCTGTGTTCATGGCCAGAGATGGTGAACTGTCACTCTACCATGTATGGTCCACAGCTGTCCACCATTAACATGTGTAGGGCTAGCACTGGGCTTGACTTTGTATACACACACACACATGCACACACGCACACACGCACACACGCACACATGTACACACACACACGCACACACCAACACCACTCTCACATGTAGGTCACCAACAGACACACACTGCCCACCTAACCAGCACTCTTTCCTGGATTGCACACATGCTGTCAACTGTTTGGCACAGCCTAAGCTGCTGGCACCCCCGCACCCCACCCTGTGCATGTGATGATATCTGTTCCAGTGTGCGAGTCTCACAAGGAGTCTGTTGTGGCATACATCCTAAACCTCAGGACAAGGCTCAGGGAACTCATGGGCTTGGCCCAGGAGAACCTGGCTGAAGCCCTACAACAGAAAAAGGTGTGGTATGACAAGAATGCTCGAGCTAGAGAGTATGCTGTTGGGCAGCAGGTAATGGTTCTAATTCCTGTCAGACACAACAAACTGCAAGCAGCTTGGGAGGGACCCTACAAGGTGGTTAGAAAGGTAAGTGATGTTAACTACATGGTGGAACTGCTAGGCAGATGGCAGGGGCACAAATTGTTCCATGTTAACATGATGAAACCTTACCATGATAGGGAGACCCTTGCGCTGAGCATTTGCAGTGTACTGCAGGAGGAGTCTGAGGGATATCTGGGGACTGATCTCCTCAGTGAGGCTTGGGCTGACACCTCAGTGGAAGGGGTAGCAATGTCCCAGCAGCTATCTCCTACCCAGTTTCAAGAAATCCGAGCAGTGTTGCAGGAATTTGGGGACATGTTCAATAGGAAACCAGGGTGCACCCACCTGATGCAGCACCAGATGGAAACAGGACCCCAAAGGCCTATTAGGCAGGCCCCTTATAGAGTGCCTGAGAGAGTCAGACAGACCCTGAGGGAGGAGGTACAGGAGATGTTGGAACTAGGGGGTGATACAAGAGTCTAACAGTCCCTGGGCCTCCCTAGTGGTGCTGGTGCCAAAGAAGGATGGTAGCACCAGGTTCTGTATGGACTACAGGAAATTAAATAGTCACATAGAGTCGAATGCTTACCCCAAGCCTAGGACAGATGAGGCCCTTGAGCACCTGGGTGGGGCTAAGTATGTTACAACCATTGATCTTACCAAGGGTTATTGGCAGGTGCCCTTGACTCCCAGTGCTAGAGAGAAGACAGACTTTGTGACTCCTTGTGGTGTGTATGAGTTCACAAAGATGCCCTTTGGGATGAAGAATACCCCAGCAACTTTCCAGAAGCTGGTAGATTGTATCCTAGCAGGAGCAGGAGGGTTTGCCCTTGCCTACCTAGATGATATTGCCATCTACAGCCATTCCTGGCCAGAGCACCTCCAGCATGTCAGGGAGGTGCTGGGCAGACTACAGAGGGCAGGGTTGACCATTAAGGTGAGCAAATGTCAGGTGGGTATGGCGGAGTTCTCCTACCTTGGACATAGAGTGGGAGTAGTAATATAAGGCCAGAACCTGCCAAACTGAAAGCCATTCAGGCATGGCCTGCACCTGTTACTAGAAATCAGGTAAGGGCATTTTTAGGGACAGCAGGGTACTACAGAAAGTCCGTCCCCAGTTATAGTACCATAGCTGTTCCCCTCACAGACCTGACAAGGAAGAACAGGCCAGATAAGGTAGTGTGGACCCCATCATGTGAGCAGGCATTCCAGTAGCTTAATGAAGCTTTGGGAGGAACCCCTGTGTTAGCCAGTCCAGATTACAGCAGATAATTTGTTGTGCAGGTGGATGCTTCAAACCATGGGGTGGGGGCTGTACTTAGCCAGATTTTTTCAGAGGGGGAAGGGCACCCAGTGGTTTATCTCAATCATAGGCTCCAACCCAGGGAGGAATGCTATGCTGCTGTAAAAAAGAAATGTCTAGCCATAGTGTGGGCACTGCAATAACTTCAGCCTTATCTGCATGGAAGAAAATTCACTGTTATGACAGATCACAATCATCTAACATAGTTAAACAGAGCCAGCCAACAAAATGCCAAGTTGCTAAGATGGAGCCTGGGGTTGCAAGCATAAGGTATGTCAGTGTAGCTCCGCAGTGGGGTTAGCAATGCCAATGCAGATGGGCTCTCAAGACAGATAATTGGGTAGGTATACTCAGATAGACCTAACCCTCTTAAGCAGTGTTTTTCAAAGGTCACTTGAAAAACTAGCTTGAGTTCTCTGGGGGGGGGGGTGTGAAGACTGGTAGAGATGGGTGAAGGCTGCCAGTCTAGCCAGATAGAGTTGTGCAGATAATTCTATCATTTGTAAATATGGATGTTGAACTTAAAACAATGAGGCAACATTGCCATCTGCTGTAAAGAAAGCTAAGTCAAGAATTTCTTGTAGGTCCTTTGAAATTAAAATTGTTTCATCACTGCCTTTGATCTTCTATAATTCCGCTCCAATCCGGCTAGATGAAGGCTTCCTGCTTATTGTTTTAAGGCTAAAGTTAATGACCAGAATTTACATGTGGAATGCCTTTATTGCTCTAAGTGTAAAAGATTGTAAATGCAGTTTCTGACAACCTGGGAACACCAGGAAAGTGTGAAATGATGTAATGTTTTATCAGAACTGCAGTTTCAATTTAAACAGTGAGAACCAGAGATTATTGAGCATTTTTGTCTGAACATCCAACTCTGCACTCTGCCTGTTGTCTTATATAAGTTATATCAGAACTGTGTTTTCTCCTAGAAGTAGCTAGGAATTAGAAAAGATTAGACTAAGTGTTTTTCTGTTATTTCAGAACTGTACTACTGATTTATTTTAAGCATTTCTGTGTGATCTCTGAACTCCTGACTAGCACTGACCGTGTAGCAGAAAGTATTGTCTTATGGTTTTAATTATTTATTATTAAATATTTTAAAACCTTTTAACTGTGGCTGGTTTTGTGTAGATGTAAGTTAAGTTCTAAGAGTACATTGCATGTATATAAGGATCTTGTAAAAGGTCACTCTAATAAGCCTTGAGACTTAGTCACATCTACCAATTGGATAATAATATTGCACAGCAATAATTGGACACCCTTTTAAGGGCCTTTGAGTTGCTGATAATTATTAGTGGGTGGTGGCAGCTGGTACTACCATATAGTCTGGGTAAAAAGGGGCACAGCTGGAGAACATGTGCCAGCCTTCCCCGGAAGTGTTTGTGTGGTTGTGTAAATTCTTATCTCAAAGTGTGTGTGTGTCAGCTAGTTGGGCAGGGACATGAAGCACTGGTTGGACAGAGAGGGTGCTGGAGACTTTAGCTTGCCCACTACGCTGAGATCAGGACCCTATAGCTGTAACAGTAGGGAATCTTATTGAGAGCCTGGGGAGCAAGGGAGTGACCAGCCCTGGACTGACTGTGATCTCTGTGTGCTCTTAAGGGGAAATTGCACTTTACTGTATGTATTTGTTATTCTTTCCTTATATATGAGACGCCCTCTTTGGTGTTAGTGGTGAGGATTGAGGTGCCTTGATTGCTCGGCCAGGGCACGGGAGTCACAAATGGGATCAAGTTAGCTAAGTGTAAGGGCATGCCCAGTGTGATTGTCAGTACTGACAAGGTGACTCTAGGCCAGAGCTACTTGTACTCCAGTTCAGGATTATAGTGTGCTGCAGGTCATTGGCTGCTGCACCTGATACCACAGTGTGGCAGTTCACTGATATTGTCCAAGGCATTCCCCGGCTGTTTGCTGACCTTAATATGTGACCCATAATTCAGAACTGTACAGAGCTTCACAGACTGCCTCACATATTCAACACATTTCACATAACTTTTTGATTTTCTGGCAAATTCATGGCAAATCAGAGAAGACTGAAGTAACATTTGAGTTTCAGACTCCATGCACATCAGGACAGTTGTGCTAATGCAGGACCGGTTCTTCTATTGACATTCTACATTTGTAGGTGCAAAGATTTGAAACCTGTACCAATTTGTCGTCTTTGCTTGCCACTTTTATTCCATTTTTTAGTCAGATTTCCTACTCTAAGAGGTTGAGAAGTTTGAAGTGACTGGGGTACATGGTGAAACACAACACACAGTGTGACAGTCTGCATACATCTCCCTATATGTCTGCTGTGTTCCTCATACATTTTGTTTTACTGGTGCTTTACTGTAAACAGCAGTCACTGACTTGCTGTGCCTACTGACACATTTAAGTGATGGCCTTTACATCTGCTGCTGATCTGACCTGTTGCAGCCTGCTGTTATACTAGCCACCTGCTAGGTTACACAGAGCGAGTATAATCTCTCTCTGTAGGTATGGCCCTTTGTGCCCCCATTCACTCTGGCGGGTCTATATTAGAACACCGAACGTTCAAAATTTCGAGTGTTCTAATATTGACCCATTTTCAGTGAACGCTGAAAATATTGAAGAAACAGAAAACCGAATTTTTTTCCTAGGGAAAGAATTCAGTTGTCCATTTCTGTTGCTTCAGTATTTTCAGTGCTGTGGTGGAAAGTTACGGGTCAGGTTCAGGTAAGTGTGCGATTGTGTGGACGTGAGGGTTAGGGTGGGTTAGGTGAGTTAGGGTTAGGGCGCAGGGTCAGGTAAGTGTGCAACTGTGTGGACGTGAGGGTTAGGGCAGGGTAGGTGAGTTAGGGTTAGGGCACGGGTGAGGTGACTGTGTGATAGTGACGGACCTTAAGGTTAGGGTTTGGGTTAAGGTAAGTGGATAGTTAGTGGTGTATGTATAGTTTAGTGTAGGGTTAGGTGTAAGAGTTTAGGTGTATGTGTGTGGATTGATGTTTGTTTGGTGTGCATGTGTTGTGTCTATGTGTTTTGGAAAAGCAAATTTTTTCCCTAGGAAAAAAATTTGCTGTTCTGTATGTTCAATGTTTTAAATTTTCGATTCATAGGGTTCGATATTCGAACACTCGAAATTTTGAATGTTTGGTGTTCTAATATAGACCCACTCTGGCTTTATCCAGCTTTCTTGCAGTAACAGATTGAGGGGTTATGACAGTGTGTGAGGTTACCACCATATGAGTACCTCACATACAAAAGATGTTGGATGCTGCCAGATTCGAACCTTCAGCACCATCATAAATGCTAGTGTCCCTGGTCCAGTGAGCCACACCAGCCACCACAGAGAAAGGTTTCATTAATCACACTATCAACAAGATAGAGAGGAACTGTTTGGTTTGCTGGTATATCATTGCAGATGTATTGTTACAACAGTTGTATGGGAACACTGATGTGTTTGGGGTGGGGGATGACCAGCTTATGCTCTGCTGGCATAGACAGTTGTGTGAATGTCTTTTGACCCCACTGTTTGGCATCTCCCTGGAATAATGTCATGAAGTTTTGCAGCCATGTGGCTTAATGGATATTATGGGCACAAACTAGTGAACAGAGTACCTGTTGTCCTAACTGGCTGTTAGATCTGTACAAGTAGCCCACTGTAGATCTCTGCATGTAGCCCAATAGCACACTATATATATAGCCCACTATATTCCCTTGCATACATGTGGCAGGTCCATACATAAGCTACCATATTGTAGTACCCCTTACAAGTGATGTACAGGAGAGTGACTTATAGATTCATAAGTGTTTACTAGGCTAATGACCCCAAGGGCCTTTTTAAGCCTAGCCATGAATCCTCCATATGTCTGCCCTAGATTGCGTGTGGTAGCATGGCATCCAGGAAGCAGATGCCTGTGAGACCACCATAATTTCCCCAGTTGGTCTTTGGAAAGTACCTGTAGCTAGAGTACTAAGGGCTACACATACTTTTGTTTCCACTGGGATAGGTTCCACTGTGTTGGCTCTGGGTCTGAGTTGAGGTCAATAGAGCTCAGTGAGTTCTTTTAGTATGTCCCTGTCCACCCTGTAGCGCTCTACAATCTCCAGCTCATGTAGCTCCTGGTAGGTTACCCTGTGCCTGAACACTCTTTTCCTTCTCAGTCTAGCCTATGGTCAGTATCAGCAGCAGCTGCATTGACCTCAGTATCTAGCACATACATATGTAGCAGATCTACAGCAGCCCCTAGCATTCTCTAGGTTAAAATTCCCAAGTCTTTACTCCAATAGTGCAGAGTATGGGGGGAAATCAGATTGTAGGGTGTATGCATACTTTATGGTGCTCTGCTGTAGGTGTGCCTGTGTGACTGACTCCTTATGATGCAGTCCACCTGCCAAGTACATCATTAAGGGGTTTAATGGCCCTAGTTTAAGTGAAATAGAGCTCATTAGTACTTAATACATCATTGGCTTTCTCAGCCAGTTTTTGTTTTTGACAGCCTTCCTTGCTGGGCACTGTGGTGCACCGAACAAAACACAAAGGTAAAAAAGGCTTAGCAATGAGCAGACACGGCCCCGCGTGCTCAGCACAGCTGTGCACCACTCAAACATGCTCAAACCCACTGAAATACATGCCCCAAAGCTAAACAAAGCTTAGAAGTCACTGAACTCACCCCCCCCGCTCAACTCAACAGCGCACCACGTAAACAAGCACTGCTGAGTTCCAGTGAGCTTAAAAGATTGTGGACATATCCCCTTTTGATGTCAGTTGCCTCTTTTGTGGACACCAACATGGTTCTGTCCCACCATGGATGAGAATCTGTGGACAGAGATATCTATTTGTGCTATTCAGTAACCTTAGCTCATTTACATACAGATCTGTTCGCAGTACCTGATAACTAGATAGTTTCAGACCCTGCCTCATTAGCAACTACAGCAGTCTACCATTCTACATACTTCACACAGGGTCCTATAATACATTACTGCTACATACTCATAAATTCTAGTTTTTACAGTCTTTTTATTTATTTTTTTTCATAATGGCATGTTTGTGCACTGTGGCACACCATGCAAACATACCCAGGGTATTAAAAAAAAAATAAAATAAAATTATTTTACATTATTTTCCATAAGGTTTTGGACACACAGTGGTTACTTTTGCACATATCTGCGTCCTCTATACTATTTCTGCCACTGTAAGCGCACATTTACAGCCCCTGGTGTCATTTTTTAAATCCTGTACAAGTAATTTTTCCATGTACATTACTGACACCAACACGGGGTCTGCATGAATGCCTATCTTCTTGCTGGGTTGCTCTACCTGCCTGATTTGCATGCATTTTACCTGCTTATGAGATGATTTGCATGTCACGAACACTTCCGTGTTCGCACACTTGTGCACTCCCCTCAGCTCCATTTAATGGATCGCACATCAGCTTACTTTCATGTAAGCAGTGTGCCATTATGCCTACATGGAAAATAAGTTCATGTAGGCTTTAATAAATCCCCCCCTTATATTTTCCTGATGCTATCTTTTATCTGAGTTTAGTTAATCAACTATGTGATCTCCTTGAGTTCCTTTGTCCTGCTTCCTAATTGCCTCTACATTGTCAACTTTTAATAAGTTTTTAAAATAAACAGCATACTAAAATATTAAAAAATATAATCACTACAATAGATTCTGTGTGAAGTCATTCTTTTTAATCATTTTTTCATGTAAATAAGATCAGGTTCTCATGTTGATAGTCACATAATTGTTATTTCTGAGTCCATACACCTTCCAAATTATCATAGAAACTTTGCTCCAGGAACATTTTCATTACAGCCGCATTCTAACAAAAAATAAAAGACTATAAATGAGAGATAGAGAGAGCAGTCCTAACATAAGAATTTGCAGGTATTTACTCTTGTCCTGTCTGACCTTTTCTACTGGACAAAAAGGGAGAAATGGAGAAAGAGGGAGATCAGTCCTAACACAAACATTTACAGGTATTTAGCCTTTTTTCTGTCTTTTTTTCTTGGCTGTCTTTGTTTGTCCTTTGCAATTCAGTGTTTAGCCTTTGTGTTTTATTTGTCTATCCATTTATCTGTTTGTCTATGTATCCATATATCTAACTATAGTGTGGTGTGTCAGACAAAATAATCTAATACATTTTTAATCTAAAACCCATTAGACAAGTCACATTACATTTAAAACTTCATATATTGCAAATACTTCTCAAAAGCTGCTTTTTTTGCAGGGCTGCAAGCCTCCCAGGGCCTCTTTTGTGTCAAATATATGTACTCCACAGTCATATAACTGCAAGGAAAAGTAAAAACTCCTCACACAGTGAATCATTACTAGTGCACAAACTAACCAACTAAAACTTCTGCGGGGGGTGGCAATGTAATAGTGAATATTAGCAAGGCACATTTGTAATTCCTATGATCCAAAATCACAGCAGCAGTGACTTTCCATAACCTTACACATTTTTCTACAAATATGTGATTCAATCATTTGTGTTTTGATTAATTGTGCTTTATATCACTGATGACACTTTTTTAGTAGAGAAAATGTGTCATAGATGAAATGTCACACACACACACACACATATATATATATATATATATATATATATATATATATATATATATATATATATACATATATACATACACAAACACACACAAAAATATATATAGGATCATAGGTGCATACTAGGATAATGATCACTAGGGCCCTTATAAGCCTAGCCATGCAACCCAAATGTGACTTCTAAATGTGATTTACATAGGGAATGATTTACTGACTGCCTCTGTTCATCATAGACATAGGTGCAAAATCATGGGTGAATTTCTGATTACCCATCCATTGGTCCAAGTGTAGCTTAAATAGGTATAGGGAGGACCTTGGCTTCACATAGATGGGGGACCAGTACCAGACAATGGGAATTCCCTGACAAACATGTCCATCTCTCCAACATGTGAAAAAACAAAAAGTGGCAATAACGAGCTAAGCCAGCAGACTGGACAACAAATTCTGCAAGTACAACAAAGGCTTTATTGAAAGTAAGCGCTTTCGGTAGAGAGCAATCTCCCCACCTTCATCAGACAATAACGTATTTAAAAAGCACACTTCTTATATATACGTGACAGCGTTCCAATTATTAACCTAATTGATTCATTGATTAATTGATTGGTGATTAACAATGTTTAAAAAGTTTTTTTTAAAATTCTCACTGAGAAATCTTTCTAAAAACTCTATAAATCCATCAAGTGGCACGCACAGAAATTCCTTTAAAATCTTTTTAAATATCTTACATTTTGAGGGTTCACAAAATGTATATATGTATATGTATATGTTTTAACTGTTTTAAATATTTTGAATATTTAAAACTATGTATTTTTTCAAATTTTTACCCTAATAAAAACAGTATGTACTGAAAATATGCTAAAAATATACTATAAATAAATGTACTATAAATGTACACAATATGTGCCCACTGTTTGCACTATATATACTACATATTACACAAACAAATCCTTGTTCAATCATCATTCAGTGAATTAAAAAACTGATGAACTAATAAATTAATAAATTAATAAATTGATAAATTCTAGGTCGAAAGGAAGCCAGAGAACATAACTACATCATTAATTTGTCTGATAAAATAATTTGATATTACATATATACATGCATACACATACACATTTACACATACACATACACATACATATACACATTTATACACATTTATACACATTCATGCATGTATATATGTAATATCAAATTATTTTGTTATCAGACTAATTAATGATGTATTTATGTTCTCTGGCTTCCTTTCAACCTAGAATTTATCAATTTATTAATTTATTAATTTATTAGTTCATCAGTTTTTTAATTCACTGAATGATGATTGAACAAGGATTTGTTTGTGTAATATGTAGTATATATAGTGCAAACAGTGGGCACATATTGTGTACATTTATAGTACATTTATTTATAGTATATTTTTAGCATATTTTCAGTACATACTGTCTTTATTAGGGTAAAAATTTGAAAAAATACATAGTTTTAAATATTCAAAATATTTAAAACAGTTAAAACATATACATATACATATATACATTTTGTGAACCCTCAAAATGTAAGATATTTAAAAAGATTTTAAAGGAATTTCTGTGCGTGCCACTTGATGGATTTGTAGTTTTTAGAAAGATTTCTCAGTGAGAATTTTAAAAAAACTTTTTAAACATTGTTAATCCCCAATCAATTAATCAATGAATCAATTAGGTTAATAATTGGAACGCTGTCACGTATATATAAGAAGTGTGCTTTTTAAATACGTTATTGTCTGAAGAAGGTGGGGAGATTGCTCTCTACCGAAAGCGCTTACTTTCAATAAAGCCTTTGTTGTACTTGCAGAATTTGTTGTCCAGTCTGCTGGCTTAGCTCGTTATTGCCACTTTTTGTTTTTTCACAAGTTTGCAGTTTTTGGTCCTGTTTATGCTGCCATCTCTCCAACATGTCTTATTTATGTTGCAAGCAAAACTTAGATCTTTTGATCTAGTAGTTCTGGTACTGATGTTGATTGTTTTACAAATGTGCAAAAGGATCATCAAAACTGTTTCCATGGATGCCTTGTATGCCCGACAAAGATCACCTCACAGAAGTTTGTATGATACTGAGTAAAGAGATAGGGCTTTGAGACAATCAGCATAGGACATCATGTTTACTACCTGTATTATTTTTGTAGAGAACTTTTGTGGAAGTTCCAGTTGCTGCACGTGTTTGGTCAGGTACGTAACAAAGGGGGCATTATACTCTGTGATGTATCTGATGAGGGCTGAATACAGTGTTACAATAACATCTCTGGACCTAGATGCCATGCTCTTACTTATAAGTTGAGCAGCATCAAAGGAGTGTCTTACTACCTTGGACACATTTTGGCCAAAGACTAAGTTACCATCTGTATGAGTTCCATGATCCCTGACTAGTGAATCAACTTTTATGAGTGTTTTATTGATGACATAGTTATCCAGAGTGGTTTACCTCCCAAAAGGTACTGTAATGCATTTTTGGCAATGAGTTTTAAGCTATGGCTTTGGCACCAAGTGTTTGTCTCTATTAGACCTTCCTGAAGGGTGTTTTCTTCTTAAGGAGATTCTGTTACTGCTCCCAGTTTGCAATCATCTGCAAACTTAGTCAGCCAGAGACCTTCTACATTAGCTTTGACCTCCAAAGTAGATGCCAAAAAGGAGCAGGTCCAGCACTGAGCCCTTAGGGTTTATACTGGTGACCAGCCTCTTTGTATAGGTAGCCTCCCAAACCTGCGGGTCCCGTACATGAGCCATTTAGCTATCCAGCATCTTATGAAGGGATTTATGCTTAGTTCCATAAGATTGTTGACAATGCCCATATGAGGTATTGTATCAAATGCTTTTTCCAGATGTAGGTAAGCAGCATGCACTGCTTTCCCCTCATCCATTGCCTTAGTGAGTTTTTCAAAGAAATCCAGAACTGATGTTAAAAAGAAAGCAATGTATTGGGCTTTTTATTCACAGACAGCTGCTCCACTGATTTCCTTGCATATGCTTCTTATGCTAAGACAGCCGCAAATGTCTAGATATCAGCAGAGACAGCACTGCTGCCTCCATTTAACTAAGATCTCAGTAATTCACTGCAAAGTATATCCAAGAAAGTGAAAATGTTATCAAGCAACTTCTGATCATGCATTCATAATTGCTAATTTTGGAAATTTACTTTGGTAAAAAAAATTCAACTTCCATAAAACAATTTACTTTATTATTTGGCAGTAAATGGTTTCAGTGAAGCTGTAGGAATCTAAACTGACTTCACTTTAAAAATGCTTCATCTTCAAACCTATATAGTGCGGTGATCCCTCCACATTCAATGAGAGGTGTCAGGTTAGCCAGCAGCTTTACCACAAGTAATAGCAGCCTTAAAATGTTATTTACCAAGATTCATAATTCCATAGGTATACAGTCAAAGACAATGATTAAATTAATTAGATTATAGCCAAACTCCCTTCAAAAATGAAACTGGACCTGTGAACGATTAATTCACATGGTTGAGTGCAGGGAATGGAATTAATAGTGCACTCCTTGCTCAGGCAGCATAGTCTGTTACTCTGCAAAATCACTAATCAAATAAATGTAAACCTGTATACAACAACTACCTTCATTTATGTATGGGATTCCTGAGTGTCATGAGGTCCAAGATGCAAAGAATCCATTCAATGATGGCTCAGCGACACTTTTCCTAAATTGAAAAGCCAAAGGAAAAGAAAGTAGGTCCCTTCGCTTCAAGGCAAATCCACATCAGGGTCACACATCAAGTATGCTGAAATGCCTCTCACATGAAGGCAAATATCTAATTGTGCAAGCTGGTAGAATGCTGCCTTGCAGTGTAAAGAATGTGGCAAATTCAGTTTCTAGTTAATGGTTATTGCTCACTGCATTAACTAAGAGCGAGTATTTTCATAATGTGATTAAAGCCCTGGAGTAAAGAATATTAGGATTCTGATAATATACCTAGCAAAGTGAAATTTGATGATATTCACACTGCCTCTGATTTCTGCACTTATGAATCTTTGGTGACTCTTATTAATGGCATAGACTGGAAACCTAACTGCCTGCAAAAACTGTTACAGAGGCCAGAAAATAATTTGTCTCAATAGTGGTAGCATTATGGAAATGGATTTTCTAAGGTAATGTGTATGGTTAAGGCTGGGGTTAGTGCAAGCTATGGTTAGAGTTAAGGTTAGAGTAGCACACATTATTAAGATGGACAGGCAGCCTTTGACAAGCATTCCCAATACAAGAGTTTTAAGCTGTTTATCAAATATCATGATGCATGCTGCTCTAGAAAAGTGCTGTGATTCTTTGAACCACTTGATCTTTGTGCAAAACTAATGATGCTGTTGATAAACCATGTAATATGCATGTGCAGTGTAAAGAGTCTAGCTTGTCAGTTGCAGCTGCTTCGTTTGGTGTAATGGGCTACAGTTAGGCATGTCTGTGTATCTGTCTCCTTGTTAAAGAAATGTTCTGCATGCTTATACTCCTGTACAATTAATCAATATATATGGGTTCTTGGAGTTGTAATTCACAGAAGACACTCAGTCATAAAGATATTGCCAGCAGTCTCTACCATGACTTTCATCTAGTACTCTAAGCACACAATAATGCCAATTCCTCAACCCCAATAATTGTGAGCAAAGTTTAAGAACCGATAAATATTCAAATATTTCATTGGGTTTTGTTTCTGTTAGACTGAGAATAGTTGTGCAATACCCAACACTGGTACCATGCAATGACATAAAACAAGAAAATGAAACTGTTATGGCTTTTAAAATTGCATTAAACCAGTCCCTTTCTTGTCAAGGTGAGAATAATACTGAAATGTCCCAAAACTGATGGTTTGATACAGTGAAGACTGGATAATTTATAATGGGCACATGATACAGTGAGAGATGAAATAAGATTCAGTCCATGGCTGAAGATGCCTCCTGCCATGTCAGGTTCCACCCCTGCGTCAAGTTCTGGAAAATGTAACCATTAAATTAAATAAAGCTAAGTAACCAATCTTTTATCAGTTTACTGCACCGGATAGTGTCCTTGCACTCTGCTTCTACAGATTTTCTCTTAGTGGTAAGCAGCAGTGGAGACAAACATAAATGTAATTAAACATTCTTAGAATAATTATCTAGCTTCCTTCTAGTATACAAGCTCTGGAGAGTCATAATATTAGTTTCCTATACATCTGAAAGTATTCAGATATGAAAACATTTATGCTTTCTGGAAGAATGCTGCTGTGGTGATGGGGTCAAATGTAATATCATAACAGAGGGACCAGACTTCCTTCCCTTTAAGACCACAATAACTTTCTTTATGTTTTTCTCTTATTTTAAATTCCCTCTGAGACTCATAACCTGCATCCTTACATTTTTGTGTTAGTAGCTATGACTCTTGTGACCTTGTTTCTGAATTGAATATGTCCCTCTAGTTTCCTGTTTTCACATTTACAGTAGTAATAGTTTCCTAGAATATAGTAAATATAGACACCAGGTAAAAAAAATATCACAGAAAATTTCTGATTAAATCATTTATCTTCATCTAGGAAATACAGACACTCAGTGTATAAAAAATCTGAAAAAAAGTGTTTTGGATAGAAATACCAACACTAAGTGGATAAAAATATCACAAGTTATTATGGAAAAATGATTCAGATAAATCCTTCACCAGGTCCAGCTATCATAAAACTGGAGTCAGCAGACAGTGAAAATAAATAATTTCTACTGTCAAAGAGGAAACAAATAATTGGCTGATAAAAAAAAATGCAAATGACTCACCACACCTCTGCATTATCATGAGCACTAAATAATTTAATAAATTACCCAGACAGAAAAGTTTGATAATAAACTTAATATATAGTACATTCTCTGCTTTAACTACACAGTGTATGTGCCAGTTGGCTTAAAGTCTCAATAAGAGACAAATCTCTGTTTCCACCATGTAGAGCCAAATCTAGTATGGAATTATAACAGTTATGTCATATGATGAATCTGATGCCATTTTCTTGAACATTTATAATAATAAAAATTCAGACTGATCTACCAGGTTTGTAATTTATTTGGCTTCTTTAACAGTGGCTGGTAGATACTCTTTTCCAAAAATATCTGTGTTAATATGTCACATAGCAAGGCCAGCAAAACTACCATTCAGCCATAGAAAAATTCTCCTGAAAAGTATAGAGAGAATGGAACCCCTTTCCCAACCACCCAAGGAGCAGGAGAGATTTATGAATCCACAAAAACAATCAAGTCAAGTGCATAATGAAGACAGACTGGAGTCTGTACTGTGTACTATTAGCAGCTACTGTTATGGTGAGTATACCCACAAAACTACACTTTGTACATCACAAGAATCAGTGTAGCATTGTAATTATGTATACATGAAATGCACAGATTCAATATTGTCAGGTCCCATGAAGGATGTAGTTTTGGTCTTGATTAGCAGTTTGCATAAGTGATCTTTAGAGATAGGGGAGTAAGAAATTCAGGTATTTCACATGTATGATAAGTCCAACTTTCTGAGTGCAGTAGTTAAGGCAACAAATACACAAACACTACCACTGCAAAACTGGCTCAGATGGTCCTAGGCCATAAAGACTCCCAAAATACCATGAAGAAAAAACAAATAAAAACTTCTTTTATTTGCAATACAAAAGGAATAAACGCCTTCATCCTGCTTAACAGGACTTCATCAGATTCAACAATAAGATAACACTGCAAGTGCTTATGTAGATATAAAAATTTTACTGTTGAATCTGAAGCTGAGTTCCTGGACCTGATAGAGCTTTTCCATTTTAAAATTTTGATAATTTCCTTGGGAATATGTGTTTTGGCTCTGCTGTATAATTTAAAGAGTTTTTTTCTTGTGTTGCATAGTTTCTTAATGGTGGTGGACCACAACTTTTTTTTTATTTCCTTGTGATTGTTGGTGCTGGTTCCTTAATGCATTTCACTAAATGGGTGCAGAATTCCTTAGTGAGCTTGTTTCTGTATCGTATTCAGTGGTGTATTCATAAGTTAATTCTGATATTTCATCATAGAGTAGGTTGAGTTTGACAAGTTTATAGTCTTTAAATTCATTGGGATTTACTGTAGGGGCTTTTGGGAGTTTAAAGGAGAAATCTAAATTTCTGATCAGACACTGGGGGTGGGGTAGATAACAGAGGAGCAGTGCAAGAGGAGGACATATTTGTAAACATCAGGTTCAGAAGGCCTAATGTGTGGCAGAGGTTGAGGAGAGGAGATTAGAGATATGCAGTAAGCATAAAATCTTCATTATTAAACATGCATGTACACAGCTCTCTGTCTCTCTATAAAGCTATTTACATATATATATATACATATATATATATATATATATATATATGTTTTATATTTATATATATATATATATATATATATATATATATATATATATATATATACAAAGGTGTTAGTGACCCCTACTGCAATGTCACTCAAGCAGCCCAGGCTACACTTGTAATCCCTTACCTCCTCCCAGCCTGTACATAGGCAGTGTAAATGAGCATGCATGAGCTTCTTCTTGTTCATTCACAGTAGTGTGAATTTGCTGACAATGTTTGCTACAGTCAGACATGTGCATATACTAATGTGATCTATGGAACTATGTTCCTGGGTCTACTTTACATGGTCGACTCTTCAGAAAGTCGACTTTCATATGACCGAGATCATATGATCGACTTTCGAAAAACCGACCATGTAAAATAAACACATAACACACACCTACTGAGATCGCACTACAGTACGGAAGAGGAAATTTTCCCATTCGGCACTGTATGGAGATAGCAGTTCCTGCAAGCTGCAGTGGTGCAGCAGTAGCATTATTGCCTCACAGCAAGAGCTTGTCCAGTTTGATTCTTGGCTGGAGTGCCTTCTGTGTGGAGTCTGCATGTGCTCCCCATAGTTGAGTAGCCTCCGAAAGACATGCCTGAATGGACGTGCCTTCGCTGAAGGTTGGGCGTCGGTCTGGCAACTCGGCACCATAAAAATCTACTGTCAATCATTAGCAGACCGTAGTTCCGCTGTGTTGGCCCCTAACTGGGAAAAGCGAAAAAGACAAACAACAACAATGGAGACAGCAGTTACCCATGGTAAGCTTTTCGAAAGTCGATCATATGGTCTCAGCCATATGAAAGTCGACTTTCTGAAAAGTCGACCATGTGTAGGGAACCCATGTTCCTACAAGTCTCATTTACATAAGACCTTCGTGAATTGAATAAAACTTGATGAAACTTTCTGAATATTGCCATTTTGTAAGCCACCGGTTACTGTAAATCTGCAAAGATTTGATCAAGCTGGAATTATAGTCAACAGTTTGAAACAGGTGAAGTTAAGAGCATAATAGAATGGATATATTAATATTCTTATTACTTACTGCACAATCTTCAGGGATAGCTTGTTAAGTACTGGGTTAAGATCTCCCTATCACATTCTAGAGTTTAAGATATCTCTTTTACAATTTTCACATTCTATAGTTTGAAATGAATCCACCTGTTTGGCACAGCTATTGATACCTGGCAATAACAATGCCTAAGACCAAGGTGCATAGATGTTGGGATTGTGGGTTGGTTTAATGATTAAGGTGTTTATCTCACAGGCACAAAGTACTGGGTTTGGTTCTTCATTTCACTGTTTGGTTATCAGCTAGGTGTGTAATAGTCTGCAGACTACTTACCTAATATTTACCTATGAATCTAATAGCACTAGTAAAAATGTCTATGTGCACTGGTGTTTCAATGGTAGAATTCTTACCCGCCATGCAGTAGTCCTGAGTCTGAATCCCAGTCATTGCAGATTGTCATTTCACAAGGTACAGTGTTTAATTCTCATCTTTGAAAGGGAAATTGTCTAGGCTTAAAACAGCCCACAAGAGCAGCTAGCCTAGTACTTACCTATGAAGTTAACTATAAGTAACGAAGCAGGATAGATACTTTCCTCCTTTCCCTCCCTCACACTTTGATAGGCACAAACTGCAATCACACACTTTCTGCAGTTTATTCTAGGCCCAAAGTGAAAGAAAAAAAAAAGCTTAATCACATCCGAAAAGAGGAAATAATATATTGTTTAAAAAGTGACAAGTTATAAGCAGCATAATAGCATGCAGCACTGCCTGATTATAGTATTACTTAAAGGAGGTTTACCAGTCTAGTTCATTTCACTCGGGACTGGGTTAAAGTACTAATGCCCAAATGTGTTATTTTTAGGGAAAACATGTTGCAGCATCACGGTATAAGGCACATAAGAGAGTGAGAGAGAGAGAGAGGGACAGAGACACAGAGACACAGAGAGAGACAGAGAAATAACTTCTCTGCTGTGGAAAACCATATAATCATGGATGCACTGTAGACATATGGAAACATCTTTTTGGAAAAAGGGGTCCAAAACAGACAGAGCAGTCAAGGTGTGGAATTAAATATTAGCTATCATAAATGCAATTTGATGAAGAACTCATACCTTTATAAAGTACAGAAAGAGAACAGATGGTCTGGTGTCCCAAGTAGGGACTGAGGCAAGATGGAATACAATTGCAAATAGCACCACAAATGGCTGGCCTAACAATATTCGAAGTTTAACACCTGATGAGGACTATCTGCTGTCTCAGTGTGGATGATGGCTTTGGATTCATGTAAGGTGGCATGGATACCATCAGCTTGCTATGCCTTCATTAGTTTGCTCACAGGTGGTACAGAAGGCCAGTGTTGCCATCCTGCTTCTTTTATTTAAAAATACATTTGAAAGGTATCTCTGTCAAGTAATTATTACCTTCAGTAGCACTGCAGGAACAGACAGCAAATGATATGCATGGATGTCCTTAATTCCAATGTGTTGTAAACTTTCAGATGTTTTAAAAATTAAATGTTATTCAATGCTTATTTGTTTGTTTACAGGTACAGCACAAAAACTAATGACATGCTGTCCTATACCACAGCTGGCTCAAGTTGACAGCAGAATGGTTGTCAGCGATGATGCCATTATGATCATTGCCATGATTTAGACTCAAGACAGTGGCACACAGTCACAAAGTATACTAGAAGGGTCCCCTTCCTTCCAAACAGGTTGATAACTCTATAATCAATGATACATAATTACACAATGTGCATCATGAGTTTATATCCTATTCAGAAGATAAGAATCACCTCATAGCTCAACACCTCTTTCTTCTGGACAAGCTGTATCACTGGAGGAAGGCACAAGGTCAGAGGCTCAGTTATCCACTGTGCAGCCTGCAAACAGGAGTACCAGGTGAAGACATCAATGGCAGCTACCTCTAGGGACATGTAAGACCTTGTGATCATAGTAGCAGATGTGTTGTGACATATTTCAGGCCCATGCTATTGCCACTCAGAGTCTTGCAAAGAAGGTGAGAATGCTACAGAGTGGACATGAGGAAATCTAGCAGTATAAGTTAGTGGTGAGGCCAGGGACAATACGTTGTTGCTGGTGTGACACTTATGAAACTTTCTGAATTACAACAGCCCATAGGAACTCAGCTGGCATCTCGTCTTCCCGTTTTGGTTGAAGACCTGCAGGTTTATCCTTAAAATAGTATAAAGAACTACTGGGTTAATGTGTCAGCTAACCTGAATGTGTAACCTGACAAGGGCAAGCACTGTTACTAATGTATGCTGCATTGGAAAATCACCGCAATGTCATTGCAGAACCTTGTCTTGATAGATGTTGAGTGCAGTAGCCAGGAACATTGCATCATGAAACATATTTCAGGGGAGGATTTCATTATGGACAGCAAGCCATGGCAACTGGTAAATTAACTCCATAAAACCAATATCAGTGGGCACTGACACATTGAGTAGCTTTTTGGTGTGGAAATGAAGATTGATAGTTTTCCTTTTTTCTATTTCCTATTCATTATAGTAAATAAAATAGAAAATATTATTCATAATTGCTCTTTATAATTATTACTGAAAAAATTGTATTTCTGCATTATGTATACAGTTAGTCTCATTGCTTTTTGTTGTCGATGTATGTTACATTAATAAGTTCAATGTTGTAGAATTTGTTTAACCACTGTTTATGTCATTTTTGCCTTATAGACCAGGTTGTCACTGAAAACAGTCCTTAGACAGTAGCCATGTAAACAATGAATTAAATACATAAGAAAGCATAATGTGCAACATTCTTAATTTTCAGGATGATTGTTGGTTTTATCATTACTGGGGCTAACCTGAGTCTTGGTCCCATTTTGAGGGAGCCTTTATATGGTTAACATCAATGTTTTTCCCCACTGGGGTATTTTGAAATTCATGAAGCTGCATCCAGTCAGACACCTGTGCACTAACGTTTATTTATTTATTTATTTATTTTTGGCATTTTATTTACTGGGAAAGTCTGACTGGGTCTGTTGTGCCCACAGGCCTGGGGAGAAAAGCTTCATAATAATGATAATATTTTAAAAATTATAGAAACAACAATTTTGCACAAGTAGAAGAACAGGAAAAGTGTAAAACAACATAGTGATATAACAATATAACACATTATTTTGGTAAATATTGGAATAAGGTAAAAAGTAAAATAGGCAAAAAAGAAAGAATACAAACAAAAGAGATAGGCAGTTGTATGGGAATCAAAAACAAAGTATCATCAAACTTAATTTATTTATTTATTTATTTATTTATTTTACATTTGTTGACCGGGCTAGTCCAGCTGGATTAATGTCCATTTTCAGTGGAGGCCCAGGGAGAAAAGCTCCTCAGTTTAGATACAATATTGGAAATACATAAGAAGACATAGTACAAGTGTGATTATACAAAGGAAAAATGAACTTACAAATATTATTGATTTTAATTAATACAGAACAATCCTAGTAAGAATAATAATAATATAATAAGGTATGAGATCATCCTTTTTTTTTTTTTTTTAAGATATGTAATATTTACAATAAATAGCGGTAATATATCAGTTGCAGAAGAAGATAACATCCAAGTGGTTAAGAAAAGTTTATGATAGAGTTAAGGATGCCAACAGGCTAGTCTGGGTTGGTACAAGAGCAAAGCCAGAATTTGTTAAGATGTATTAAAAGTTGTTTTTTAAAGAGTGGAAGAGTATGTAAAGAGGACAGATCAGATGGAAGATTATTCCATACTTTACCTACTGAATTAGAAAAAAGGCAGTTGCCTGCAGAGTTGAAAGTCTTGCTAATATTAACAAGTAATTTGTCAGAGGAACGTAGTTGTTTCAGATTGATATAGGGAGTCAAGAGTTTGGAAAGAGCTGGTGTTTTAGAAGGTTGGTATAGAATTTTGTGAGCAATTAGGAGTTGTTGAAAAATAAGTTTATTAGGGAATTCCAGCCAGTGTAGTTGTTGTAGGTTCAATATTATGGTAAGATGTAGTGAGTTTCTTAAGGTTGCTTTTAGATAGATTAGTGTAAATAGGAGATGCATACAAAAGGGTAGAAATAAGATGTGTTTGGGCTAGGGTTATCTTAGTTTCAGGTGTGAGGAAGGACTTTATTCTGTATAGGGATCCAATCTTTTTGTTAAGGGCTTTTATTGTGTTGTTGATGTGACAATCAAAGTTAAGATAATTATCAATAGTGACACCAAGAAGTTTAGTTGAAGAGTCAGGAGAAATAATGGTGTTATCAGTTGCAGTAATACAGAAGTTTAACAAGGTGAGAAGAGTAGTAATTTAGTTTTTTGGGGTTAAGGAGTAGACAGCGATTGGAGAACCACTGCTCCACAGTTGAGAAGGCTGATTGAGTTTGAGACTGGAGTTCTGTTTGAGAAGAAGCAGTGCAAATTATAGTGGAATCATCTGCATATTGTATGCAGGTAGTATTAGGAATAGATGATTGAAGGTCATTAATAAAGATGGAAAATAAAAGTGGGCCTAGAATAGACCCTTGTGGAACTCGAGATAGGGAGGAGAGCAGAGAGAGCTTATTGTCAAGATAGGAAGAAACCAGGTGAGGAAGAGGGCTCCAGGGAAATAGATTTTAGTGTGTGCAGAAGAAGTGTATGATTTACCATATCAAAGGCTTTTGATAGGTCTATGAAGAGAGAAGATGTAAGATTATTGTTATTACGGTTTAGGTTTATTGTGTTGGTGAAGGAAAGAAGAGCTGTGGTAGTACTGTGGGCGGGTCTGAAACCATGTTGAGTGTCTGCCAGAAGGCTATTATTGAGGAGGTGGTTGAGTAGTTGTTTATGTATGCATTTTCCATGATTTTAGCTAAGGGGGATAGAAGTGCTATGGGACGATAGTTGGAGAAGTCGTAAGATTTGCCTCCTTTATGGAGGGGAATGATATGTGAAACTTTCCAGATTGCTGGGACATTACTTTCTTTTATTGATCTATTTATTAAGATGGAGACAGGGTAAGCAATGGCTTTTGCTGCTAGTTGTAGGAATTCAGCAGGAAGTTTATGGTGGGTTTAAGTTTTTGGATAAGAGATTGTATATAGGAGGTAGATACAGGTTGAAGTTGAAGGGGAGGAATGGTATTTATTAAGGTATTTGGAGGTAGTTGAGAAGTATCAGGAGATAGTTGGTTGGCTAGAATTTGTATAGAATTGGTGAAGAAGGAGTTAAAGTTATTGGCTGTTAGTGTGGGATTATCTGGGTCAGAATCCTGAGGGTTGGGTGTAATAATTTGCCCAGGGGTCAACAGACTGTTGATGCTGGACCAGAATTTTGGGTTCATTTTGGTAGTTTTTTGAAGTTGAAAGTAATAATTCTTTTTGTCTGTAAGAATAGCTTTCTTTGTATTGTTTCTAAGCTCTCTAAACTCTTGGTGGTCTATTTGACTTTGGTGGCATTTATGCCAAGATTTATTTCTGAGGGTGATTTTATGCTTAGTATTAGTGGTTAGCCAGGGAGCAGTTTTAGTTTTAGTTCTAATGGTTCGACTTGGGGCATGTTGATTAAGAATTGCTAAGAATGTTGAGTTGAAGTGTTCCACTGCTTTGTTGAGTGGGAGGTGTTTTAGTGGGGCCCAATGACATTGGGAAAGTTCAGCCTGAAACTGATCAGGGTTAAAATGTTTCTTTGAATGAAGAGTTCTAAAGGTTGTGGGTAAGGTTAAGTTGGTTTTACTTCTAATTATATAGGTTAGTGAGTGGTCACTAAGGTCATCAGGAAGAATACCTGTTTGGTAGGTTTGCAGGGGTATTAGTGAGGATCCAGTCTAAGGTAGAAGCTTTATTGTTTATTTTATTGGTTCTAGTGGGAGTATTGATAAGTTGTTTGAAGCCAAAGAGGTTGATATGTGAGGTAGGGTAAGCATTGTTACAGGAATGCCAATCTATATTAAAGTCACCAAGGACTAGTGTTTGATGTTATTACCAGGGGAGATATGCACAGATGATGTTAATGGCTTTATTGGTATTAATTTGTATTTTAGAGCAAATTACTTTATTTTGAGTAAGAGTTAGGTCTAGAGGAATCAGTTTAAGTTTTGCTTTATGCAGGATGGCTACTAGTAGTTAATAATGCTATAACCAGGTGAATTGAGGGTTTTAACCAAGTTTCTGATAGGCATAAAATATCAAATTTTTCAGTTTCAAGAAGGGCATGGAGTTGAGTAATTTATTAAGATGGGCAATAGACAGAGAGTTTGAAGGTTTAGAGTAAGAGAGGGATAAAGGTTGAGTTTGGTTTTGTTCTATGATGGTTGTAGTATGATGTGGACCAGGATTGGGGTGAATATCACCATCTTGTAGTAAGTGGAGAAGAGTAAGATATATCTTAGGTATAAGATTATAGTGAATGTCATCTGTTTTTTTGGTATAGGTTTTTCTGAATTTGCTATTTGTTTAAAGGGTAAGATTAAGATGTAGAAGAGAAAGTATGCAAATGGTGAAATTTGCAGAAATTACACGTAAAATGGAGTTGGGAGAAAGTAAGGTGGAATTGTAAGGTATACATAAGGTGGAATTCGGAAGGCAGAGCAATAGACTAAAGAAATAGATATTTAAAGGAATTAAAAGTGCAATGTGTGCAAATAGTTTCATAGTTTCATAGTTTAGTACTAGGCTATCTGCCCTAGGGCATTTATAAGCCTAGCCATAGTGTATGTGGTTTTCGCCACCCCATGTAATGGTACAAAAGTATAGATTTAGTTTACTGTGCCTCTGTCTAGTAGTGACACAGAGATGACCCCCGGGGTAAACCTACGATCTCCCATCCACTCGTTAAGATTTCTCTTGAAGAGAGTCAGTGAAGGGCTCTGCCTAACATGAACTGGGATCCTGTTCCAGAGTGTGGGAAGCCTCTGAGATATGAATCTGTCCCCCCAGCATGTCCTATTCATATTTGTGCTGAGGTTTAGATCTTTAGCTCTCGTGGTTCTGATGGATTTGGATTTTTTGAGATGGAGCATGTCCATCAATTCCTGATTGGACATGGCCTTGTACATCAGGCATAGATCACCTCTGAGTAGGTGGTATGCTATTGAATAGAGCTGGAGTTTCTTTAGTCTGGCAGCATATGACATATGTTGGAGACCCTTGATCCTCTTGGTGAGGTACTTTTGGGGTCTCTCCAGCTGCTGCAGGTGCCGGGTGAGGTACATACCAAATGGGGCATTGTACTCAATCATGGGCCTGATAAGGGAGGAGTATAGGGGTACAATGACCTCCTTTGATCTGGATGTGAATCCCTTCATGATAAGGCGGGCAAGGTAGAAGGTCTTTCTAACCACTTTGGCAACGTGGGTGTCGAATGAGAGGTCACTGTCAACTTGGGTCCCCAGGTCTCTGATTACTTTTTCCATACTCAATGGGTTACTGCCTATGTGATAATTTGTGGGTACTTTGTTTTTCCCAAAGGGGATGACTATACATTTTTTGGCATTTAGTTTAAGGCCATGACTTCGGCACCAGTTGTCCATCTCAGTAAGGCCTTTCTGTAGGATGCATATGTCAGCTGGTGTATCGACTATGACGCCTAGTTTGCAGTCATAGATAAAAGAACAGATGGTTAGGAGGGAGGAAAGGAATGTACTCCGAGGTTCAGACTGGATTGCATCAGAGGCAGATCCAAGAGTCGGAAAATAATTATTTTAAAGAGCATTTGAAAGAATGGAAGTTGGAGATAGTTCTAATTATTTGTGGCAGGAAGTTTCAGACGTTTGCAACAGCATGGAAGTGTAGACTCTGAAGAGATGATTTTGAAGGTTTATGAATGGGCAGGCATTGTTTATCCCTGTTTTAGGGAAGTATAAATTGACTATAAATTAATATGGAGTGAAGGGCTGGACAGGCAGTAGATTTGTTAATAATATTATGGGCTGTTTAAATTTGAAGGTAGGAGAGGTGGTGGGTGAGTTCAAGCTCCTTAAGGGAATAGAGTGCCATAACAATGATGGGGTAAAGGATAATGCATCAGTTGCAACCTTAGAAATTTTGTTATAGCAGATTTCAAATTTTATTTTTTGGGAGGCCTTTAGGTTTGTTAGGATAGAGGTCCATACAGTTTTGCCAGAGTAGTTCTGATAGATGTATTCAGGAAGCGTCTTTTCTTGTATACCATGCCAAGTTTTTGTTGGGCTTTGTTGATGTTGCTTTGGATATGCAGATCAAACTTAAGATTTTCATTTATATTAACACCTAAGAGAATAACTTACATTTCTACGTGGTTTATGGAGTAAATTTTTAATATCATTTTTATCAAGGCAGTGAGATTTTGGTGTAAAGAAGAAATTAGTTTTTTTAGGATGATTCAGAGTTGGGCATTAATAAGCCAGGTGTCAACTGAAGTGAAAGCTTGTTGTGTTATATCTTGTAGGTAGGTGGGTTAGGCAATTTCAACAGCAGATGATAGTGGAGTCATTTGCAAATTGAATTAGGGAGTCTTGGGAGGAGGAAGTATACAGATTATTGATGAAAAATACTAAAGCATAGCAGACCAAGGATGGATGCTTGTGGGACCTTTGTGGTAGATAAAAGATATGGTGAGATGGAGCCTTACCATTGTTCAGCTTGCTGTCTGTTTGAAAGATAGCTGGAGAACCATTCAGTTGAGGGAGACGATAGATCCAAGGTGGAAAGCTGATGAAAGGGTTTAGAATAAGAGGCCATGTCAAATGTGATCTAAGATTACAGAAGAGATAAGTTTGCCCAAATCTCTGACTGTATTGACAGTGTCTGTGAAGGATAGCAAGGCAGTAGTAGCTTCATGGATTTGCCGAAAGCCTTGTTGGATAATGCTAAGTAGAGAATTTTGAAAGAGATAATTTAGAAGTTGTTTATACATGCATTTTTTCTAAGATTTTTGACAAGGAAGATAAGAAGGCAATGGGATAAAAATTAAAAATGTCAGCAGAATTACCTACTTTTTGCAATGGGGTAATGTGGGATTTTTTGCATATGTTAGAGGTGAAGGACTCAAACATAAATCTGTTAATATGGATTATGCCTGGATAAACTCTGGCATCTGCAGCTAGTTTTAGATATTCTGGGGGGGGGGTATCTGAGAAGAAGAGCAAGGTTTGAGTATAAGTAGCATTTTAGAAGGTTAATAGGAACATGATGAAGGGTAAAGTCTGATGTGTTATCGTCATTAGAGTGGAAGGAGTCATGTGTGGGAGAGGCAGAAAGGTGGTAGTCAAGTGAGCGTTGAGAAGGGTTTGTGTTTGGAGATATATTGGGTGTGTAAAGGGTGGAAGAGGGGGCTGTATTAGAGGACTTAGAGGTTAATATGTCTATACATTCTAAGAAGTATGTTTTGAATGTAATAGCTATAAAAATAGAAGAGTTGTCTGAGCATTGGCTAGGGCCCTTTTTAGTTCCTGGTTTGAGCAGAAAAGATATGGTGGACAAGAATTTTTAGAGTTATTTTTGTGGGATTTTTTTTAAATGAGAATAGTATAGCTTTTAGTCTGTAGTAACCTGTTTGACTTGTTTATGCAGTTGCCTGAATAACTGTAAGTTTTGTCATTTTTTGCCAGTTATGCCATGCTTTGTCTCTGTCTTTAATGAGGAGCTTGTATGTCCTAGAGAGCTAGGGGGCATGGTTACTTTTAAGTCTTTTTGTACATTGTGGGGCTCAGGTATTAAGGATGTTTAAGGTGTAGAGTCTTCAGAAGTGACCACTTCATTGTTGAGGATCTTTGGTCAAAGTTTGCAAGATTATGGGTGGTTTTGAATGTCTCGTTATCACGGATGTCATTGATGTTGTCTTTGTTTGTCAGTATTAGTCTCATAAGAGTAAGATGTCGCTTAGTCAGCAGTTACATCTCTATCTGCAGGGCCCTTTCCCTATTCGTATGAGGAACCTTAATAGTGATGCTTAACACATTTTACAAAGTGTTGTGAGAGAATTTGAAAGTGTCATGGAGGCACACTTTGGGCATATATTGTACAGTTTAAGTATTTAGAAAGAACCATTCTTTTGACCACTGGCATTGTCATCTTCTGACCACTAGCATTGTCTTCTTTCCTCATGTTACTTGCAAAACTATTGAGTAGTTCTAAGGTGATTTCTTTGTAGAGCCCTTTGTCACAGGTGGAAGGTGTTCCTAGGAAACTACTTTATAGTGCTTTTACTCTTTTTGTTATGGCTGCACTATGACATGACCTTATGCCTTTTATCATATGATATGGGAGGAGACATACATTGTCCTAGTTACGTAAGTGTATTATGCTACTAGACTTAAAGAAGATTCTGGTCACAGTAGCTTGGAAGAGTCGACTGGTCAGGATGGAATTACAAGGAGGGTGTATCTGGCCAGTGCTGGATTAGAGGGAGAAGGCACTTGCCCAGGGTGGGGTAACATATTGATTTTACAGACAGATTTTACATGTATTATGGTAGAAGTTACTGTCAGCTTTACAAAAGTTATGCTTTGTTTACAAGAAGAACGATAAAAACAATTTACTGAATGAAGAAGTTAGTGTCCTTTTATGTATGTTATAAGCTGTTGGTTAAACTTTTTTTACGTTAATGATAATTTACAAAACATCCAATTCCAATTTTACAGCAGGACATAGTTATACTTTAGGAATTTTGTGATCACAACCATCTTGGATTTAAATAATGTATCTAATAATGACAATGCAAAACCTGAATGACATTTTATGTACCCAAAGTGTTTTTTTTTTTCCCCTGCAGAACTGTATTCAGTCTCTGCATATTGACTACAGTATATGTGTATTTCTGGATTGGGCAGCCACTGTGGTTCAGCTGTTAGCATTGTCACCTCACAGCAAGAGGTTTTCCAGTTCAATCCTTGGCCGGGGTGCCTTCTGTGTGGAGTCTGCATGTCCTCCCTGTAGTAGCGTGGGTTTCCTCTGGGTGCTCCGGTTTCATCCCAAAGACATGCTGTAGGTGGATTGGACACTCTAAATTGGCCCTTGGTATGAGTGTGTGTGTGCATTCCGTGGAAGGTTGGGCACCGGGCTGGCAACTCGACACTGTAAAAATCTACTGCCAATCGTGAGCGGACAGGAGATCCACTGCGGCGACCCCTAACCAGGAAAAGTCGAAAGAAGAAGAATATGTGTATTTCTAGATTGCTGGTTGTTAGATTCTGATTGCAACAGTGGTGGTTAGAAGCAGAGCTGCTCTGACAGTAACTTTTTATCTATATATAGATGTAGACTTTTGTTTTCTTAATATCATCTTATATTCTCCCAGTATGCACACTTATATGGAAGATGCTATTCTGCACTTCATGGGTTGTAGGGGTAACTTTTCCTTCTTAGCCAAAACAGTGGAGGATATGAAGCTCTGCAAACACAGTGGACTTCTCCTGAACATCTGTGCCTCTCCATTGCTATCATCACATTCCAGGTGCTTGTTTCAAGGCTATAGCTATACCTTTGGTGTATATTACGGAGCCTGTACCAGTGTCATGGGTCTATGTTTCATTCTCTGGATGATTGTTTTAGGTTGGCCCTGCCCTTCAAAAAAGGAATAGGGTTGCCCAATAGATATGGGAAATTACATATGTCACACATGAAGAAGACACCCTTAATTAAGCATTATCTTCCATTCATTTTTATATATTCAGATTATGTTTACCTTCTGCTTCCTCAATGTGTGGCGGTTTTGTCATCAATGTTTTTTTTTTTTTCTGGGCCTTTTGCAGCTATCAGCATAACCTTATACTGAGGGGGATGTGAAGCATCTTTCATTTGAGGAAGAGGAGAAGGTATAGTGGGCATTGTTCTCTTTTACATTTATTGTTTCTTGTTAGCCCTATCATTATATATCCATTCTTGGGTAAGTGGTATTTTGGCATATATGTAATTAGTTGATTGGGAGTCAAGGACATAGAAAGATGTCCTCTCAGGTTTGTGCAAGGCCCTGATAGCTAAAATGGTTGAACTGTTTTGTATATATGAGTTATACTTGCCTCAGTTGTGTTACTCCCAGAGGGATGTTTGCATTCAACTTTACTCAGCTGTGTAGGGGGAAATCATTCAGATGGTTTCAGTATGCTTTTTCTAACCAAGTTATTGGAAGGTAGGATACTCAGTAACATGATGGATGTCTTATGTCATTTATCTGACTGGCGTTTATTTGTGAAAGGCAATACCATGCAATACATTTTTTAAACACCCTTATTTAATTATAACTTCAGACGTGGGCACACATACATTAATATAAAAGAAAACAAATCATATTAACATTTTTGTTTACTTTCTTTATACAGTACATTTATGTTTTCTTCCTTTATAACAACTCTCATCTAGTCCACTATGCTAATTGCTTTTCATGCCTTCCTTTAAACCTTATTCCAACCTTGAACATTATTTTGCAAATATAGTTCCCACAAATTCATTCCCATGTAATCTGTGCCTTCCTTTTTCTAAAGATCTCATTTCCATTTAGTTTATGTCTTTTATAATATTCATTACTTCAAATACAGTTATTTTAGATTTTGATTTCCATTTTCTAGAATTATTTATTTTTTATTTTTTATTTTTTTTTGGCAGCAAGTGGAATTAAACATAAGGCAGTATTATATCTTGGCAATTCAAATCTTGTGTCCCAGCTCAAAATAATCATTTCCTTAGTTACAGCTGTCCGTCCCCTCACTGTTTCTGAGAGAGTATTCTGTTAGGGAACTTTTAAAATCTGCCAGCTCATTATATTCTCAAAAACATGTTTCTAGCTATGTCTTTCTTCCCCAACCCTGACACATCATCAGCATTTACTATCCACCTAAAGAAGATTTATTTGAAGTCTGCTAGGAGTATAACAATTCTACATCCAAGCAAAAATCCTAGGTCTTCCACTCTTTGTTGCATATCTAGGAGCCATACATATGTCCTCCCTGTTCATTTTATAAATTGCTTTTCCAGTCTCTCTTCCCAATCTTTTCTGTCTGCTTCTGTTTGATGTTTATTGTTATTCTGCAATACTTTACATCAGTGGCAGTTGGTGACGTCAAATCAAAGGGGGGGCTCCAAGAGACAGCTGAATGGGTGGGGGTCAATGGGAATGGGTGTGGCCAACTAGAAAAGGGAGGAGCTATGCTCAAAACCACAAAAACTGCAACTTTAATTAAATATGCTGCCCTGGGTGCCAAATCATTATTATGAGAGTCCAATCAAGACAAAATGAAGTGTAGACAAAATATTTCATTCCATTGGCTGCATGACAGCTTACTTAATATTTAGATGGAAACAAAAAGGTTGTGAGGCATGAAAAAATAAATTACTTTTTAAATACATTACTAGAATGTCAGTCAAAATCAAGTATAAGAAAAACAAGCAGCACTCAACTCAAACCACTTCTCCTTGCACTGCAGTTCTAATTATAATTTATATTCAGCTTTATTAAAGTACCAAGTAACATGCTGAAATAGCAATCTCTGTGACACCTCCACTTGTAAAAAATGTTTCTTATCCAAAAAAGACCTGCTGCCTGGCAACAACTATCTACTTGTTTCATGGGGAAAACATGATCAAAGTAAAAAATGAAAAGCAAACAAGAAACAAGCTCAACATACATTGTTTAAAAGATTACTGCACAGGATATATACCTCATATGATAGATTGGCATTCTGTTTAGTTTGCAGGTAAAGCCTGTAATGAGCATCTTAAAATAATGTAATCCTGTCCTTTATTACAAAATACTGTCATATGCATTTTAATACCCAAGGCTTATACATTATCTAGTTATGTAAGTATTCTCTGCATGGCAACAACAGAAAGACTTTCAATGTTGGCAATTCTTTAACAGTATGCTTATTAAAATTTACTTGCATCTTACAAATTTAGACAAGCTTACCTGATGGTCTTTAAAGCATTGCTACTTAAACACAGAGCAACAGACACTTTCTGAATAATAATAAGCATAAATCAACAGCATAAAAATATGACAGAAACCAGAACATTCTACAAAATCAAGGACAGATGAAAAGCCACTGTAGTACTTGTGTCTATCTTGGATGGGGGGATAGTCTGCACATTTACACTGCATAACTGCTCCTTGCCTTGCCAGAGTCACTACATGGGGGAGTGGGGTGCAACAAGTATGTCACAATTTGAAATGTCTCTGTCTGACTGCAATGTCCCTGACACATTTGTCATACCTCTCAACCTCAGAGCAAGAAAAATGGACAAAGCCATACATAGAAGTGGGACAAAAATCCAAACATAAGGCCAATTTTTAAATATTGCTCTTGTAAACTTAGAAAGATAATAAAATAGTAGGTCTTGCATTAGTATGAATTTTCAGAAGGGTATGAAATCTGAAACTGAAATGTCTGTCATTATTTTCTAACTTCAGTCTTTAAATATTTTGCCACTAATTTGCCAAAAAAAACACAATTTTATGAAAAATGGACCAAAAATGTGATGCAAAAATATAAAATAGCCACACAATACAGCTGGGAACCTGTCAAAGAAGGGAACACTTTTTTTAATATTAGTACTGCTAACCTGAGCAGCTGACAAAATAAAAGAATCTACATACATTTCTGAAATAAAAGTAATCTATAACTGATTATTACAGTTATTTATTAATTGTAAACCCTCCATGTTTTCTTCCAAAATTGTCATTTTGCAGAGGGGTTATTAGGGGAAGAGCAACATTTTGAACCAAAATTGAGGACAGTTGAGAGGTGTGGATATACCTAATTCTATAAAGCAATTTATTTGCACATAACCCTCAACCTGTTAATGCAGGAAATCTGGACAAGGCCAAATATATTGGGGGAACATATAAACAGTAATAAAAATTGCTCTTGTATAAACTGAGACAGTGGATAGAATAACAGGTCTTGCTTTAGCATGCATTTTTCTGAAGGTTATGAAGTCTGAAACTCGGTGTCTGTCATTATTTAATGACTTCAGTCTAAATGATTTGCCAGAAAACCACAAATTGTATGAGGAACAAATCAAAAATAAGAAGCAAAATGCATTTTGCGAAAATCTGAACAGTTGAGAGGTATAGTTCAGCCAGGGCTGTCTTTCAGTTTGCTGCCCTTCCCCTCTCACAAAATCATGGTTGAATGGAGCTTCACCCTACAGCCATTCCAATGAACCATTACTTACTTGGCTATTTCACCCCATTTACCATAACACTAATGTGCATACTGCTTTACTTCTGCGATGATTTTACAGTGCAAACACTAATGTATATCATATCAGCTAAACAAAGCAATGCAGTCTCACAATGAAAACAGACTTAGCATTAAAACTTCTTTGCCCTTGAAAACTTACATTCATTGAAACAGCATTGAAACCCACATTCAAAGAAAATACATTTTGCCAGTGGCAGATAACGATTAACTTTGGGTTTGGGGTGTTTTCAATTCACAGGCCCCTTGCACACAAAACATACACATGCTTTTTCATACACCTTCCTGATTGTATTAAATTATATTCCTTGTACAATACAGTACAGTTTAGGAGGGTGTTTTAAATTTATTGTTTTAAAAATTTTCCAGTAAACAATGAAAGAAAATGCATGCACCAATAATGACAAAACTGCCCAATTCAGAACATTTCCATCATAAAAGTCTACTCAGACTTCTACAGTCCACCAGTATCAGTACATATGCACAATCTCTGAAAAAGTAAAAGTCACCTAAATAATTCCACATTAAAGAGATCTGTAACTAATGAAGAGGTTGCTGCAAGCAAACAACTTTGTATTTCATTGTTTCATCTACAAATAAAGTGCCTGTTGCCCTTGAGGAATAAGTTGCCTATCTTACACTAAATATATGATAAGCTAGCAATATTGTAATAGGGAATGGATGGCAAACTGGTAACACGTTCATAGTTACTAGGTATCTTTGCCAAAAAGGAGTGCAGCATCCACCTCCTTTGCAACACAGTACAGTATCAGCAATGCATCTATCTACTGTGGTAGTAGAACCCACAGCCTTCTGCATCAAACGCAAGTATACTACTTGTTGTGCTATTAACAATGCAAGCAGTCGCAGCATAAGCAGCACTAAACTTTTGCTCCCCTGCAGCTCTCAGCTCCTTGTAAAATCTACTCACGCAGCTGTATCTCTGAACTTTGCAGCACAAAGAAATCTGGAAAAAGCCATAGTTTATGGGGGGGGGGCAAAAGCCCAAAAACCAGGGACACATTTTAAACATTGCTTGTATAATGTTGGAAAGTTGGTAGAATAAAATGCTGTATTATCACCATACATTTCACTGCCAAGCCTTGCACCTAGGGCCCTGTGCAAAACAGTCAAAGCAACATACCACTATGCCAAATCAGCTGTTGTGTAAAAGAGGAAGATGGAAACTTAAATGGCTACCATTTAATGAATTCAGTTCTCACCATAGCACAGCTATCAACCTCTTAGCACAAAACACCTGAACAAAGCCAATAATGGATGAATACAGCCCCCAAATATTCAGTGAATTCAGTTCTCATCATAGATCTCAATCTCTTAGCAAAAAAAAAAAATACACCCAGACAAAGCCAGTAATGGGGGAATACAGTCCCAAAAATAGGAACACATTTCAAATATCCATCTTATAAACTTAGAAAATTGCTAGAATAAAAGCTTTTGTGTTACCATGCACTTTCTGAAGAATATGAAGTCTGATATTCAAATGCTTGTTATTTTTATTTAACATTTGTTCACCAGGAAAGTCTGACTTGGAACAAAAGCCAATTTTTAGCAGAGGGCCAGGGAGAAACACTCCAGACAGTCACATGTCTTTGTAAGATGGGAGAACACTAGAGAAAACCCACACAAGCACAGGGAGGGCATGCAGCCTCCACACAAAAGGCAAGACACCCCAGCTAAGAATTAAACTAGAGAACCTGTAGTTGTTAGACAACAATGCTACCATTGCACCAATACACTACCGACTTTGTAAGGACACACAAATACAGAAACCACAGATTTTATGAGGAACAGAACAAGTATGGGGGAAAAAATCTGCATTTTTTTTTTTTTACAAAGGTGGTGGGTAGGGAATTCGGGCTCTTGCCACCTGGACACAAGGTACAGGGTTCAATCCTGTTATCTACTTGCCACCATATAGCACTTGGGGCATCACACACACACACACACACACACACACACACACACACACACACACACACACACACACACACACACACCTGCATCTTGGCTGTCGCTGTGGCACAATCCACAGCAGCAGACCAGTATCGGCTGTTCCCCTCTTTTCACAAACTGCACCAGCTTCAGATAAGATCCTCTCCATTCACAAACTGCACCAGCTTCAATTGAGAACCACAGCTTCTAAAATAAAATAAAAATCCACACCAGGGCAGAGAGTAAACTGCAAAAATCCATAGCAGCTAAGTATCGGTTGTTTCTGTTTGTGGTCACGAACAGCATCTAAAATAAAAATCCTGTTTGCATTCACAAAAAGCTTCTAAAATAAAAATCCACACCCAGAGAGTAATCCACAGCAGCAGCCTGCAATAGCTTTTCAAAACTTCTAAAATAAAAATCCACACCCAGACAGTAATCTACAGCAGCAGCTGAGTATCGTCTGTCTTTGTTTGTGCCCGAATAATCATGTCCAGTTTCCTGTGCTCTGTTTGAATATACCAAGACTGCTGACCTTGCAGTCCGATCCCCTTCCACCGCATAGACTTCTGGAGCATCAGCAGTCTGCTGCCTTCTTCCTGAATCTGGACTGGTAAGGCAGCAGTCCAGATTCACTTTCCATGTGCAGGTTAGGAGGATTAGGACTGTACCATTGTGTTTCACAGCGGGGGGGGGGATGGGGGCTGCAGTCCGATGGCACGAACCGCCACTGCTTTATATGCCCTATTAATTATCCTTTTTTATTAGTAGCTTCCATTCTAGAATCCATTAAAACTCTACTTGGATGAGTCTTTCACTTGGGACGCCTCTGTCCCTTTCTGTTTGCCTATACTCTGATATAAATCCCTAATATGGAAATGCAAACTCTAGCCTGCAGTCTAAACTTCTTCTTGGCCTCATCCCACTCTATTATCTGCTCCAAAACATAACATTCTTTCCTATGCCATCACGGACAAGAGGAAACTGCTTGAAAACATTTTATTGTGTTACTTGAGTTTTGCAATGTTGGGATATGAGTTATACATGCATTTGCAATACCAGTGTTAGCTGCATTATTGTATGGTAGCTATTACTTGAATATTAAAATATTTGATTTCGTGTGTTAAAACATAGGTGTGCTGGCAATTTTATTGTTCATTTTTCCTGTGTACTACCCAGCTTCAAATTATTTTGCTTAACTATTAAATAGTCCTAATATAACTTTTTTGCAGAGCCCTTTTTCACTTAATGTGGGAGGTGATCCTATTTTAACTCTTTATGTTGGCTTTGTTTTTACTTTACTGTTGCAATATGACATGACCTCATTTATATTTTTTTAGAACATGTCACAGAATTGTTTGCATCCACTTAAATTACATCAAATTCAAGTAGCTGGGTCATTGTTTTAATATCTCGTTTGAAAGGTGACACTAGAGCAGAGCAGCATCTAACTAATACTACACTACAATGTCGATACTGGAACATGAATGCAGATAGTCAATGTGTGGATAAAACCCACAACTTCCTGATCGTTGCAGTATTAAAAACAGGTGTGCTGCCTCGTAAACAACTGACACTGCCACATTGCTCCTTCAGAATGGCATCTCAGACCACTGATAAGCTTGTCTGATTTTTTGAAACCACTAGGATGATTCAAGTTGCTATTCTCAGAGGTGCTGGCTACTTCTGGAGGGAATCATGTCAACTCTTTAAAGTAGTTTTGGTGAACAAAAAAAATTGAAATCTTCACTGAAACTACCTTCACCGAATATCTAAGGAAACATTTTTTAGAGTGTGCAAGCTCCAGTGCATCCACACACCCCTAGCCCTTGGACTTATATATACTAACTTTGAGGTCACAAAAAAGGAATAAAGAGGAAAACTCCATTGTTTGCAAAAGAAGTTTCAACAAACAGTTTTCAAACTCTTTATGTTTACTGATACCTTCTGGAGCATCTCATTTGAAGTTCATGGTAGAAGGCTTCCCTAAACAGACTTAACTCTTCTTTACTCTGACTACTTGTCATCAAGCAAAGTTGCTGGACATATGGGTTGCAGACTCTTTGACTACATGCTTGTCTAGAAGATGGTATTCTACTGCCTTACTCAGCTTTTCTAACTAAAGCTGGATTCAATCATGGTTCCATATATCTTTGTTATAGCATTCCCATCCCTGATCTGAATTTCCGCTCTCCTATTCTGCTTCATCTTACAAATACTAATAACAATAAATTCTTCTTCTCTTTGACTAGTCAGTTCAACTTATTCGTTTCAAAGCCAAAGAATAAGCAAACTTTGTACAGAAT
>NC_056737.1:1755970465-1755990465 GCF_019279795.1 Protopterus annectens | reverse complement strand
ATTTTTTCTTACCTGGTAATCCTGTGTAGGCAATTTCTATTAACACTACCTGACTGTTTCTACCCATATTCACATAGTCATGGTTACATATGTGCACTCATACTGTGTGTGCGTGTGTGTGTGTGTGTGTGTGTGTGTGTGTGTGTGTGTGTGTGTGTGTGTGTGCTACTGCCATACTCTGCCTTGATTTCTATCTGTTGCCCTGGTTGTTGGCAGCAGGGACCAGTAGCTGTGACAGCATGACACTTGAACATTTCTTGAGGTAGATTACTTGGTGTATGTACTTATCTTGCTGCCATTTTCAGCCTTGGGGTTGGACCATGGATGTTGGACACAATATAACTACGGACTTCTTATAGCTACTTTATACCTTTTCATACCTGGCAGACCTGCAGAGGAAATTTCTTTTAACACTACCTGACTGTTTCTACACATATTCACAAAATCCTAGGTGAAATTATGCATACAGCTTACTACCACTCCCAGGATTCAAACCATGCTTGTTTGTGCATAAAATACAAAAAAAGTCTTTGTGTTTCATTGGAACCAGCTATTGAGAAACTGATGCCTTTTTCTTGAATGTTTTCTCTCTAAAACTCTCTTGGTTGTACAATCTGACCTTGTAATTATGACATTTTTATACATGCATTCCTATACATACCTTTTGACATAGCACAGTGTAGAAAACAGTGGTTAACACAACATTACTATTCAGATATCAGATCTTGGTGCATGAAATACTTCATAAGAGTTAATCTCATGTCTTACAAAGGCACTAACTTTGTCAGATGAGACTTGATTGCTTAATGATTTCAGAGCTATAGTTGCTGTGCATAACCTGCGCACATTTCAGTTCATACAATACCAAAGTAAACACAACCAGTCCATGATTTTGAATTTTATTGACAGACAGTTACAGTTTTGTATAGATACAACCTATATGAGACTATTACTGTAATATTATCTGGTTTATTCAGTACAAACCATACCCATTTTGAATATTGCAAGGTGACATTCTACTCCTTTATATTTATTTGGTATGAATACTACAAGTTAGATTGTTACTCACCAGCTTCACGATGCAGCCTTAGCAGCCTGCTTGGTTGAGCTTCTTGGTTCACAATCTGCTCTGCTGGAGCTGTAAAGAAAATAGAAAAACATTTATGGATACCTATCCATCGCATACACAGGCTGGACTTTGGTAAACAGTTATTGATATTACACATGCCATGCATCTTGTACCCACTGGTCCAAGAGCTCCCTCTTTCTCTGCTTCAAGTCAGCAAAGTGGTGCCGGACCTGCTCACCAGTCCAAGGGACTCCAGTGGCACTGGTGAGATCACGGGTGAGACTTTCCCTGGCCTCAGCTGTATATTAGAAGCCCTGGTACTGGTCCTGCAGCAGTCACATATCATGTTTCTTTAAAAGGAGTCCAACCATGACCCTGGAATCCTGTATGCCCCAGCACTGCACCCAAATGGCTCCAACACCAGCCATAGTGCCTACAGTGGGGAGCTACAACTGGTTATGAGCTGTATTCCCACCTGTGAGGTTTAAATACAGCCAATCTTCCACCCTTTGCCATGACTGGATGGTTTTGAATATGCTATGCTAAGCGCTGGGCAAACCCTCTTAGCTGATATATGCATTGCTTAAAGGAGTGAATGCTAAGCACTGCTTACCAATGCGCAAATCCACTAAGCTATGCTAATTCTTGCTAAGAATTTGCATTTAAGCAATGCTTAAACTGGCTAAGCATAGCTGAGCACAAGTTAGTATTGTTGAGCTTTCCTTTTACGGATTATCAGCATTGTGGGGTTGATTCCTCATAAATGACATATTATGATATGTATGTCTACCTTCCATAACATCCTCTATGTGCTATCATTACAATACATTATTTTGTGGCTCTGCTGTATGAGACACTTGTGTTTCTATGCAGGTTTTACATCTGTACTACACTGACACCTCACATTTGGACCTGCTACACTACCCTGGTTAAGAAATAGATATATTATTCACAACCTACTGATAAAATATATTTTTGTGCTTTTATAACAGATAAAAATGAATGGGGGCATGAACCATGAATGCTTGCTTGTTGAGCAAAATCTGAAACCACTACGATATTTCACTTTACAATGTTAAGGCTGTATATTTGTATTTAGTTCATTGGGATGTATAAGCTAGGCTGAGCATAACTGCACAATGCGCACTTCTGCTCAGCTATGCTTAAACTTTATTGCAGACAGAAAAAAAAATACATATGTGGTTTATTTTTATTCACTGTAGGGGTTTGCACATTGCTTTCTGCACCATTATCTGTGTGTTGCTCTTACAAACTTAGAATGTTGATAGAATAAATAGGTTTTGCATTAGCTTAATGTTTTGGTCCCGTGTAGTCAGGGAGGTACACATTTTAGGAGGAATACACCAAAATATATGTCAACTATCTGCACACATTTCAAAAATAGTTGTGAGGTAAGCTTCATTGACATACCTCTCAACTGTACAGATTTTTGCAGAATGTCCACATTTTTGCTTACATAATGACAAACATTTGAGTTTAAGACTTCACATCCTTCAGAAAATTCATGCTAATGCAAAATCTATTATTCTATCAACTTTCTAAGTTCGTAAGGGCAATATTTAAAATATGTCCCTACCCCCCCCCCATCATTTTAGGCATTGTCCACATTTTTTGCTCTAAGAGGTTGAGAGATATGTCCATGGGCACTAACAGATGTCTGTGGACGCTTTCACTACTTTTGTATTGCCACACAGCAGCTCTGGAGTGCAGGGGACATGTATATTGTAAAAGCACTGCTCTTGGACACACTCCCTGTGCTCGTACACAGACCCATGTCTGTGTAGGAATACTGCAGTGCTCCTGCATGCAAATGCAAGGCACGCTGCTGTTATATATGGACATGGGGTGCTCCATGTAAGAATAACTCTATTCATGCACGGAGTGTTGCTGAATCCTGGGGATTGTATTGCTTTCCTGTTAATTATTGCATGCACTAAATGCTTATATTTCTTGTTTTCTTCCCCTCATCAATACTTAGTGCACTCTACATGCAATAATGTATGCTTTTCTTTTAACACATGCCACATTTCACTCCATTTTGTAACACTGTTCTTTCCACAGCATTTCTATTTTATGTTCAAACAATAAATTGAACAATATGTAATCATTTAACTAAGGACATGATTCATTGTCAGCTACATGATAAGAGTGCTATTTGCTATTCATTAAATGGCTCTACACAGTGTGTACAGCTGCCAAACAAAGGGAAATGGAAGAATATGTTAAACACAGCATAAAGAGTCAAAGTACATGCTAATTAAACAATCTAATAATGTGTAGTTGTTCAGGAAGCTTTAAAGAAATTGCGTACACTCAGTGTAGGCTTTTGCCCTGTATACCAAATCTGTTTAGAAATATAGCACAATTACACATAGAAAAAAGTACGTTAGAGGTTGCTGCTGCTATTATTCTGTTCTATGTGCAATAGGCTTCAAATCAGGGTGCTGCTGCTTCTGCTGAAAGACCTTGGGCAATGAGAAGAAGGGTGTTTAGACCCTGTTTGACTTATCATGGACTGCATGACACAGAAATTGCTGAGCGATACAGGATGGACAGAGAAATGCTGGAAGAAATATGTAATGTCTGCTGCCCCCAACTCAGGCCCCACAGAAATTATGTAGAACCCATCTCAGTGGAAACAAAGGTATGTGTAGCATTATGTATACTAGTTACAGATACTTTCCAGAGACCAGCAAGGGATATATTAGGGGTGTCACAGGCATCAGCCTCAAGAATATTACATCAGTTTTTAAAAGCAATTCTAATGCATGCAAAGAATCACAGAGAGCAAGAACTATGCAGGAATTTTATGTAGTAGAACACTTCCCTGAAGTGTTGGGGGCCATAGATTACATGCACACATAGAAATAAAATTCCCACCTGGGGAACAGGGAAGGAGGTACATCAACAGAAAAGGTCTCCACTCTATAAACTGTCAGATTGTCCATAATGTTAAAGGGATCATCTACAATGTTTGTGCGGGTAACCCAGGCAGTTTCCATGATTCACACATGTGGCTCACCTGTGAGCTGTACACCAGGCTTGCTAATGTTGACATTTCTCAAAGGTATCCGGAAAAGGATGCATGTTATGTGCTTGTGCCCTGATTCATGATGGCCATCAGACACCCACACAACCCTATAGAGCGAGGCCCATGCTAAGACTAAGAATACCATATAAAGTATGTTTAGATTGCTTAAATCAAGGTTTCAATGTCTAGGCAGACCAGGTGCCATGTTACAGAATACAATTCTCAGTAAACAGCTTCAACAAGGTTATCTAGGGGCAAGACCACAATTGCAAGGACCACTGGCAGGACTAACAGCAGTAGCAGCAGATACAGATACAGAATCTGAGGGAGAATCACCAGCTGAAGATGGTACTAGCAGATGGAGGCAGCACAGCATGCCCTGGCTCTGTCTAGCTAAATGGTAAAGGATAACACACAATTGCTACCTACTGTAGGTAAAGCTTGGCATCTCACTCACAGACATAGAGGAAAACTGATGTCTGTCAAGTTTCACAATCTTTACTAAACCATGTAATGGCTGTGTTCTGATAGACCCTTATAGAGATAAACCCCAAGTGTGGAAACTGCAAAGAAAAAAAATATATAACTGATTATTCTCATACAGAAATATGTATATGCCCCTAAGGAGAACATTCGTCTGAGTTAAGCAATTATTTCAGGAATATCCCTTATGTCAGATTTTTGCAGTATACAGTTATGTGTTAGAACCAGTATTATGCATCAAATATTTCAATTGACTAATGTCTATAAAACATGTAACAGGTCAATTATACTCTCATTTGCACGACTATACTAAGAGGCAAGACTGAAGTATCTAATGCTTCCACTGCATTGCTTAAAAAACTAACTGAAATACAATGAGGTTCACCAATTATATAAACAGCCATTCACAAATGAGAAGGAACAAGAAATCAAAAATATTTCATCTGCAATACATACTGATAAATGCAAGCTTGTGTGTACCAAGGAATTAATTATCTACTGTGTACATCAGATATATATGTAACTCTAACTCACAAAGACATATGCAAAGGGAAGGGCATAGTCATAATTATATACATAGGATGGTAGGGGGAGGTAGGAGGGCAAGGCAGACGCCAAAGAAGTGTGTGTGTGCGAGTATGAAGCACACACTCACACTATACAGAGTTCAGGGCCAGTAAAAACAGATGTATAGCACTCAACAGTACTGTTTAGATAGCTTACGTGTGTGAGGTGGTATGAGCAAGTGAGTTTTTGTGTTTCAATATGTGTATGTCTCTTCCTGAACACAAGCAAGCACTGTGCTAGCACTACATCCTGACACCTCGGACAGGTGTTAGCCATGCATGGTAGAGCAGTCAGTTCAGAGTAGTCACCCAAACCATGAGAAGCACCTCTGCCAGGTATTGCACTGAAACCTCCACCTCCCTGACTAGAAGTTGGTGTGCTACCTGAATGTGAGTGATGAATGCTGGAAGAGCTGTCCTCATGATTATGTCCAAGACCACAATCCCATGTCCTACCATGTCTGGGTGTGGACACCATAATTATTGACAGAACAGTGGAAGTAGTGTCACTATAGGAGCAGGATCCTGCAGGTCCACATCTGCTAACAGCATAAGGTATATCAGCTAATCCAGCCATGTAGATGCCCATCCTCCCCTAACAAACATTTCATCACAGACACTACCTGATCCAGTGTGTCATTCATCTTGTCCAAGGAGTCAGCCACACTGTTCAGGGAGTAACCCACAACAGAACACAGAATATTTAGCACTCATGCTTAATCTTCTGAGGCCCTGGTGGAACCTGACTGTACATCCACTATGGCCCTACACATACATCTGGTAGCATCTAATGACACACCAGCATCAGGAGGAGGGTGAACAGCAGGCCTCCTGTGAGCAACTATACCAGGCCTCTTGTGTGGCACCTCATCCTCACAATGGCTATGGGGAAAAGCTACCAGCTCTGCAACTGGAGTAACTCCACTACCCTGATCAACTGTGTCACCATCAACCTGTTCAGTATCTGAGGTCTCTGTGTCATGGGTATGCATTGGCATACTGACTGTCCAAAATATGGGCAGGGGATGTGGGAGCTACAACAGCAGTGTCATATTGACCCTCTGCAGCCTAAGACTGTATGTCTTCATTGCCACAATCAGCAGCAGAGATTACTGATACTCTGACATCAGGTAGTAGGAGTTTCATGGTGCCACTGGCAGGATCACCTGTGATAACAAGCAACAAACATAGCAAAACAGAGAAACAGAGAATAAAACCAAGCACGTTTTCCTTACATGAAAGATATGTTAAACACTAATAGATGCTAACATGTAACGTAGATAATATAATAAGAATAACCAAATGTGTGCTTACCATGTACAGGTTGGCTGTCAGCCTGCAGTTCAGATGTCTCTGTATGTGAGCAAGGGAAAGAAAAGAAGGCTGATAAGTATTACAATGCTAATGAAAAGGAAAACAGTTAACTATCCTCTTTACATATGAAGATTAGGAATAGTTTCATACAAAAATGCAGAGAGCAGTTGGATACCCTCACAAAACTCTCTTTTATGTCTCTAGTCATCTGACATACACATATCACTGGCCCATAGTGCCTTTTTTAGGCAAGGCTCAAATTCTAAACCTACCACCCTAGAAAACAAAAATGGGAAGAAACTAAGGGTAATGCTGCTCAATGCCAGAAGTCTAAATCTCAAAATGCACGCACTCGAGGCCCTTCTCAGTATGGAGAACATCGATGTCTGTGCTGTGACTGAATCCTGGTTCAAGGCTCCTGAGAGCACCCTGGCACTATCAGGTTTTACCTCATATCATGCGTTCCAGCCCCAAAACCTGGACCACACCACAAAAGGAGGGGGTGTATCCATATTCATCAAGGATACCCACACCTCCAGGTTGGTGGCAACGCACGAAGCATCAGAAACCATCCAGGTGCAATTAACCATAGGCAAAACTGCTCTGCAATTTGTAGCATGCTACAGGCCACCCTCTCAAACTCAGGAACCCCACACAGCCTTCCTGAAGACACTGGAGGGTATAAAAGTATCTCCAAACACCATTATATTGGGTGACTTCAACTACCCGAATATAGAATGGGAACATTACTCAAGCCCAAACCTTCTATCCCAAAGGTTCCTGGAGTTCATAAATTCAAATGCCATGGAACAACTAGTCACCATTCCCACAAGAGGAGAAAATATACTAGATCTCATCATCACAAACATGGGGACAAAATGCTCCACACCGGAAGTATATCCCTCATTGGTGAGATCAGATCATAAACTAATCTCACTGGATATCCACATCCCGCCCCCACCCCAAACAAAAAAGACCACAGTGAAGAACTTCTATAAAGCAAACTTCACACTACTCAAGACTGGTGTGGTATCCTTCAAGGCCCCCGAGCCAGTGGAAACCACAACCCAAGCTGCGGAAGCCCTTACAGATGCCTTCTACGAACACCTCCAGGACTGCATGGATCAGGCAATCCCTAATAAAACCAAGACTCTTTCCACCAAGGGCAAACATCCAGTCTGGTGGACCCCAGCCATAAACAAACTTTACAATAAGAGGAGAAAGCTGTTACATGATAGAGCAAAATCCATAAAAGTGAAGACACCTTTGATCATTATTAGTAAAAAAATACGAGCACTCATAAAATCATCCAAGGCCAACTTTGAGAGAAAAATTGCCATAGATTCAAAAGACAATCATAAGGCCTTCTTCAGCTATGTTAGAAACCTGGGTGGAAACTCCCAGATATGCTCAGAATTAGTCCAAAATGATACAAAAATCACTGAACCCACAGACATTGCCAACATACTGGCAGACAGGTTCAGTGCAAACTTCACCCCTCTCCCCAAAGGAGAGATAACTATCCCAGCAGAGTGCAGCCTCCCAGACATCTCCAATGCGCAGGTGAAAGCTGCTCTCTCTAAAGCTAAAAACACAGCATCAATGGGACCGGATGGTGTCCCCGGCTGTGTGCTACACAAACTCAATGAGGAACTAAACCCGCACATAAGGCAGCTGTTTAATCTTAGCCTTACCACAGGATACGTGCCCAAGGAGTGGCGTACGGCAACTGTGGTCCCACTCCACAAAGGCGGTGCCTCTACGAACCCTGGCTATTACCGCCCCATAAGCTTAACAAGCCTGGTCTGCAAAGCTATGGAGAGGATCATAATGGAACTCATAAACAAAGACATAGGGGACTTGCAGACATTGGACCCGACCCAGTTTGGCTTTGTCAAGGGCAGATCATGCCTTTTGAACTTGGTCGACTTCTTCGAAACAGTCACCAAGGCCATTGATGAGGGAAAGGCAGTCCATACAGCCTACCGTGACCTTGCAAAAGCTTTCGACACAATACCACACTCGGGTATTATAGAGAAACTTACCAGCTTAAATATAAACCCATATGTCACAAGATGGGTTGCAAACTGGCTAAAGGACAGAACCCACAGGGTTAGAGTAGCTGGCACCATGTCAGACTCCAAGCCAGTCACAAGTGGTGTCCCACAGGGCTCAGTCCTTGGCCCCCTGTTGTTCGACATCTACTTCTCAGAAGTACAGGCTAACATAGGAGGACTATGGCTGACAAAGTTTGCAGATGACTGCAAACTGGGAGCCATAGTGGAAAGTACATCGGACACAGATATCCTTCAGAGGGGTCTCATGGAAACTGATAGCTGGTGCCAGAGCCATGGCCTGAAGTTAAATGCCAAAAAATGTATAGTCATACCCTTCGGGAAAAACAAGGTAACCCCAAGCTACCATATAGGTGGCAATCCACTAAGCACAGAAAAGGTTATCAGGGACCTGGGGACCCAGGTTGACAGTGGCCTTTCTTTTGACACTCACATTGCTAAAGTGGTTAGAAAAACCTTCTACATTGCCCACCTGATCATGAAGGGATTCACATCCAGATCAAGTGAGGTCATTGTTCCCCTGTACTCTTCACTTATCAGACCAATGATCGAGTACAATGCCCCATTCGGGATGTATCTCACCCGACACCTGCAGCAATTGGAGAGACCCCAAAAGTTCCTCAACAAAAGGATAAAGGGACTCCAAAATCTGTCATATGCTGCCAGACTGAAGAAACTCCAGCTCTATTCAGTCGCATACCGTCTGCTCAGAGGTGACCTGTGCCTGACATACAAGGCCATGTCCAACCAGGAATTAATGGACATGCTCCACCTCAAAAAATCCAGATCTACCAGATCCACTAGAGCAAGTGACTTAAACCTTAGCACGGATATAAATAGGACATGCTAGAGGGATAGATTTGTCACCCAGAGACTCCCTATGTTGTGGAATAAAATCCAGGTCCATGTGAGGCAGAGCACCTCACTGGCTCTGTTCAAGAGAAATCTTGACCGGTGGATGGGAGATCGTAGGTTTACCCCGGGAATCATCTCTGTGTCACTGCTGGACAGAGGCACAACAAACTAATGGGCACAGTATTTTTTAACATAAGGGGTGGCGTAAGCCACAAAAACTCTGGGCTAGGCTTATAAATGCCTTAGGGCAGATAGCCTAGTATAAACCTATGAACCTATGAACCTATGTATATATATCAGAGATCTAAGATATATGCATATAAAGACATAACAATGACACTTTTTGCATACCTGGAAGTTGTGCTTGAGACACGCTGGTTCTGTTATCCACATCGGTACCAACAATCAAGGATTCTGTGTGCATCCTCTGCCAAGCTATCTGGATCTGTAACACTGGCCAGGAATGTGCCTGTATCAGTTAGTGGTCATTCAATAGCAAGGCCACCTTCCACAGCCACCTGTTCCCAGGCAACTGCAGCTGCCCTACAGTGGGCAGGGGATATCATATCAGTTGCCCAGTGTCATATCTTAGTATATATATATATATATATATATATATATATATATATATATATATATATATATATATATATATATATATATAGTATATATTAGTATCTTCTCCCATGTTGTCCGACAGCATTGATGTCATTGACCACCTACTGTCATATCCTCTCTCAAGCAGATTGTTAACCTCTACCTGTCCCTAAGAGAAAAGCTCTACAGTGATGTAAGGTCTGGATAATGACCTAATTTTCTGCATTAATGTAGGGTGGCTTGAGAGGTACACATTTCTTCTTGAGTGCCATATCCCAGTATGAGATGGAAACAGAAAACATACACATAATTAAATATATAATACACAGACAGGATGGCTGTGAACTAAGTTGCGTTTGAATGGGTCTACCTGATAACACCGACACGCCAAAACACCGACAATGAAATAACCGACACGACAAAACTGAAAGTTCAAAAACACAAAACTTCACATGCCCGACAAACCACAATCCTGACAATCAGCAAAACAAATACCTTTCCTGAAAAACACACACACAACACTAGCACACCAAAAACCTTATAAACCTAAAATAAACCTTACATACACAACTATCTATGCACTAACCTTAGCCCAAGCCCTAACCCTAAGGTCCATCACTATCGCACATTTACCTTACCCCCACCCTAACCCTAACTCGCTTAATCCACCCCTAACCCTTAAGTCTGTCACTATCACACACTTACCTTACCCACACCCTAACCCTAACTCACTTAATCCACCCCTAACCCTCAAGTCCGTCACTATTGCACACTTACCTTACCCGCACCCTAACCCTAACTCACTTAACCCGCCCCTAAACCTAATGTCCGTCACTATCGCACACTTACCTGACCCACACCCTAACCCTAAGGTTCGTCCCTGTTGCGCACTAACCTAAACATGTCGGTGTTCTCAGAGTCGGGATTCTCAGCTTTCGGTCTTCTCCATTATAGATCTTCTGGTGTCAGTGTTCTCGTTGTCGGCGTTGTGGACTTTCGGCGTTTTCAGGTAGACCTGTTTGAATATATACATACTTCATGCACACAGCAGTTTAAAAAGTAATGTTCTCTATGACTACACAAGTTATGACACCCCCCAAAAAACATTCTAAATGATAATACACCACAGCATTAAAAAAAACAATTCCCACAGTAGCAGCAGAAATGTAATACAACTGTAATAAGTGCCATCTCCATTGCTATGGAGGGCAGTCAGGTAGAAATCACAAATTTAACACTTTTGCCTTTATGGTAACACATGTAAAAATGCCAGACCATGCTATAAAATATAATACACTCATCTGTAATAACTGTGCAAATGACAATTAAATACAACCTGTAAAATATAGGTCAGGTAGCATCCCTAGCATACTTTTTGTAATGAAAACATAACTGATATACCTGGGATATGCTAAAAGTAATGGAATAAAGAAAAAAAACATTAAGATAAAAAAATGCTTAGGAGTAGGCATTGCAATTCACCATCTAGTGTTACAATAACAACATTATGCAAGAAATAGCAACCTACAGTAGAAGTATCAAGCTCTCTGGATCCAAACAGTCACTCCACTACAATACAAGTACAGTGGCTATATATATTTTTTCCTTTATATAGTGCTGAATCATCCCTGTGACCACTGTGAGTATGCAAATGAGATGCAGCATCATAAGCATTCCTGAATACCACAATCTGCACTAAAGTGTAGGGAAGGTAAGCATGGTGTAAGAGCTATATGATTATGTGAACATGCCTTAGCACTGCAAGGATGAGCATTGAAAAGTGTTACATACTAATCGATTTTGGGTATCTATGATTAGTCTTGCTGCAAGAACAATTAGAGTTAACAGTCTTCACTCTTTGATGTGCACTTACTGAGTGTGTGTCAGGGAAAACAGACTTACCAAAAAGTCTGAAAGTACATTGACGGAGTTAGAATAGTAACATTCCTACTATTAAAATGCTTGCTTTAATGAGCAGAGTTACTGCTTCTTACTAAGAAATATTGTTCATATTCAAGAGAGTACTTTATACATTGATACAGATAATATATGCAATAAAACTGAGATACAATTACTCTTAGCAAAGCAAAGATAAGGGAATGAGGTACCATAAAGAAAAAGAGGAAAACAAGTGCATTGTATGCAGTCTCTGTTTAATATTATGTGAGTGCATGGGTATCCTAACTGTTGGCAATATCACAATCATCCAGGCATTTATTGTTAAATAACAAAGGACAGCTTTCATAACTTGTTTCTATTGCACTTTCAATATTACTTGATACACTGTCAGATTTTCAGTATATCTAAACTCTTTTTCCTCTAGCCAATATATGTTCTTGTCTGTGGCAAATATGGGACATACCCTAGTCTGATTGTTCAAATTCATACAAGTTCCTATTGCAAGATAACAAAGCTGATTAAACATCAGAAACGTACATTTAAAGTACTTGTTTCCCAAAGTTTTTTCCCCTTTATCGTTTGCATTCCATTTAGCATTGTGCTCTGTTAACTGACAGTGATCTGTAGCAGTTCACTGCCCAAGGTAAACCCGACAAATTATATTTGGACTGCTATCAGCAGTGAAATTAAGACAGGCATTTTTGCACTTTCATCAACAGTCTGGACAGTACTGAGTGAAGGAATTCAAGCTGTCACACACATATCTCTGTGGCATAATGTATATTTTTATTGAACTTAGGTGATACAGTGTTAGAAACCCATTCCCAGATCATTTTACTGAGAGAGGTCATAATAAATTGTGTCACTCATTTGGTGTATGAATGCATTGATGTGGGAATGTCAAGTGAGGTCATTATTCAGAAAAAAATGCTGTCAGTATTAATGTTATGTGCTGTGTAAAAATGAAAGCATTTCTGCTGTTCATTGTGCCCTTCCCCATTTCCCATAATATTACCTAAAGTCCTGATATTGTGAGAAAGCCATGATGGCACTCATGTGACAAGCAGAGGGCTGAATGTTTCAGTGTAATGGAGTACTTGCTCTGTTTATTGCTAGATATACACTGCAATTTATTTAATTTTCCTTCAAACTGTTATCCCCAAAAAGTTTTCTGAATGCTTCTGATAAATATTGTCTTCTGCATTTGCAGACCACATGGCAGTGCAAAATGTACTTTCATGGCTTAAGGAAAAAAGTGAAAATAATTGTTTAGGCTTCTTTATGTAGTGCACACCATCCTGACATAATTTGAAGTTGTCTGTACTCTGGACAGAAATCAGTGATGAAAACACACATCAGGTAACTTTTTATGTAGCACAGGGTGTAAAGGCAGTGAGCCTAGAAAAAAGGAGAGCTGATGCAAGGTTCAAATCCACTTAACTGATACTTTTATAGAGTGTGGTTTGAATACATGTTTAATCATACTTTGTGGTGCCTTTATGTTGTTATTTAAACTCTGTTGCAAACAATATGTGAGCTTTTGTTTGCTGTCTTTCACATTATTTGTTGTTAACTGCATGTCGGATAATGTGTTCCACAAAGTATATTTCTGATGCTGCAATGAGAGGTAAAAAAATGAATGTGTCACTTGAATGCACTTCTTGTTCTGGGCATTGCTACATATACACATTGATTGTATTTAATTTACTGTCAGTTTTTTCTCTATCATATATTTATTTCTAATGCTTTTTCCATTTGTTCTCCACTCAGCAGAGTGTGAACTTGGTCTACTACCTAACTGAAAATTTTAGTTTAGGATGCCTTATTTAGAGTGAATATTCCTAGCATTGGTGTGTAGCACTTATCATCATGAATAGTAATTACTGCACAGAATACACCTGAGAGATGCCCGAAGGGGTTGGGAGGGTAGCCTAAAGGTTAAGGTGTTTGCCCTGCAAGCACAAGGTGCAGGGTTTGAGTGTCACAAGGGATAATTTGCTAAGCTTAAAATGGCTCACAAGGGCAGTTAGCTTAGTATTAACCTATGAACATGGTGTAAATCTGGTGAATTGAGTGAAATAAGGCACATAATACATTGTTTGAATCCTGTTTAGAGATTACATTGCAATTACTTGCAATACATTTTTTAATTTGCATTTGCTGTCTACTTGGCAGCATTCAGACACAGTTTGCTACCTATGGAGAAAAGGGAAAATTAATTTAGGATGCCTTATGTAGCACAAACATGCCTGGCAGCATTGCGCAGCTGGCAGCACACTGGACAGTAGTCAATGATAAAAGTACAACTTTCATGTAACATTCTCTGTGGTACAAGGTGTAACTGAATTAAGAGAAATATGGCATATGATGCATTGTTTAAGTGTGTTTAGCAAATATGTTGTAGCTATTCACAATATGTATTTTTTTTATTTTTTTGTGTTTTAATTAGCATTTGCTGTCCTCTTGCCAGTGGCAAACATGGTTCACTATCAAAGGAAAAAACTGCAATGACAATATATGAAGAAACCGCTGATTGACAGTTTGAATCCAGGTAAAAGATAATTTTTCAAAGGGTGTAAGAATCACATTTCTCGCAACATTTTGATTAAGACTATAAAGCTAAAGAAAAAATTATAATGTTAAATGTGTTTCTTGTAACCAATGTATCAGTAATGCTTGCATAAGTAAACTTTTCTGTGCAAGATATATCATTACTGCTTCACATATAACCTCATGCTAATGTGTGTTCAAATTCTTAAACATGACAATGGTGATATTTCATTTAAAATTCACTTGCATTTGTATGAGGGGCACAATACTTTTATTATAACAATCATGACTCATCACATATCCTAGCTATGTGTTTAGGACAGTTATGTCTTGTGAAGTATGTATGCAACACACCTCAATCTGTGCTACTCATCTCATTCAGATGCTTGCATGTGAAATATATTTACAAAGAAATTGTGACTTTTACTTAGGACTGCATTCCCAGGACAAATTAAAATCATGCCCATGCAGACCTCTCTGAAGTGTATCTCCATTCATTTTAAAATTAATATAGCTCTAATTTTCATGCTTAAAGGGTCATTTTTCTGTGGCAATGTCAATTAATAACCTAACCTTCAGTTTTTGCATGCTTTATGCCATGGGTTTGATTCCCAGCTGATACAACAATGTTTTAACATAATGTAAGCCGTAACATCACAATATGTCACAATTTATCCTCTTTCTCATTCCAAACTGCAAGGATTAAAAGCCATGCCATTAAGCATTCCATTGATGAACATTGGAACCTGTGTCAATAGTTTGAGCTTCTCACGTGGCAAAGCTCAATGCCATGTTTCACACCTTTACTGCTATGTAATGTAAGTAATGTCAATGTGTCTGTTTAGGAATCCATCTGCTTTCAATTGTGAAAAAGTGTTTGGCAAGGATGTGCATCTTTGTGCCAGTTCAGACATATTTTGCTAGCTTAACTTTTGCAATCATAGCTTGTGTGTAAGAGAACAGTGCTTAATTTAGAGAGGAAAGGTGGGGTGTTGAGGAGTCCATGATATTTTCACCATTTCTCATGAAGTACTACAGGCATAAGCTGCTGCATGGGATATTATACCAGGTCTCAGTATATGGCTGAGGCTTTGAATAGCTTAGCCAATGCTGTGCAACTGCCATTCCATGTACTGGTGACCAATATCATCACCAATATAGTTTCATAATTAAGTACTAAGCTAACAACCTTTGTGGGAAATTATAAGCCTAGTTAGTTTACCCAAAGGTCAGAATAATACCTTGCATGTTGTGTCTGTGAGGTAAATACCTTAACCATTATTCCAATCCCCAACCTTTATTGACCTTAAGAAGCATAAGCAATACCACCTAAGCTGATTGGAGAATTAATTCAGGACTGCAAAGACCCCTCAACTGTATAAGTGTACTTGACCTAAAACGTGTCTATGATATGTCATTAATGATCTAGCCAGCCAACACATTTACTCATTATGCTTTTATTTATCTTTTCTTTTGTACTCTACAGCTGCAGAGGAAATAACTGCAAATCAAGAGGTGCACCAGGAGAGATTAACCCACTTCAAGGAGGCATGGGTTAAGTAAGATTCAGGTCCAAGTTCAAGTCAGAAATTATTTTCAGTCCATCAGTCACTAGCATCTTGTGCAGGCATACCACATCCTTGATCGCAAGCATGCATGTAAGAACTTCAGCTTAACTGTGTGTGGGTTCAATATCCAGAAGCAACAATTATTTGTTATTATATGATAGTATCTTTAAAATATTAACATCAAGATTATGTTAATAAGTGCATATATCTATCCATCATAGGGAAATAAAAACTGATTTCTTATATCATAGCAGTAAGATTTCTCTATTTTATAACACATTCATACCATAACATATATTGATTGCATTGAATAAATAAATGAATGTCCATTGATATTAGCTTTTAGTCTCCCTATCTTGTCTCTCTTTTTGTGTGTCTTATCATTTATTAACATTCTTCTGTTTGAATACTTTGCTGCTGGAAACAAAAATGATCAACAGCACAGAAACGTAGACAAAACTTTGCTGCTTGGCCCACCATAGCTCCACAGATGGCAGCACTAGGGGTTCACAACATGTCAGTGTTGCTTCAACAAACCCTGCCCTACCTGCTCTACCTGTGCTAGGTAACGCTGCTTCAGCTGCTGGTGCAATGGTGTCCTTTGGGATCAGTAGCAGTGGAGGTGGCTATTTTGTTGCCCAACAGGAGAGGTTGAGGACATCATTGAGAGAGACCACAGTTCATGTATCAGCAGGAATCTAAAGGTCCTGCATCAGACTGCAAAGACAATGGCACTTCCTTCACTGACCCAGGTGACATTGATGGCAGTTCTGAGGGTTAGGACTAAATTATCACTCTTCTCAAGTTGGATTGGGGTGTCCCTTCAATGTCCACTAACTATCCCCAGCCATATCTTCCAACCTTTTGTCTCCATCACATCCCTGTCAGTCTTGTATGGCCTGTATGTCTGTGCATGCTTCCTAACCTACCCTACCAACCTAATCCATTCATTCTTAAGCAACTTCCCCAACAATCCTCCCCTACAAAATAAATAAATAAATAAACAGATATATAGATAGATAAATAAATAAATGAAATGTACACCAGTCCCACAAAAAATTACATTCCACACAAAGCTCTCCACTTCACCTGTGTGCCATCTTGACACACATGATTTGGTCCACTTGTCAGTGCAACATTATTCTGTTGCAGTCACCTATCACTAGTGTTTTGGCTCTCCAAAGTCATAAAATTATATGTGCATTTGTAGGATCATAGGATCATAGGCTCATTGGAGATTATTAGGCTATTGACCTGGAGGTGATTTCAAGCCTAGAAATTTCATCCCAATGCAGTACCATAGATACTCTAGTCAATATAGAGGACTGTATTTAGTAATGACTGTCTATGTCCAGGAGTGTTGTGGGCACTCTCCCCAGTAAGAATTTATGGTGCACCATCCACTTGTCCACATTCCTTTTAAACAGTGCCATACAGATGCTCTGCTTTACATGAATTGACAGCCTATTTGAAAGATGCAGCAGTTGCTGGGAGACAAATCTGTCCCTCCAGTATGCCCTATTCAAGTCAGAGGCCATATTTAGGTCCCTGGAATGAGTAGCTCTAGTCCCATTTGATTTACGGATGTGCAGCAACTTCATTAGGTTTGGATTGGAGGTTGCTCTGTAAGCCAGGCATAAATCTCCCCCATGAAGTCTATATGATACTGAGTATAGTGACAGGGACTTTATTCAGGCTATGTAAGGCATGAGCTGGAGTCTCTTGATCTTCTTAGTTAGAAACCTCTGAGGTCCCTCCAATTTCTGCAGATGTTTAGTACTGTGCATGCCAAAAGGGGTGTTATACTCAATTATGGGCTTAATTAATGATGTGTACAGTCAGGTTATAACCTCTTTTGCTCTAGTGCTGATGCCATTGCTAATCAAGTGTGCTATGTAGAAAGCCTTCTTTACTACAGTAGATACATGGTGATCAAAGTTAAGACTGCAGTCTACTTGTGATCTCAGACCTCTTACCAGTTTGTATGTAAATAGGATATTGTTGTTAATTTGATAGTGTAACGGGACATTGTTTTTACTGAAGGTCTGTGTAAGACCATCCAGAAGTATTCTGACATAATTTGGGGATAATTACACCCAGTATGCAGTCATCCGCAACCTGGTCAGCCAGAGCCCCTTAGTTTTGGTCTGAATTTCTGAGAAGTATATATCAAACAGTAAGGGGCCAATCACTGACCCTTGAGGCACCCTACTGGTGACATGTCTGCTGGTTGATGTGGAGTCATCCACTTTGATAGTGTGTGACTGGTTTGTAAGCCAGTTGGCAACCCATCTTAAAACAAAGGGGTTTACATTCAGTTTGCTAAGTTTAATGGTAATGTCTGAGTGTGCGATTAAATCAAAGGCCTTTGCCAAGTTGAGGTATGCTGTGTGCACAGATTTGCCCTCGTCAATGGCTCTGGTAACATTTTCAAAGAAATCCACCAGGTTTAACAGGCATGATCTGCCCTTGACAAGGCTGAGTTGAGTCAGATCCAGGGTTTGGAGATTGCCTATGTCTTTATCTATGAGGTTCATGATAATACATTCCATGGCCTTATAGATGAGGCTGGTCACACTTATGGGTCTATAGTCCCCTGGGTCTGTTGCTAAGCCTCCTTTGTGGAGGGGAATAATTATTGGTGTTCTCCATTCCTCAAGAATAAAGCCAGTGGTTAGGCTGTGATTTATGTTGTGAAGAAATGGATAGCTATGGTGCTCTTCCATGATCCTCCTGCACATTCCTGTATTCTTTCCCTTGTGTCATATCCTAAAACAAACAAAACAGAGTCCAAACTGGCCATAATCTTTTATTATAAAATCTAAGTGCTTTCAGGTTAAAAAACCCTTCATCAGATAAACTTCACATAACCATGACAGTCTTTAAATACTAAAACAATTTTAAAAACAACCAGTCACTTTCTATACTTGACCTGCCTTTTCTTTAGGACTGGTTTTAAAGGTACAGAACTATTTAACCCAGGTGGGTTATCAGCAGCCAACTGTATGATCCATCTTAATTCTGCATACTCTGTATCATTAGCAATGCCCCCTCCCCCTTTTTTCATATGTGTAACATGCAGAACCATAAAACAAAAGTGTGATCTGGAAAGCTAGAAACATGCTGGTATAATGCATTGTGTTTGTCCTACTGTTTAATGGATGACAAGATGTGCAGTATTCTTGTTTTTAACTTACAATTAGTTTTTCCAACATAAAAACTCCGACATGACTTACAGCATGCCAAATAAACCACATTCTTTGTGTGGCAGTCCACATAAAACTGAAATGTATATTTTTTGTACATAACAGGATGTATAAAGTAATTTAAACCATTCACATTTGAACATGCTTTACAATGTCTGCAAGGAAAAGTCTCTGTTCTCATATGTGCAGGGGAAGCATTGTTAGCCTTCTTATTTTTTAACCCAGGTTCTATTCATAGCATATCTTTTATGTTAATATTTTGCTTGAAAATAAATCTAGGTTTCTCATCTAAAATATCTTTCAGGTGACTATCTCTTCTTAGTATCTTCCAATTTTGCTTAATAATATCACATATCCCATACACATTATTACTATAACGTAACATTACTTTGGAGGTTGGCATAGCTCAACAATGCCAAATGATGGTGAACATTGTTCAACTTCTTATTGCAAAAGCTGATGATTTTAATTTAATCTGCAGTGGCCTGGTCATTTTCTTGCAAATGTGCTGAAATCTACTGCACTGTGGGAATCCAGAGTAAAGTCAGACTAAACACAATATTCTGAAACAGTTAATTTAACAGTTCTTAGGCTGCTGGATATAATAAAGCATGAGTTCTGATGTGGTGTGTTTATATAATTACCCTGTTTGTATACTGATGTTTTTGCATAGTATCATGGCCTCAGTTAAAGCTTTAGGTCAGTTTATTAAATCAAGACATGTTATATTTCTATCATATATTTAATTGCAAATGTCTGTATTTCT
>NC_056737.1:1755727965-1755965465 GCF_019279795.1 Protopterus annectens | reverse complement strand
CATAGCATGCTTTTTTTCAGAGTAATGATAATATGTGATTACATTTTCCTTACATAACATATGAAGGCAACATTATCCTCTGGCATGAAGGAATGAGACAACATTCTGCATCTTGTTGCCTTAGTACAGGAATTACAGGCACACATATCTCTTGCAACAATAACATGATGTAATACTGTGATACACTGACATATCTCACAATTGCAGTGATATTTCTGCCATGGCAAAATTCATCCTCTACAGTATCATATATTTTCTGTTGTCTAATGCTCAAGAGTTCAATATCCACATTTAGTGAATGCTAGCAATTCTGAGTCTTAAACTGTAATGCATTAATGGCTTCCACCACAGTTAGAATGCGTACATTTACAGTGGGAGAGGCGTCCACCATCCCTTTTATCACAAAAAAATTGTTTACAACACAAATATTTGACATAATAAATTAGCATGTGAGGAGTGTCACACTTGTATTAAGACTTTCACTGTGGTGCTTGTGATTGTTTCACATGTTATTAGCTGTTCAGTTCCTGAAAGGACAGCATTGCGTGACTATACTGATGTTACATAAACACCATATATGTATCTAGTTATTCTTATGCAGCTTTATGTTGGTCAATGATGTATCACAAGTAGTGATTGTATAGCAGTAAAATGTTATCTGGGGCATGTCGTGCTGTGAGTGCTCCTGTGTCACATGCATTGAATACTGGCTTATAGAGCAGACCTACACAGATAGACTATGGTCCAATTCTGGGATCAGTGTGTGTCCTATATTATTTAAGCAGGTTTTTTGTCAAAGAAACATTGTTATTGTACTGCTCATCATTGTGTAGACAATAATATGTATAACTCCTTTCCAGCACTATGAAAAAATCTTATTATTCACATTAAATATGTAACTTATTTTTAAACGCATGCACTGATTTCAGTTATTTGTGACAGCCTCCATTTCTTTCTGATGTGGCACATGCAGTCAATGCAGAGGTCTGGATAGATCGTATAAAAGGCAAGTGTTTGAATATGGTAACATCTGTCTGTCAGACAACTGTGTCAAATCACAGTGGCTTAAACACAGGCAGTAGTTATGGCACAGTTAGAGGGTCACCTTTTTCAGGCTATGTCCTACAAGGTAGGACATCCATACTCCTATCATAATAGGAAAGTGCTGTAAGCCCTTTAAGGGTGTTTCTCATGACATAACTGATATGCATATTTATGTGGCATCCACAATTGGTATCCATCTGTCTGATAGCTGTTCTCACAAGTGTTTGATAATGACATGATACAAATGTTTATTATGTCATTCATTGCTCACAGGCAATACATTTTCCACAAATAGTTATGCTCTGAATTTCATGTCTTCATTTGGGCATTTCTTTTTTAAAATGCAATTGTTTTCATCACACTATACTGCTTAATGGAAGTTGAGGGCTTCCATAAACATTTCTTACTGTATGGCATGATATCAGACCATTAGAAACTGTAGTTTGCCCTCTGTTACAGCACTTTGTTGTCTGTTGGTGCTGTCAAATTGCTGTTATATTACTGGTTCCTGTAATTCCATGTGAGCATGTCCAGTATAATGATGAAAAACTTGAAATCATGAAATGTCATCTGATCTGTGTTGTCATTTATCACTTATGTATTCTGTGTGTTATTAGATTACCATTTAACATGTACATGACTGTATAACACTTGCTTGTCTATCATGTTTATAGGTGATAAATCCTTTTTGTAATGGTGCCATTGATATTTCTTTGCAAAACCATGTCCATTTCTGGTGCACATGACCATAGCCGGTTTTAGCCACCAGTGAACCCTGCGGTGGCTGGGGGCCCCCTGTTCCCTGGGGGCCCCCAACCACAGCAAGTTATCTTATCCTGATATTTTGTCACATCTGTAAAACCAACAAAAGCTAGTGCAGCAGTCTTGCATACTTTAACTATGAGGGTAATAACTCTTATTTATATCTCCCTTAAAATTCAAAGATATTTCTGGTTGTAGTAACGGTGTTTTGTCAAGTAACAGGCATCAGAATGCCATTAAATATTTTACTACTGACATAGTGCTCCTGGCTTAGTTAAACCCTGCTTTCAGACATTTTCTCCACTAAAACTAACTACATAGCCAGCTTTTAGTCCCTGCAAAACCATGGTTGCAGGGGGCCCCCTTAACCATCTTTGTCTGTGTGGGGGCCCCACAAAAGCTGCTGCTGATTGGGGAAAAATGAGGAATGAAAAATGCATTAATTTCCTAATTATGCTCTTTAACACGAACAGGGTTATAATATGACCCTGTTAGGATGAAGATGATAATGAACATGAACAATATAAGCAATAGAGGGATCAGCAGCCCAGAGTGACTTACCTCAGTGCAAACTTTGGATTTTAAGAAGAGCTGATGCTTCCGATCATCAGGGATAGTTTCTCTTTCAGGTAGTTTTATAACTAATACCAGAACACCAGATTCTATAACTCAATTTCTTTGCTTAAGAATTCAGTACAATCCCAAAAATAATAGAATAAATGCTCAGAATCATAAATATGTTTAAATATTTCTCTAATTCACTTAAAAAGTTACTCGGATAATATATTTTGCATCAACATCTATTGTTGGACAATAAGTATAAAACTTAGATGTCTGGATTAATTGACTGTTTGTAATCCTGAATGATTTACCAGCAAATCAGACTTTTCACGAAGGATAAAGCAAAAGTATGAACAAAATCAGGGAAGGTCTGTGAAAGTAGGGACAGTGACAGGTATGCATTACTCTTCAATGAGATAAATCTTACCGCTTCTGTTGTTTGACGACTGCTAAACAGCAGTGACTAATCTGGTGTGGCAGTACCAGTGTTGCACAAGGCATTGCTGTTTGCTGAAATTAAGTACATAACTAGTACTGCTGTGGCTTATGTATGCATGTGTGTGTGTGTGTGTGTGTGTGTGTGTGTGTGTGTGTGTGTGTGTGTGTGTGTGTGTGTGTGTGTGTGTGTGTGTGTGTGTGTGTGTGTGTGTGTGTGTGTGTGTGTGTGTGTGTGTGTGTGTGTGTGTAAAAAACATCAATGATTTTTATCTGTGCAGGCACCCAATAATGCCAGGACACAGACATTATTCTTCTGTGTATCAGTATAAAATGTACCTAACAAGTAATTATATTTTGAAAGTAAGAGAGAACATATATCACAAAACATTCAGACACTTATATATTCTTGGAGTCTGGTTGCCCCCACTCACCAGACTGTCTAAATAGATAATGGGGACTCCCTTTATCAACCTTGACTCTATGGGGGCCCCCACCAAAGCTGTTGCTTGTTGGAGAAAAATGTATCAATTTTCTGAATTCGCTGCTTAACCTGAATGGTGCTGAGATATGACCCTTTTAGGATAAAGCTAATAATAGCCTCTGTTTACAACCATACCCATTCTAAAACCAGCCCTGCTCAAATGTGTGTGTGTGTACATAAAGCTGCTACAGGTTATGCGGGGCTACAGATTGTGTGGATATTACATCTTTAATTTTCATCACAGTCAAACCTTAGAGGGGTGCACATGAAGTCATTATAGCTTGTGTTTGAGCTGAGGGCAGTGTTTCTCACAGACCTCAGAGGTGTACAAAGAAGGTTACTATAGCTTGTGTAAGAGAAGTGTACTGTCTAGGAGCAACAAATTTGAATATTACTGAAATCATTCTCACAATCACGTACTAGGCACATATACATGTGGCTGCCTTTGACGGCTGGGGTGAAGAACATGCTATGTATATGTATATCATCAGTCACTTGAAATATATGACAAAGGCAATTTAAATCTCTGCTTTCATCCCAGTCTAACACCAGAGGGATGCATAGGCAGTGACTTGTCTTTTTTAGAGGGTTAGGGAGGTAGGCAGTATTTCTAGATAAGACTTAAATATTCTCACAACTACTGGCTTGTTAGTTTACTGTAAGCTACAATTTTGTCAGCTTTGAAAATTAAGCCTTGGGCACAAATTATGCCTTGAAAGAAAAAAATAAGACTGAAATTCTTTTTTTCTTCATAATTTTTATTTAGGCAACCATTGGAGTAAACTGTTGAGAAAAATGCTGTAAAATGCATCCCAGACCATCTGTAAACCTGTGGCTTCTTGGGCCCTGACTTGAGTTATTTCCTAAATGGTTATTACTGGGCTGTATTGTTCAGGAAAGGTGTGTTGAAGGATGCAAGGAAAACTAAAGCTGAACCACAACAGTGAATTTCTTTCCTTAATCATAATTTCTGTTCAGTCTATTATTGGATGAAAAGGTTGTGTAAAATGTACTTCAGAGCATATAGAAAGTTATGGCTTCTTGAAAAAGCTTAGAGTAAGGCAAAATGTGAGAGAAGGAAGAAAAAGGTAACGCGGATGGTATGGGGAGCCCAAAAGGAGAAGAACTCAGAGGAGAGGACTGGAGGGTGTGTGTGTGTGTGTGTGTGGGGGGGGGGTTGAAATGTAGGTCCAGTCATCATTTCATTTTAAGTCCAGACCTGTACATAGACTTGTTGCAATGTATCACTGTTGCAACTAAGTGCCAGTAACTCTAACTGCCCCTTTGTTAGACAGCTCAACATAGTGATAGTGTGATACATAGGCCTGTTGTAATGTAAAAGCTTGTAGCTGCAGGTCTCTCTGAGGATACTGCTCCTAAAAGTTTGCAGCATAAAATAAAAGGTTGCTTAGGATGGATGGCATTGTTAGGATGATGCTTATACTGGAAGTGCCTAGGGGGCTCCCCAACTTGACATTTTCTGGGGGCCCCCAAAATGTTAACACTGGCCCTGCACATGACATTACAACTATAAAGCCCAGCTGTTCTTGTGTATACATGTTGAAGTGGAGAATACAGCAGTGGTGTTGGTTTGCATACATAAAGTCTCTGTATATACATCTCATATGTAATAAGTGCAGACTATACATTCATCCCGTAATGAATCTTCTGCCCTTACTAACTATGTCAGCTCAGCATTTTATTAAAATGCATATCACATTTAAACTACCCTTTACTACACTACAGGTTTGTATCCCTATCATATCTTTTGTTAGTATATCCATTTTATTTATGTGCATAAATCTGGTATTATCATTGACATGAATGCATCGATACAGCAGGATTTATACTAGAAATGTTTCCTTGACACGTCAGCACATTTGCCCCTTTTTTGGCCTTTCTTTTACATCTGCTGTAGATTTTCATTTTATGGATATTAAATTGATATTAATTTTATGCTGACAAAGACAAAGTTTTTCAATTCTTCTAACAATCCTTTTCTTATGGAAGGTACTAACTCTGCATATATCAATACTTACAAACTCATTACTTCTCCATTTTGATCACATCTATTATCAAGTCATCTCTCAACTACAAAGCTCAATGTTGTTATATCTGTCACGTTCCTTAATTTCTTATTCAGCTCTGCAACAATACATAAGCATTCTTCTTCTCTCTTGGACCATGCTACTCTTTGTATTACTGTACCTTCTGTTTCTTCCATTTGTTCTGTTTCTATGATACGGCTCATATCAGACATAAAACCTGAAAGATAACTAACTTATTATAACAAGTAATCATTAGTCCCCATAACTGAGACTTAATTCTGTCAAATTTCAGACTATAAACTTGTAGTTTAACCATTTCACATAGCTCTTCTTTTCTCTTTTTATCAGATTTTTATTTATATATTTATATATCATATACCAGGATAATCAATGAAGAGGGAAATTCCAATAAGGATGGAAGAAGGAAAGCTAGACTTGATTGCGACAACCTTGTAAAAAATGTTTTCCATTGTTAAGATGATAAAGCTCAATATGTCTGGTGAAGCCAGCTGGACTGCACAATATATCCATCACTTGAAAATCAATTGCATATCAGTTAACTATTACTGAGGCCACTTTTGAGAGATATTTTGACTTTTTATGAGAGATTTCCCTATAGTGCATTGTATTCCTCTTGTTCAAAATATGGTTGCCATTCCACAGGCCTGACTATCTCTAGAAACATTGCAAGTTCCACTGTTCCCCTTTTATGTCACTTTGTAGAGATGTAGGTCAATCAAACTGTGGTTTATAATACTTGAATGATATGGGCTATATACCCAGTGTAGGGTTACCAAAATGAGAGCCATAGTAGGGACATATAGTCCCATACCAAGGTGTCAAGAGTGTCAACATTATCCTTAGGAAAGAGTTAAATGGGTTTAGATGAATGAAATTCAGAAGTAATGTGAATAGTTGCTCAGCATTCCATCCATTCAAGATCAGGGCACGGTAAAGTGGTAGCTGCAGGTCAATCTAAAAAAGGAAGTCACCAGGCCATGAACTAGCTCCACCACTAAGTCAGAGGTCTTCGCATCTAATAGTCAGATAAAACCCAGAGATACATTGCAGAGGTAATAACCTGAGAAAACATAAGTCCTCTCATACCACAAATAAACTCACTAGGAGGAACCACTGATTCATCATCATATTATATTTGTTATTTAGTTGAATTCAACTCTTTGTGAACTTAAGAACTTGCATGTCCAAAACTTCTTCTTTAAGTTCTTGCAAATTCATATTCATTATCTCAATAATGCTGTCTAAATATCTCACCCTTATTTGATTTGCTTTTTTCTCAATATTTCCCAGTATCAATGTATTTTCTAGTGAACTCTGTCTATGCAGCATATGGCCAAATTATTTGAGTTTTAATATTACTTCCAGGCCTTCCAGTGAGAATTTTGGATTGACTTCCTTATTTATTAACTGATTTAATCTGCTTTCAGACCACGGAATTTAACATTTTCTCCAGCACCACAATTCAAAAGCATTGATTTTCTGCACATAGATTTACATATAGTCCACCTCTCACAACTCTATATTATTACTGGGAATGCCAACATTTTGAAAATATGGAACTTTGTCAACAAGGTGATGTATTCACTCTTTAAGATCTTAACTTTTGTTTCATAAAAACAAGCATCTTTTAATTTCATGGCTGCAGTTGGAATTTTCAGAGATCTTTGAGACCTTTCTATAAAATGTGTCACCTATACTTCTTCCCCATCTATTTTCAAGGAATTAGTAGGATTTTATGATGATATAATAATATTTTTTTGTTTTAGTGCAGAGCAAAAATCAGTATTTGTACTTCCCATTTTTATATTCATCAAGCTCTTCAATTATTTCTCACTTTTCAGCCATCAGACTGGAATGACCTACATATGTAAAGTTGTTAATGATTCTCCCAGCAATTTACAAAAAAAAGCATCTGATTCATTTAACCAAGCATTTTCCATGATACTGTATATTGAACATATCATTTGAATATGTAAGTGATTATGTTGAGTTACAATGCGCAGTCTTATTTACTCCTCTCTTACTTTTGATCAGTCAGTCATTCCATATTTGATTCTAACTGTTGCTTCTTGTTCTACAAATACTTTGAGCCAGTCTTCCCATTTGTTAAAATCCACACAGTCAAAGGATTTGGAATAGTGAGTAATTCTCTTGCTTTCTTTGTTATCCAATGATATATTAATAATTCACTCACTGGTGTTTCTGCCTCTTATAAGTTTGTACTTCAGAAATTTATTGATCAATATATTACTGGAGACTAGACTGTAGGATCTTGAACACTGCCTTGTTAGCATGTAAAGTAAGCGCCATTCTTTAATAATATGAACACTATTAAAGTACAAACCTTCTCTGGAACTGGAACATAACCTGACATTTTTCAGTTTAATGACTTCTGTTGCATTTTCTAAAGCTAATGGCAAATTCCAAGCAGCACTGCAACGGCATACTTTTGCAGAATTTTAAGAAGTTTAACTAGAATTCCATCCTTTTCTGTTGCCTTATTATTAGTAAGGCTTTCTAGGACCAGTTTTATTTACTCTTTAGGACACCTGGCTGTAGATTAGAGAGCATATCACTGTATGCATCAATGATATCATGGTCTTTCATCACCATACCAGATGTTAAAATCATTAAGAGCAACAAGGTTATACTGACAAAGCGTCATTTCAAAATATGGTGAATGCTTTAGAAATATTCTCACATGGTTGAATGGATTTGAAGAAAAACGTGGTTTACTCCTGAGGCAAGAATATATTGAAAGGAGTTGGCAATCATAATGGTAAGCTATCTCAGCTAAAGCCTGGAACAATATCAGCTGTTAAGCTCATCCTTGGTCTTACAACATTTAGGAGAGTGGATCACAGAGTCCTCAGGAGGTAGGATACATTGTTCATAAGTTCATAAGTAGGTACTAGGCTATCAGCCCTAAGGCCTATACAAGCCCAGCCAAAAAGGTACCCTGACTTTTGTCACTCAAGAAAATTATTTTCCTGTGCCACTGTTGAGCAGAGTCGCAGAAGTGATCCCTGGGGTGAATTCCCTATTTCCCATCCAGTCATCAAGATTTTTCTTGAAGAGTACTAATGAGGAGCTTTGTTTGATATAGATAGGTAGTTTATTCCAGATTATGGGAAGTCTCTGGGACAGGAATCTGTCCCTCCGGCATGTTCTGTTTATTGTGGTGACAAGGTTTAGGTCTCTAGAGCATGTAGCTCAGAGGGATTGGGACTTCTTTAAGTGGAGCACGTCCAACAGCTCTGGGTTTGACATAGCTTTGTATGTTAGGCAGAGATCACCTCTGAGTAGGCGACATGTGATGGAGTGAAGCAGGAGTTTTTTGAGACGGTCTGCGTAGGGCATCTGTTTGAGGCCGATAATCCTCTTTGTGAGGTATTTCTGCAGCCTTTCCAGTTGTTGTAAATGTCTTGTGAGGTACATACCAAAAGGGGTGTTGTACTCTATAATGGGTCTAATGAGTGATGAGTAGAGGGGAACAATGACCTCTTTTTTTCTGGATGAGAAACCTTTTGTGATGAGGTGTGCCACGTAGAAGGATTTCCTGACTACTGTGGCAATGTGATTATCAAAGGAGAGACTACTGTCCACCTGTTTCTCAAGGTCTCTTATCACACTTTTGGTGTTAAGTATACTACAGCCTATGTTGTAGTTCATGGGTATAGAGTTTTTACCAAAGGGGATGACAATGCACTTTTTGGCACTGAGCTTGAGGCCATGGCTTTGACACCAAGCATCTGTTTCATGAGGCCCTTTTGTAGGATGTCCACATTGTTAGGAGTTTTGATTATGGCTCCTAGTTTGCAGTCATCTGTGAACTTCATTAGCCAAAGACCTTCTGTGTTAGCCAGTACTTCATAGAAGTAGATACCAAAAGAGGAGAGGACCCAGGACTGAACCCTGTGGTACTCCACTTGTCACTGCTCTGAAGTTAGATTTTAAGTCTGCTACTTTCACAGTGTGGGTCCTGCCAGTGAGCCAGTTGGCAACCCATCTTGTGACATAGGGATTTATACCTAGTTTAGTGAGTTTATCTATAATTCCAGAGTGGGGGATGGTGTTGAAAGCCTTGGCAAGATCTAGATAGGCTGTGTGAACCACCTTACCCTCGTCTACGGATTTAGTGACTGCTTCAAAGAAGTCTATCAGGTTTAGGAGACATGCCTTTTACAAACCCGAACTGGGTGGGGTCCAGAGTTTTGAGATTACCAATGTCTTTGTTTATAAGTTCCATGATGATACGTTCCATGGCCTTGCAGTCCAGGCTCATCAGGCTAATGGGATTGTAGTACCTGGGGTCTATGGGGGCTCCCCCCTTGTGGAGTGGGATAACCGTCACTGTGTGCCATTCAGCGGGTGCAAAGCCTGAGAAGAGGCTATGATTGGACATTGTACTTAGGTGGAGTGCCAGTTCATTCTGTAGTTTGTGTAGAACACAGCCTGGTATGTTGTCTGGTCCCATGGATGCTGTGTTCTTGGCTTTGGAGAGTGTGGTTTTCACCTGTGCAGCCATGATTACAGGAACTTTGCATTATTCTGGTATAGAGATGGGCTCTTTAGGGGGTGAGAGGGAGGTAAAGTTAGCACTGAACCTATCTGACAGGATGTTGGCAATATCAGTTGGGTCTGTATATTTAGTGCCATTGTGCTGTAACTCAGAGCAGATCTGAGTGTTGCCATTGAGATTCTTGACATAGCTATAGAATGCTTTATGGTTGTCTCTAGAATCAGTGGTGATTTTGTTTTTGTAACTAGCTTTGGAGGATTTTATCAGGGATCACAGCTTCTTACTGTGGTTGACCAGGGAGCTCCTCCACTCATGGATTTTTACTCTCTTTTGCAACAGTTTCTTCCTTCTGTTGTACAGTTTATTTATGGCAGGGGACCACCAGATTGGCTTCCTTTTTTTGAAGGATAGCATCTTGGTTCTCTTTGGGATAGCATGATCTATGCACTCGTGTAAGTGCTTATAAAGTGCAATTATGTAGGATTCAGTAGTCGTAACTCTATTGTCCATCTGCATGGGTGTCATGAAGTTCACCACTTCTGTCTTAAGAAGCATGAAGTTGGCTTTGGAGAATTTTTTACCATGGTTTCCTTAATGGAGGGTGGGGGCAGGATGTGAATATCTAGGAAAATTAGCTTATGGTTGGATCAGACCAATGAGGCATTGACTTCAGGTGTGGAACACCGGTCACTCATGTTGGTAATGCCTAGATCTAGGATACTGGTGCCCCTGGTGGGGGTGTGGATAAGTTGATCCAGAGCATTGGAGTTTATGAATTCCAGAAAGCATTGAGTGAAGGAGTTGGTACATAAGTAGTTTACTCAGTTATGTGGGGTAGTTGAAATCGCCCATTATTAGGGTGTTCGGTTGAACCCTAATATTTTCCAGTACCTCAAGAAAAGAGGAATGGGAATCCTGGAGTATGGTGGGGGATCTGTAGCAAGCTACAATTTGGATTGCAGTTTTGCCCAGAGTTAGTTGCACTTGGATAACCTCGGCTCCATTATGCTGAGCAACTAGCCTGGAGGTGTGGATATCCTTAATGGATATGGACAAACCTCCACCTTTGGTGTTCTGGTCCAGGTTACATGGCCGAAAAGTGTGGTATGAGTTATAGCCTGGTAGTGCAGGGGTGCTCTCCAGAGCCTTCAACCAGGTCTCAGTCACTGCACAGATATTAATGTTCTCCATTTTAAGGAGTGCCTCGAGTGAGTGCATTTTGAGATTTAGACTTCTAGCATTGAGTAGCATCATCCTCAGTTTTTGCTTGCGTGTTCCTGTTATGGTGGTGAATTTGTCATTTGAACCTTGCCTAAAAAAGGTGTTATGGGGTGGCAAGAACCTTAGCCAGTATCCGGAATCCCAGGGGTGATAGGTGCTGGCCATCTCTGGCAAAGCATCATGGTCTGTCGACCATGTCATCCCAGGCAGACAGATACTGGATCCCTTTAGAATGACACCAGAAGCTTAGCCAATTGTTGAAGTCAATCATTTGTTCCTTGTACTGCGGTATCATTCTGGGTGATGGCAGAATGCTACTCAGGGCTAGGGTCATACCTGCCGGGGCTACAATATTGGAGAGCTCTTCTATGTAGTTCAGAGAGGTATGTCTCAGGTCGTTCACACCAACATGGACAATGACAGAGTCATATTTGTACTTGTGGAGTGACCTGAGTGTGTGGGTTATGTGGCAGATCCTGGCACCTGACAGGCACCTGACAGTAACCTTCTGCTTGTTTAGCCTGGTGAGTTTAAAGGCCAAAGCTAAATTCAAGCCAGATCTTTGCATTAAAAGCAAGGTCAATATCTCCCAACAGGTCTGAGATAATACCATTCTTGCTGTAGATAGCTGACATATTGCAGTATAGTTCCCAGAAAAGAACCCACAGGAGCATGGCTTATGCATATCTTCTTGATATGTGGTGGACCCCATCCAGGCTTTAGATGCATTGAAAAAGATGGTGGCCTAGACTTCCATCAGTGGCAAGTGGAGCAGTCAAAGTTAGAAGATAAGACAAAGGGTTAAGTCAGGGGGGCCTTTCAAAGAGGAAGTAGAGTGGGGGGTTGCAGTTGGTGGACCAAACAAATGTTGAGTTTAATACCTCAGTCATTTTCAATGCATTGCACAAGCTGCTAAAAATATCCTAACAAGGAAGACTGGCAGATGCGGATGGAAGGCTTTAACCTTGAGATTTCATTGCAGGCTGACCCACCGGTGGCTAGAGTTACAGGCTGGAATGTGAAGTCAAGTAACAGGGAAAATGAGCATCACCAGGGCATTTGTGAACAAAGTGGTGGTTTGTAGGTTTAAGACCCATGCAGTTTGAACAGTTTAGAATATTTTGATTAGTTTTATGCCCTATGAAAAACCTGGGTAAAGATCAGTTCATTCACATTTTTTCTCATCAAAAAAATCCAATGATAGCTTTAATAAGGTAGCAACAATTTTGTATGCACCACTTGTAGTTGCAATTTGACAGATACATCTATTACATTACCCATGGATCTAGAGACCAAGTATAACGATGTAATTTTATCTGTTGTTCTAAAAGTGTCAGGAATGGTACATGCTGAGCATGTTCTTACATAATGCATACTTCTATGGCATGGCTATGCCCATGGTATACTGTTAACCTGCACCACATTTGGAATATTGAGCAACACCTTATATAGGGTATGGAAGTCAGTATTTCCCACTAGTAAAGAAGTAAATTATTTGAACATTTTCTTGATCATAGGGAAAGGCAAAGATAATAAGAAGGAGGACATCATGTCCCTCCAATGCCAGTGCCTAAATCTAGGAGGAACACTTGCAGTAAACAAACTAGACAAACTTGTTAGGGAATTAACCTATTTACACCTAGGACTGATACAAGATACAGAGGCTTTAAGATACCTAGTGGCAAGCTTACTTCTCTGAATGAGAAGAATATTGTGGTTATCAAAGAAAAAAGACAACGTAGGGAACATCATGTTGCTGGTGGTGGGTCTTCTCAACTTTGCCTGCAAGGCAGAGGCCCCAAGTCTAGTGTTTATGAGGTCCTTGACTTATGCAGAAAGGAAAATGGCAGATGCACTATAAATCTATAAAACTGACTTCTGAGAAGCATGAGAGAAGAAGTTCATAAAGGATTATAATGAGGTTACAATTTAGCAAAAGCCTGGGTAGAGACAGTAGAATGTTCAGAGTCAGTAGGTATAAGAGGCCACTTAAGTATTTGTGACAAATTAAAAGGGACATAGCTTGATACTGGCTCCAGCACTGGGAACAGACAGACATTTTTGGGATATTACTTTTTGTTGTTTATGGCCTTTTGGGAAGTGATTATTGTGTGTGGACATGAGCTAACTAAAAAAAAAAATATTTTTCATTCAGGCCACCAAATGATTGTGCATGCCTTGAATAATAGAGTATCAAAGTCAGATGGGCTCAAGCCTTATTGAGAAGGGTAGTGTTGCACAACTCATGGAATAATGTGCATTTTTTTTTCTTTTGGATATGTTGCCAGAAAAAGGGAAGGATATCGCTTACAGCTTGCCCCACTTGCTGCTACAAATGTTTCAGTTTGTAGCACCGGATATAGATCAACATCAGATTACAGTCAGTCCTAGGACTCCTGCAGGTACATCATAGGATCAAAAGAGGTTACTAAGGTAATAGCTAGAGAGCATTCATAACCCAAGCCACTCATGTCCCAGTTTTCCTGATTGTCAGTGCCCACAGGCTAGAAAGGCTTTGATATACGTATGTGCCTTAGGGCACCTACAAACTGACCCTGTCCATAAGGACCACAGGTGACAAGCCAGGGCTGAATTTGCAGGTCCCTATCCATTTGTCCCAACTGCATTTGAATAGGCTTAAAGGTTTAGATCAGGTAGTTCTAGTGCTGCTTGTTTTGTGAATGTATGGCAGATCCAGTACAGCACCTCTGAGTAGTCTGTAGGATACCGAGTACAGGGACTAGGCTTTGAGGCAGTCAGCATAGACATTTTATTTATACTCTGCATTCTTTTAATGAGAAACCTCTGTGACCATTAAAGCAATTACAAATGGTAGTCAGGTAAATGCAAAGGGTGCATTGTACTCGATTATAGGTCTAATGATGACTGAGTATAGTTGGGCTATGATCTCCTTAGAACTGGATGCCATGTCCTTACTTATAAGTTGTGCTACATAGACAGATTTTCTCACAACTATGGACACATGGTGATCTAAGTTCAGGTTACTGTCAACATGAGTTCCCCAAGTCCTTTACCACTGACACTACTCTTTGGGGAGTGTTATCAATGTTGTAATTTGCAGCAGTGGTCATCTTCCAGGGTATAATTATGTACTGTTTTGCATTGAGTTTCTGCTATGTTTCTCACTCCAGTTATTTGTCTATATCAGACACTCTTGGAGAATATCTACATCTTTGGGGAATTCATTGATTGCACCCAGCTGGCAGTCATCAGCAAATCTGGTCAGCCATGGGTCCCTAACATTTGCCTTGATTTTGGAGAAGCGAGGTTCCAGTACTTTGCCTTATGAGACAACACCAGTGACAGACCTCTTGGTGGAGGTGGATTCCCCCAAACTAACTTCATGTGTCCTATATAACTTGTGTCCTATATGCCCTAGTGAAGAAGCTAATTTAACTGGGCATCAATACCCCCCTGTGCAATTGGATGCTAGAGTTTCTCACAGACAGACCCCAAAAAGTATGGGTGGAAAATAATAGCTCTAAAAGCATAACTCTGAACAAGGGTGTACTACAGGGCTGTGCCCTGAGTCTTTTACTATTCACCTTGCTTACACATCACTGTGTAGCCAGATATAAATCCAACAGAAATATCAAGTTCACAGATGACACCACAATCATAGGTCTTTTCAGGAGCAGAGTGGAAACAGCATATAGGAGTGAAGTGGAACATCTGCTAGGCTGGCGTGACAGAAACAATCTGGCATTGAATGTCAGCAAAATCAAGGAATTGATTGTGGACCTTAGGAGGTCTCAGAGAGCTCATCAACTTCTGGAAATCAATGGAGAAGTGGTCGAAAAAGTCAAGAGCACTAAGTTCCTTGGTATACACATATCAGAAGACCTGTCTGAGTCGATGCACTCCAACCACACTGTCAAAAAATTGCAGCAACTTTTGCACTTACTACAGAAACTGAGGAAAACAAATCTGTCACAGTCCATCCTCCAAGACTGCTAATGGGGAACCTTTGAGAGTGTACTGACAAATAATATCATTGTTTGATATGGGAAATGTAATGCCTCAGATCGCAAGGCTGTCCACAGAGCAGTAACAGTAGTGGAAAGAATCACTGGCTCTTCACTGGTATCCTTGGATGACTAACATGGATCTTGATTTATTGGAAGAGCTAGAAAGATAATAAATGACCATACTCACCCTTCCTGTGGTATGTTCTCCTGCCTATCCTTGGGTAGATGTTACTGCAGCATGCACTATAAGACTTCCAGGCTCAATAAAAGCTTTTTTCTCCTTATTCTCCAGATTGCTGAACTCTAACAAACAGGCATGACAGAAGCCATTCTGCTCTTTCAACCAAATAACTGAATATTCTCTTATTAAATCCTGTAAATGATATAATCTCATGTCCGTTTATTCTAAGATCACTACTGCTAGTGGCACACTTTAGTGCAATATCCAAAAATCTTCATCTGTCCTGAAACTTGAATGTACAATACTCTAGTAAATATTTTTGCTTCATATGTACCTGTTAATGTGAAAATTCAAGTTTGAGCAATATTTACATGTGCAATTCCCTAAATGGCAAATTTGTTTACATGTAATGTCTGTAAGTGTCTGTCCTAGTATTACTAAATAGTAACTGTATGTATGTATGTTTCTTGCACTGGGAACAAAGCAATGCAATTTTATTTAGATGCACTATGTGTATATCTAAATGGCAATAAAGTTTACTTGGACTTAGACTTTGACTTATATATCAGCCATTTGGCAATTCATCTGGTGACATATGAATTTATGCCCAAATCTGTGGGTTTGCCTATAATACCCAAGTAAGATATTGTGTCAAATGTTTTTACCAGGCCAAGGTAGGCAGTATGTATCATTTTGCCCCCATCTATTGATCTAGTGACCTTCTCAAATAATTCCACCAGGTTTAGTAGGCATGCCCGGCCATTGACAAAATCAAACTGGGATGGGTCCAATGTCTGAATATTTCCTATGTCTTTGTTTATCAATTTCAGGATAATTCTTTCCATGGCCTTGCATATAAGACTAGTCAATCTTATGGGTCCATAGTTCCCTGGGTCTCTTGATGGTCTATCTAAGGGTAGAGGGATAACTACTGCAGTTCTCTATAGGGATGAAGCCTGTCTGGAGTCTGGAAGGTCTACAATACAGCCTGAATGGCAGTATATATAAAATATATGCATAGACACACACACACACACACACACACACACACACACGCACACACACACACACACACACACACACACACACACACACACACACACACACACACACACACACACACACACACACACACACACACACACACACACACACACACACACACACACACACACACTCACACTCACCACTATATGCAAACACATACACTTTATATGTACAAAAAGGAGGGATTATGGGCTTAAATATATTTAAAAGTAAAGAGATGTTAAGAGTAGAAGCATAAGGTGATGCAGATAGCTAATATGGGTCAATGGTTTAGCATGACTATTGCAGGCTTTAGTGCTAGTGGACCTCCACTAACTAGTTTTTCTTTTATAAGTTACAAAACAATGGAGCTTATCATCCTCTCTTTGAGTACTTGGTCAAAAGAGAGCTCAGATTCAATCTTGACAAAGGCAGCATGGGTTAGGCATAAGAAAGATAAAATTAGATGGGAGAAAAATATTGTAGTATGTTTTAGAAACACCTTCCAAAGGAAAGCAACCACGAGTCCACAGGAACTCAAAGAAGAGAAGTGTAGATCTTGCACTTGAGGAGAAATAAGATTTGGTTCTGTACCATGAAACACTTGCTTTTATTAATGACAAAACGCATTGCTTACCTGAAACATATGATCCCTAGTGCTGTCATATATTGGTCATACCTCTTTCCTAGGATAGTTTGGAAAAGGACATTGAATCATAATTATATCTAGAATCCTGGGATATATGTTTTTCACTGCACTCTACTATAAACCATATGTTTTATGTTTTTCTTATTACAACATTTTTTCACTCTTATGCTTTGTATTATAACATGATACTTTGTGATTTAAAATATCTATACTTGATGTTTTGTAGTGTAACATGATACTTTGTGATTTAGAATATCTATATTTGATGTTAGTGTGACATGATACTTTGTGATTTAAAATATCTGCACTTGATGATGTTTTGTAGTGTAACATGATACTTTGTGATTTAAAATATCTGTACTTGATGTTTTGTAGTATAACATGATACTTTGTGATTTAGAATATCTATACTTGATGTTTTGTAGTGTAACATGATACTTTGCGATTTAATATAGCTGTACTTGATTTTTAAAAGATTGTGATTGTGTAGCTTTTCTACCCTGGCATCCACTGGAAATGGTCACTTTCTGGTCTAGTCGGACATTCCCGGTAAACAAATGTCAAATAAGTAAATAAGTAAATAAATAAATATTAATGAAAGGATGACTAAGGAAGTAGAGTCAACATTTTTTAAGTAGGTTTCTAGTCTTGTCATATTATAACACAGAGGGCAGGGATCCAATCTGGTATAGGGAAGTGGGATAGATCTGAAAAAAAAATGTAAGGCTGACCTTTTTTTTGTAATCTTACATGTACAGTTCCTGTTTTATGACCACATGGGAAACCATGAATGGAGTAGGCAATGAGAATGTGCAACATATTACAAACGTAAGTAAAAGAAATGATTACACAGTGTGCCAGCTCCACTGGCACAGGGAGATGAAACACTGACAATAATCCTGGCTCTGGCATCTGTAGGAACTGGAGTGGAACAACGCAGGAGTTAAAGGTATGGAAGCTCCCTAAGCCTTTTGGAAGGGATGGAGGTAAGCATTGGTAAAGGCATGCTGCTCTTGTAGTTCTGATGGAGACTGGATCTCAGAATGGCAGCCTGCCCAGTGCTATTGTGGGGCTAGAATGGTATTCTTACCTTGGATTAAGAGGAGTATGCTTCTAATTCCTTCTGAACATCAAACATAACCCATAATCGGAATGTTAATGCAAAGGTGGCAGGTTCCTTTGCAATGTAACAAAGAGGCATTGATTTTGCATTTCATCTGGAAAAATACCCTTTCATCTAATAAGTGGACTGCCTCAGTGCTGTACAGACACACAATTTTCATGGAATTGGGTATTTTAGGACTGAGCCCTTATTCACCTTAATCTATATTTCTTCTTATATGGGCTACAAAAATACTGTCAGCTTCCTATACTGACTTTTCTATGAGTAGAATTGGTTTTAATTGTGTAGGTATGTATATATATATATATATATATATATATATATATATATATATATATAGGTCTACCTGAAAACGCCGAAATCTCGAAACGACGATGACGAGAACACTGACACAGGAAGATTGACAATGGAGAAGACCGAGAGTTGAGAATCCTGATGCTGAGAACACCGACATGTAAAGGTAAGTGTGTGATAGGGATTGACATTAGGGTCAGGGTGTGGGTAAGGTAATTGTGCGATAGTGACGGTCTGTAGGGTTAGGGCCGGTTAAGTGAGTTAGGGTTAGAGCGCGGGTCAGGTGAGTGTGCGATAGTGACAGACGTTAGGGATAGGGGCGGGTTAAGTGAGTTAGGGTTAAGGCGCGGGTTAGGTGAGTGTGAGATAGTGATGGACCTTAGGGTTAGGGTTTAGGTTAAGGTTAGTGCATAGATAGTTGTGTATGTAAGGTTCAGTGTAGGTTTGTAAGGTTTTTGGTGTGCTTGTGTTGTGTGTGTGCTTTTTGGACAGGGGATTTGTTTTGTTTGTTGAGTGTCAGGATTGTGGTTTGTCGGATATGTGATGTTTCGTGTTTCTGCACTTTGGGTTTTGTGGTGTCAGTGATTTCTCTGTCGGTGTTTTAGCGTGTCGGTGTTGTCAGGTATATATATATATATATATATATATATATATATATATATATATATATATATATATATATATGGATCTAGGATGTTTACTCGACTGAGCAAATGTCCGAATCCATAAAACCTGAACACACTATAATGAAAGTGCTTTTATCGAAAAAGCGCTTTCATTAAAGTGTATGAAAAAAAACACTTCATTTACATTTTAACAGGGGGACTTCACCCCCCGGCACCCCCTATGTGGGGTGCTGTGCCCCCCACATCCCCAACTTTAATATTCTCCCTCCGAGACCACACTACAGTTGGGAAAAGTGAAATTTCAAATTTCACTTACCCACACCGTAGTACAGCCTCGGCAACAGTTATACTTACACAAAAGTGCTGCTTCAGTGAATAGCATTTTCACATAAGTATACCTGGCTGTTTGGATTTTGGTTGTTTGCTCAGTCGAGCAAATGTAATAGATCCATATATATATATATATATATATATATATATATATATATATATATATATATATATATAGTTATTTATATATATATATATATATATATATATATATATATATATATATATATATATATATATATATATATATATATATATTGAGGTACTAGAACATTATGATGAAATCACAGTAATAAGAAGAAATTACATATAAAAATCATAGGTATAATTCCTGGATTCCATGTTATGGAAAGCATATCTTCTTTTTATTATTTATTTATTGATTGATTTGTGAGAACTGTAAATTAGTACCCCTGCATATATAAGTTTTATGATTGCATACAATAAAGCTCTTGTCAGTGTTCATTGTAAATATATTGAGAATACTGTTAAATTTGAGTTGGTTGCAGAATACTTTTTTTTTTTTACTAAAAATGAGTGCTTTGTGTGGTAAGAACCTTGGCTCGAGATGATTGTCTCTTTTGAAGTGACACCCCAGCCCCCTGTGCAAAATAGGTAAAGGGGTTGAAGATGGATGGATGGACGGATTGCTCTGTGTTAATGCATTTATACCTGTAAAAAAGTACCTGGTCATACTGCAAAAAATGGTTTTGACATGTTTCATTACATGGCAACTTTTACTTCTCTGCTGAAATGGAAATGTTTGCTTACTGATGGGTAAGTATTAGTGATAAAGGGGAAGACTTTTGAGGACCACTGAGACTTTTGTTAATGTGAGATAGCTGGAGACGCAGTCTGTCCCTTGATAGCTTGTATTTTTTACTTCTCATAGTTATAAAATAATAACCTTAGCTTGTATTACTTCACTTGGAAAATAAGTCAAAAATCCATTAAGCATGTCATAAAGTAGAACTGATATTTTGAGTATATAACACAATTGAAAAACTAATTATTTCAAATGAACACTGACACAGTAGCCTTAGCTATATGGATTCTCCTCCTTCAAGGCAGTCACAAGTCAAAATGTTCTTGAAAGGGTTTTGCATAAGATGCCGCCAAGTAACCTGGTGGTCCTTCCTTGATATCTTAAATTTTGTGTTAGAAAAACAACGCTTACTTCATTTGAACCACCTAATTTGGCTGACATGAAGTTCTTAGCATGGAAAAAAATGTTTGCTTGCTCTGATCTCTGCAAGAAGGGTATCTGAGCTGCAAACTCTTATGATGAGTCAATCCTATCTCATTTTCCACAAGGTCAGGCTTTTTTTGCAAATAAATCATTTTTTTTATGCCTAAAGTGTTATCTGAGTTTACTATAAGTCAAACTATCTATGTAATTTTCTTTCCTAAACCTAAAATTGAGGGAGAAAGGATACTCCATACCTTCGATGCCCACCGACAACTCAGGTGCTATCTTGACAGAACTAAACCTTTCTGATCATTGGATCAATTGTGCATTACTTGCAAAAGTACGGAGAAAAGACAACCAGCGTCAAAACAGACTCTTTCCAAATGGTGGTCTGAGGCTGTTATCTTTCATTATCCTCATCATAACAAATCTTTTCTAGGCAGGGTCAAGGTCCACTGTGCAAGGAAACTGGCTTCTTCTATGGCTTTTTAGAAAGGGCTGGATTCTAGAAGTATTCCAGAAGCTGCTACCTGGTCCTCTGTACATACTTTTACAAAGCACTATAAACTGGATTCCTTCTCTAGGTCAAGATCATGCTTTGCTGGGACCATTCTCTAGGGGTTCCTAGATCCTTTGTCTTCTCCTTCTGCCTCCCAAATATAGTTACTACGGCAGTCTAACCATATAGTTAAGGCTACTACAGCAGTGATTAATATCAAGAACATAATACAGTTGAATAAGTTGAACTTACCATAACAGCAGATGTTCGAATGATCACTGCTGCAGTAACCACTCCCCTCAATCCTGCTTTTCTATGTGTTTTTATGCCAAGGTGTGGACATTTGTTTTTGTTATTCCTAGCCTTGTCCGTCAGGGTTCAGCCTTCCTCTGCCTGCTGGCAGGAAAGCTCTGAAGGGCTTTACACCTAAACTTGTCTTTAATCAGCTTGGCTCAAGCTGTTTGACAGTTTGGGCACATGGAAGGTTCCCTAGAGCTTTGGAAGCTGGCTGTCTGCCTTATCCTTGGCAGGACCTCAAGTCAGCCAGATTATCTGGTTCAAGACAAAGCATGTGTTAGTTTTTCTAACACAAAATTAAGATGCCAAGGAGGGGTCACCAATTTACTTGGAGGCTGCTTATACAAAACCCCTTTCAAGAACATTTTGACATGCGACTGCCTTGAAACAGAAGGATCCATATAGCTAAGGCTACTGCATCAGTGATAAATATGAAGAACATCATCTTCTTTCAGTGATATTATGCATATTTCATGTTTTTGTTGCAGAAAAGGGAGTGCTTCACATATCTAAAGTGACACTGAATACAAAAGAAACATTTGCTGAAATCTCAGTGTGTTGTTTTGACTTTGCTGTGCATTCACACAAGATTTAGACTTGTTCTGAATGACAGTGAAATGAAAGACCGTACTTAGGAAATTAAAGCAAATGTGGTATTGAGTTAACCAACACCACAGTTATGTTCAATAATAAATTGCAACTCAGTGGATCCTGACTGATGGCTGAATGATTTTGAATTTGTGGCAATGTTCACTAGTGAAGACAATTTCCTGCCACAAAACAATATCCTAACAGAAGATAAAATACTGAACTGGAAAATGTGATATTAATTGAAGTATGCACAAGTGCTGTGACTTTATTTTTTTTCATTGCAAAAAAGGACAAGGAACATTATGGACTGATAACATGATTTGTAACTTTGTCTTTCCTTTTTCTTTTACACCTTTTTTTCCAAGAAATTACCCCAGGAGGGTGTATCTCATTCTAAAGAGCAAAATACAGTCACCTTATCAGTCCCAATGCAATAAAAGCAGACAATGTCTAATGCTGACCGCAACAATAAAAACAGCCCTTATTTCAAAACTAAGTGCACTATATGTGTGTTAAAAACATCACTGTCCTTCATTTGAGTTTCTACTCCAGTTTTACATAAAGCAGAAATGTAATGATACAGAGTGTAGAGTAACATCTCAGTGTCTTGTTCCCTTATCATACGAGAATATTTGTATGTGTCAAATAATGCTTCCTGTGTTAAAAAAATGTTGTTACACTGAGGTGTCCTGCATAATTCTTAACCTCTTAGCCCCCCCAAAAAAAATCTAGACAAAACCAAAAGTAATGGTGGGACAAGGCCCAAAAATAGGGACATATTTTACATGTTGCTCTTATAAACTCAAAATGTTGACAGAATAAAAGGTTTTGCATTAGCATGCATTTTCTGAAGGCTATGAAGTCTGAAACTAAAACGTCTGTTATTACTCAATGACTTCCATTTTCAAAAATTTGTCAGAAAACCAGAAACTGTATGAGGAAAAGAACAAAAATATCAAGCAAAAATATTAAAATTCTGTAAAAACCTGGACAGTTGAGAGGTACGATGTCTGTAGTGTTAGCATTCTCAAGCAGAGAAAGTACTGATAATGTTCTTTCTACTCACTGCATGTAATGCATACTAAAAAGTGTTACTTTACAGCAGCACTGTGCTGTTAACACTTGTACTGTGAACATAACGAAAGTCCAGCAGAAAGCCAAAAGTTCACTGAGCAGTCTTGCCTAAATAAAGGACACAGACATATAAACACACACAGACAAATGCACATGTATGTGGTGCACATTAATAAACCTGCGCGCGCACACACACACACACACACACACACATACACACACACACACACACACACACACACACACACACTGCATGTATCTTACCTTGTAAGAAGCTATCCTTAAACTGTTATAACAGTGTATCTTATTCATTTTAATATATTCTTTAAGCATTTCACTTTACAACCAAATCTTCTTTTAGACAATATTTTAGAGTTACATTTTTGAGACACAGCATACGAACTACATTATTATTGTTGAGCAATTATACAAAGAATGTTCATGTTACTGATGCTTTGTAAAATTGTCTCCTAAGCAGAATTTAAAACAGATTAAGATTAAAGCTAACAAAGTGAGAATGCTGAAAATGTCTAACAAAAATATGGAAAACCGACACTTATGACAATGTGTTTTATCTGGCAAATATAGTTTTGAACCAATGTTCACACTATTCATTCAACATTTAACCCTTTAGCAATATCTTCAGAAGACATGATGAGTGTTGCAATCAATTTTCCAGATTCATGATGAAATTTCCTTTTTTTCTTATACTTTGTAAGCAGATTTCACACTTTAGTATTTTCTCCACTAGCCTTGGCAGTTTCTGTTTCTTTTTTTTTTTTTTTGAGTGCCTATATTCTGTAACAAACAAACTGTGGAGTTCAACAATTGGAACAAAGGGTTCCCTTAGCAACTGCTGTCATAATTAAGACACTTCTCAGCATCTTTAATTAGAATTCACCAAGCCTTTTTCATCATATCTTATGACTGCAATAGTTGTCATTTTGTTTGCAGACCCATAACAAAATGCATATTTTACAACCCAAAAGAACATTTTGCAAGTGTCTTGTGTAATCCTATTCTATGTCAAATATAAATATATTTAAGACTCATGTTTATTACTTACCTTCATAAAAATATATTGAGTAGAAATTTTGGAACAAAAAATATTGTAAGCTCATGATTTTAAAGGCTGTATTGATTTTTGCATCATGCGACTTCTAACTCAATTTTTTTATTATTTCTTTTTAAAGAAAGTTATGATCCAGCAATTTCTACTGGATTCTGTAAGAAGCAAAACATTGCATAATTAACTTTCAAAACACATTGCTTTCATATTTGCCTCACTGTTATGTGCATTCACGATCGAATTAGCAAGCACACTTGTCCCACTACTGTGTTCTAAATATAATTCAAGGGAACAATTTCCATTTACAAAAGAGTGTTACATTTGTAATGTTCTTTGTAGAAAACATACTTACCTTGAATATTTCCTTGTAAGGAATCAAACCATGTCTTTTATGCAAAGAACTCCTGATGATTCTGCTCAGCCCACTGGTTTGAGAAGACTACTACATGACATTGTACTAACTCAATGAAACAAATGATGCAGATAATGGGCAGGATTCACGAAGCCTCCGTGTAAGAGTTATAACTCATACACGGAGGCTGCAGTTAAACGGAGTGATGTCAGCATGCTTTGCATATTCATGAGAGCATGCTGAATCACACCTAAGGCTAACACGGTCCATGTAAGACAGTAGGGGGCGTGTCCGTAGGCCGAGCCCTGTAAGCGGACACGCCCCCAGAAGAGGAAAAGTGCCCAAAGTAAACACCCACGACAGAGTCCACAGAAATGTGAATAAACAGAACACAACACATGCCCCCACAGACTATGAACAGAAAACATATAAATAAACATGTTATATATTTTTTTTAAATTGTAAAAATGTTTAACCGTGAGTGCGCTCGTTTGCGCGGGTGTGCCCGTAGCACAGCTACAGTTAGCAGTCAGTGGGAAAGCATATAAGAACTAAATATGCAAAGTAAGCCAGGAAGCAATAGCGTAGCGGTAGAGATGTTGGCTGAAGAGCAGGCATTCATGGTTGGAGCCCCCACAACACCAATTTTTATTTTTAGCAAAATAAGCACAAAACAAGTCCCTGACAAATATGTACACATAAAACCACATTTTATGTAAAATGTAATGAAATAGCCCATTTATATTGAAGAAATGTGAGGTAACAAAAGAATAAAAAATGCCAGATGTGCCCATAGCTGAGCTACAGTTTAACAGGGTGAGTGCATCTGCCCGTAGGTGAGCAGTGGTTTAACTGGTGCAAAATGAGTGCCCATAGCTGAGCAGTGGTTTAACATGCTAAATCTATGTGCCCCTAACTGAGCTGAGCGTAATATGCGTGCCGATAGCCAAATGAGGCTTAAACCAGCGTACCCCATTTGCGCGGAGCTGTGCACCGCGCAAACAAGCTAACCGACGGGCAACGTTGAGCAAGCCGTAAAAAAAATTGCCTTTACACAGACACACCCCTCAGCATGTCTAGACAGTCATGAAAAATAAAAAGCAGTGGCCAGGTTCGAACCCAGGATACTATACACCATAGTCAAGGTACCAAACCACTAAGCCATGACAGCAGTACCTAGAAGTGCAATAATAGCTAATATATAGGAATGAATACAAACTGGAGCATGACAATGCAGGTTTACTGAAGTTGATACAATTCCAAAATGGCCAATCACAGATATGTGCGGGAAAAATGGACTATATAAGCCCCATAGGCGGGAATACACAGCATAAACGATTGTAGAACTGAACTGCAGGCAGAATGACAGGAGTAAGAGAGGGTAGTTGCTTTCGAGCACAGAGGTGGGGCATTGAGGAGTCCAGGTACATGGTCTGGCTCCTAGTCCACAATCATGAGGCCCAACTCATGCATGGCCAGGTCCTCTGGGGAGCATACAGGGCTGAGGCGTGAGACCGGTTGGCTCATGATCTCACCAGTGCCACAGGGATTCCAAGGACTGGTGAGCAAGTCCATCACCACCATGCGGACCTGAAGAGACGCAAGCAGGACCAACTGAACGTTTGGATCCAGGAGGCCTGGCAAATGCCCAACGCCCCACTACTGAGTAAGCTACATTTAATTATGTATGTAAGAAATTAAACTAGCTGATATTATGGAGATGTGTATTCCAATATTACTTCATTTATATTACAGCTGCAGGTGTCCGTTCTGTGAACCACAGAGCCTATGGTGATAGGCTGGTGCGGTTGCGCCACCAGGCAGGTCAGTAATCCACTACCAGTTACTGTAAAGAAATATAAAAGTATGACAGTCAGCAAAAGAGTGCAGTGTAGTCACTAAGGAATAAAATGTGCAAGTAACAGTGTGAAAGTGTCTGCAAGTATTGCTTGATTACAAAAGTGTGTTTCAGCCTGTAAGTTAAACCGAAAAATGAAAATGTCTGACATAAATTCTGAAATAAAAATGCCCCACCTGTAAGAAAATAGTACACAACCTGCAGCAGGCTGAAAAGTATAGCTGCAGAAGATGATGAAATCACATGTGTGAAATATATCCCTGTTGAAATACTGAAACATGACAGAAGTGAGACTGCTGGAAAGGATTGTAATAACTACAGGTAAAACATGTCAATAAAGCCTAGAAGTAAGTACCATCCTGAATAGTAAAATGAAAGCAAGTGAGAGAGTGTGAGAAAGTATCATGAATCCAGCAATACAGTAGTAATAACCCCTGAATAAAGTGTACTGCAGTCAAGACAGAATGAAATGCATGTGAGAATCAAAACCAAACAGCGAAATCTGTTCAAAGTGTTGCTGCATCTGGAATGTGTATCCCAAAATCTGGATATGTTGCTCTCAGTCTGCAATATGCAGATAGGATGATTGTCTGATATACCAAACATCCACACTTGTCTACAGCTATATAAAGCAAATGTAGCAGGATGATGTAGCTGAACAAAGCTAGATATGAATGTGTATGAAGAACAATAAAATGTATATTGATGTTGCAGTAACAGTCCTATCACCAAGTTGAAATAGTTATCATATAGGAAACTGTAGTTAGAACAGTAGTGTGTATATATCTGTAGCTATTAGAAATGTACAGCATATGTATTGGTATTTGAAGGTGTTAATATTATTTTCTTCACCCCACCCTATAACCACATATAATCCATTCCACGTGAAAATGGTATGTGCAATGACAATTAACACCCCTGGACGTTTGTCCTGTTGGGTCATATATATTTGCATGTCCGTTGATGCATCTGCCCTGTTCATACATCCAAACCTGATGGCCTGTTGCCATCAATTAACCCTGCATGTTGTTGGACTGTGTATTGCTGCTCAAATTATGCATGTGTTATGCACGCTGTTCAATGGTGTGAATATCTGGGTGTTTGGTTAATGGGAATACTAATGCATGCTGTTACAACTAACTGTGAATGGTATTATATGTCACTAACCCAAACTGTCATGACATAATGCAAAACATAGGATGACAGGGAAGGCGGGTTCCAGCGGACCCACCTCTCCCACCTCAGCTGGCGAGTGCACCTGGCACTAGTGCCGAGTCCAGACCCTCCTCTGGTGGCCCTGTGCCACCTGCGGGTGGAAGCGCTGCAGGGGATGGGGCTCGCCCCTGCAAGTGTGGCTGGAGGAGAACCACCACTCACCCTCCGTAGCATCCGGACTGTGGTGCGTAGGGAGATTTGGGACTCTGTTCTCGAGCCCCTATGCCAGCTTGAGGCACGGGTGGCACAACTAACGGGCATGCCTGTTGCCCGGCCTACACAGCCCCCAGCACAGCCCCGTCCTGGGCAGTGAAGGAACAGTGGCAACTGCCTATGGGTGGGGATATCAGTTCCACTGTTGCCATCTGTGGGCTCATGGGCTCTGGATATCCAAACCTCCGTCCCCATCAATTGTGTAACCCCCCCACTCGTGTCATACACCACCCCTGTATGCGACTTGTTTGTCTTGTCTGTTTACCTACCCAACCTACCTCCCCAGCTGTACCGACTTCCTTCACCTGACATACCACTCTGACCTGAAAAAAAGGGCACTCTGTACCCACAAAAAAATTACGCCCCATACATAGCTGCCCATTCCGCACACATGTCTGCTGGACATGGAATCTATCAATTACAATTGGCTGTACAACAAGTATTATTGTTGTCCTGACACCTCTCTCAGGGGTGGAAGGTTTCAAATGTCACACCAAATTACATACATATGCACAGCTGTTGCTGATGAAGAAATGGGCAGCTATGGGCCTTACCTACATCCCTCCTGCAAATCCCAAGCTTGTTTCCCTACTGTCTTACCCTCTTTGTGACCCCTTTTTCACCACTGTCCTGTCTCCCCATTTTCATTTCTTTCAAAGAAAATAGCGTGGGTGTGCGCCAGAGTAAGCACTGTTAAGCGGTTGTAAGCAGGTGTGCACGTGTGTGCGCGGAGCTAACCGCCAGTGCGCATGCGTGAGCTCCACGCAAACCAGCGCTAACCCAGTTACAACTGCTTAAAAGTGCCTTAGTCACTTTGATTGACAGGTCCTGTACTCAGTTCAAAAGCAAAATAAAATCCCACTGTCAGTCCCGAACCCAGGACCTTGGAAACACTAGTCTGTATGACCTACCACTAAGCCATGACTCTTATACAAGAACATTGTGCTAAAATAAATATAACATGTAATAGTAGGGATGAATGTAAAGGGAATATAGGATGTGTAGTACCCAAAGCATGTCATGTAGAATTACTGTCAAAACTAATGGATTCCCACAATAGTACTGTGTGAACACAAACAGCCATGCTAGTTGGTAGCTTGTAGGTAATAATGTCAGTTAAAGTACATATATAAATGTATGTATATGTACATATATATATATATAAATATATATCTATATATAGTTGTAGGAGTCATTGTGCATACACACTTACTACAGGGAACATGACAGAGGAATGGAGAAATGTGAATCTACAACACAGCCTGAATCATGAGAGAGATACTAACCTTTACACTCACAGAACACTGTCCACAGCATACCAGCATGGTCCCCGCCCTTACAATCTGAAAGGGCAATGCCTATCCCACATACCCTTTTATAGCACCGACCTGAAATCACAGTGAGAACTGCAATCAGTACACAACTGGCTGTATGCAATTAGCAAATGTTGGCTTACAATTGGTGCAGAGGCCATCATATGGACCTATGCAGATACCTACAAAAGCATCCAGTACTAACACTCCACACATGCAATACATTAATTGCACTGTCTGGAAGCAGACAGAGGGAGAGAGAAAAGTGAGAGAGAGAGAGAGAGAGAGAGAGAGAGAGAACAAAAAAAAAAAAAAAAAATTATACACTTTGACTCTGTCACCCGAAGCTGTCAGCAGTGACAGTAGCAGCAGCAAGCAGAAGCAGTGGTAATGCAACCAGCTGCAACAAACACAGGTAATGCAAAGTAGCAGGTTAATAGTGTGCATACTGTGAACCCCCCAAATGTGTCATAGGTCTGTATCTATAGGTATGTCCATGTGATATGTTGTGTGTACGTAGGTCCACCAAAAGGGGATGACCATACATTACATGTCAATCAGTCTTAGGCCATGATCCTGGCAGCAGTTGTCTGTGCGTTGCCCCCTGCAATGGCTGTAGTGACTGCTTTGAAAGGTCAGCCAGGTTCAAAAGGCAGGATCAGCCCATCACAAAGGCACACTGGCTGGGAACAAGTGTCTGCAGGTACCCGATATCACTGCATATGCATCCCATACTGCATAATTCCATAGCTTAGCAGACCAGGCCAGTTATGCATATGATGTGGTAGTTCCCAGGGTCAGTCGAGGTGCCTCCTTAGTGGTGTGGGACCACTGTTGCTGTATGCCACTGTTCAGGTACATATCCTGTAGTATGGCCAAGATAAATTATCAGTGTTATATGCGGTTGTATGTCCTCTCGGAGTGCAGGTAGCACACATCCAGTGATACCATGAGGTCACAGTGATGCTGTGTATTCTGCTCTGCTGAGGGCGGCCCTCACCTGGACATGTGAGATGATAGGGAGGTTACATACAGCTTTGATAAATATTTCAACTGGTGGGGGAGAAGGAGGGGGGATACGTGCACCGAACATGTCTGCAAGACTGTTGCCAATATCCGTGTGTTTGGTGAATGTTAAGTAGGTGTGTATTAACACAGAGCATATCTGAGGCATGTGGTCCATATGTGTAACATAACTGAAGAAGGCCTTGTGGTCATCCATAGTGTTTGTGGCCATTTCCCTCCCAGAGTAGGCCGTGGCCATTGTTATGATGGACCATAGCGTAGTACCAGTGCTGACCACAGATGCCTTCCCTTAATGTGAATGTGCTCTGTCCTGCAGTAGCCTCCTGCTATTGTTATACAATCTGCCTCTGTCTGGGGTCCACCGGACAGGATGCCTAACCTTTGTGCATAGGGTCTGGGTTAGAAATGTGTGTGCAAGTTCCATGCAATCTGTGGCATGTCCGTGGTAAGCATTTGCAAAGGGGTCAGCAGTGTGGGTTGTGGCTTCCACTGGCCCAGTGTGCTGCATGGATACCATCTCAGTCCCAGCAAGTGAATAACTGTCTAATCACATACATATCAAAGTAGTCTACTGTGCTGGTGGTGGTGGTGGGATATGTATATCCAGGCCGAGTATCTTCTGTCCACATCACAGTAGTGGATGACATCCCACATACAGTAGCTTGGGATGAACCCCCAGAGTGAGGTTGTGCATTGGACCTGTCAGTGTGTGCTGACCGATGGGGCATGCTACTATGTTGTGTGGAATGTGGCAGGTATTGTTGCACAGGTGTTGGCTGAGCACTGATATCTGGCCATTTATCTGTGTATCCACCACAACACACACACATGCAACATATGGGAGTAGTAGTATATCACTACACATGAGTATCATGTATAGTATGTGCGCCATATATTGCTGACATAGTCTGTTGATATCCTGTTTGTGTTCTCTTCCAGGGAGATGGCGCATCAGCGTAATCCCACCTACTCTGTAGCGGAAGACGAGGAGATCCACCAGAGCCTGGTGCGGGAGTATGACATCCTGTTTTCCTGCACCAGTCAGAATCAGCAGGAGAGGGCTGCACTGTGGCAAGACCTTGTCCGTAGGGTAAATGATATTGGCAGGCATAACAGGACATATGAGCAGGTGTGACATCACTGCAGTGATTTAATCCGAAGTGTCCGTCAGCATGCATCAGATATCCACAGGCAACAGGTTGCCACAGGAGGTGGGGTGGCCACACATCCCCCCCTCACCAGACTGGAGGGGCTACTCCTAAGTGTTGTGGCTCCAGCCCCGGAACAGCAACAGCAGTACACCTGCATTATGATGGAGGCTGGTTCCACACAGCAGCATGACATGGAGCGTGCAGGTAATATGCCATATGTACACTTGACTGTTCTGTACACTGTATCATATGCAATATCAATGGCACAGTTGTGCCCACTGACATTAATCTCATCATTTCTGCAGGTCCCTCCGGGGTTACAGCAAGGCAGGCCATCCATGCTGGTGAGTGTGTTTAACATAACCTATAATAGTCTTGATAATGCTAGTAACAGTAGTGTAACTCAGTAGTGCTCTGTGTGTATACTGCGGGGTGTGCATGTGTGCCTGTGCCCATGTGTGCCTGTGCCCATGTGTGCATGTGTGCATGTGTGCATGTGTGCAGGTGTGCCTGTGCCCACGTGTGCATGTGTGCATGTGTGCCTGTGTCCACGTGTGCATGTGTGCATGTGTGCCTGTGTCCACGTGTGCATGTGTGCATGTGTGCATGTGTGCATGTGTACACATTACCACGTGTGCATGTGTGCATGTGTCCATGTGTGCATGTGACCATGTGTGCATGTGTGCATGTGTGCATGTGTCCATGTGTGCATGTGTCCACGTGTGCATGTGTGCATGTGTGCATGTGTGCATGTGTCCATGTGTGCATGTCTGCATGTGTGCATGTGTGCCTGTGTGCATGTGTCCTCGTGTGCATGTGTGCATGTGTGCATGTGTACACGTGACCACGTGTGCATGTGTGCATGTGTCCATGTGTGCATGTGACCACTTGTGCATGTGTCCATGTGTGCATGTGTCCACATGTGCATGTGTCCACGTGTGCATGTGTCCACGTGTGCATGTTTGCATGTGTGCATGCGTGCCTGTGTCCATGTGTGCATGTGTGCATGTGTGTTGAAGTGCATCACTGGTAACAATGTCTGGAGACTGTAAACTGTGTTTCCTGTCTTTCTCCCACAGTTTCTGGTGCTGCTCTGGTGACCTGCTGCAGGGAACCTGAATCTTGTGCCACGGGTACTGGTAGTGATGATATTTGTGTAATGGTACAGGAAGGTGTGTCAGGGTCTGCCATTGGTCAGCCAATTGACAGTACACAGCTGTCAACCCCATCATTGCGCACAGTCATCCTGCCAGTACATCCTTTGTCACCATTGTCCCTAGGTGATGGACAGGATACAGTGGGTATAGACCAGGGTAATGTGGTACCTGTGGCACATGCGTCCCCACACAGCAGCCATGGGCAGGGTCCTCCGATGGTACCACACAGACAGTTGCCCATGGGTTCTCGTGGGAGCATCCGTGGGCGTACTGCCTCTGGCCGACATGCCCAAAGAGGTCTGTCAACCTCAGCTATGTTTCGGACTGTCATGCAGGCACAGTCGCGTATGGAAAGGTACACCAGACAGGGTCTGAGGGAGCTGAGAGCATGTTGCACAGCCATGACAGACAGTATGCGTGACATTGCGGATGCTATCCGTAATTTCACCGATGTCATAGACAGATGTTGTGGGGACATATTACAGCAGTTCCACAACCAGATGTCCATGAGCCAGGGCAATGGTGGGCATTTGCGGCATCGACGTGGCCGTATGCCAGCAACAGCAGCAGCTGGCAGTCGGCGTGGATGACAACAGGCTCGCACATGCCCCCATAGTGCCAGCAGCAGCCCCAGCAATGCTGGGTCTGTGCTGTCATTGGAACACCCCAGGAGACCACGTGCACGTGGCTCTGGACAGTCCCAACAGGGACCTGTGTCCAGTCAACACACTCCCGCTTCTGATGACAGTACCCAGTCTGGCTTAGTACTGGATACGTTCCGTAGCACCCCTGCCAAGGCACAGGTAGACATTGTGCATGAGCATTACTGTAGCTAAAACACACTAGTTGAAGGGTTCACAGCATGTGGTCACTGAATTGCAGTGGAATGACATGCTACCACTACCACAACAGGTGGGGACATGCAGCACCTGTACATCGACTACATGTACACTATATGGCCCAGACCAGATGTGTATCCCCTGCTGTAGGTATTTTACCATATACACCCACACTGTATAGAGACATACCACGTGCAAACCCTGCACAGTAAGACACAGTCATATTGGTATACATTGCAAATACCATTTATCCACTCGAGGCATGTGTCAGACATGGTAACTACTGCAGGTCACAGGTACTTATGTGTATGTGTCACACACATACATCATGTGTGCAATGCAATTGCTGTTTTAGGTAATGGCATGCATTGTTATGTACAAAGGCCCACACAAGGTCATACTGTGTGACACAACCACACGTGGCAGTTGTGGGTTACCAAAACATACCTATCTGTAGTCTGACAATGGTAATAGACACAGTAGCAGAGCGCACTATTGGCATTACTAGCCAACTAGCCCTGCTTGGCTGTGCTGATAGTGTGGTGACATCCCCTGTGTTTACTGGGGGAATATGCAGCATCTGGTGTATTATAGTATTTGCCAAAAGGATCCGTTCTCTCACACTTGCATTTACACACACCCACACACACACACACACACTTGCCATTTGTAGGATTCATTCCCCTACCTAACTAAGTCATGACACGTGAGAGAGACGCATTAGCAAAGTGCACTATTTGGATTACTAGATAGTTCCTCTTCTCTGGCTGTAATTATAGGGTGCTGGCAACATCAGTATTTTGAAAGGGTAATGTGCATCAGGTAGTGTGATCTCCTGATTGCCAAAACTAACATGTTTTTTCATACGGAAATGCACACACACAAACTCCCCACATCCAAACACACACACACATGCCATTTACAGGTTTCAAACTCCTACTTAACTACATTACGACACTTGGAAGAAAGGCATTAACAGAGTGCGCTATTCGCATTACTGGGAGGCTTCCCTTCTCCTGCTGTACTTATAGGGTGCTGACATCATCTGTGTTAAGAAAGGGGAATGTGCATCCTGTAGTGTGTTCTCCCAGTTGCCAAAAGGGACATTCCCCTCACACAAAATTGCACACACACTAACCCCCCTCATCCAAACACACACACTTGCCATTTGCAGGATTCAAACCACTACCTAACTATGTTATGATACTCGAGACGGACGCATTAGCAGAGCATGCTATTCGCATTACTGGGAGGCTTCCCTTCTCCTGCTGTACTTATAGGGTGCTGACATCATCAGTGTTTAGAAAGGGGAATGTGCATCCTGTAGTGTATTCTCCTAGTTGGCAAAAGGGATACTTCTTTCAAACAGTCTTGAACACACACTAACCCCCTCCACACACACTGAGCATGTACAGGATTCAAAACCCTACCTAACTATGTTATGACACTCGAGATGGACGCATTAGCAGAGCTCGCTATTCGCATTACTGGGAGGCTTCCCTTCTCCTGCTGTACTTATAGGGTGCTGACATCATCAGTGTTTAGAAAGGGGAATGTGCATCCTGTAGTGTATTCTCCTAGTTGGCAAAAGGGTTACTTCTTTCAAGCAGTCTTGAACACACACTAACCCCCTCCACACACACTGAGCATGTACAGGATTCAAACCCCTACCTAACTATGTTATGACACTTGAGACGGACACATTAGCAGAGCACGCTATTCACATTACTGGGAGGTTTCCCTTCTCCTGCTGTACTTATAGGGTGCTGACATCATCAGTGTTTAGAAAAGGGAATGTGCATCCTGTAGTGTGTTTTCCCAGTTGTCAAAAGGGACATTTCCCTCTCACAGCCTTTCACACACACAAACCCCACTCACCCACCCACACACACACACTGAGCATTTGCAGGATTCTAATCCCTACCTAACTATATTATGACACTTGAGGGAGACGCATTAGCACAGCGCACTATCCAAATTACTGGGCATCTGTTCTGCACCTGTAGTATTTATAGGGTGCTGACATCTTTATTTCTACAGAGGTATGTACATGTAGTACTACCTGTCAGGTGGGGGATAGCATATATATGCATTTGCAGCCACCTACGTCAGGGTCAGATATGCACATCGCACTGGCAGGTTATGTTCTATACCATGCTTTGGGACCACAGGACCTGTAACACACAACACAACCGGTCCAGAACACCACACCCACATCCAGGACACACATTTAGCTTCCCTGGGAACAGTGCCAGGATATGCAGGTGTTCACATACACCATTCCAGTTGTTAACATCAGGTACAGGGATATTGTGTGTGAGAACTACTCAGGCCTCTACCACTTTACCCTACAGTCACTACAATTTGTGGGTCCATGTGCTATGGCAGAACCACACACCACAGCCACATGGGGGAATACATATTGCACCTGTCCATCTGCAACGTGGGTACTCACTGTTCCACACCAGAGGTAGACCACCATTGTTGATATCTGACCATACCCACCTTTCCCTGGACATCCATATCCCATCTCCACCCCCAGGCAAGGTTGTCACCGCACACAAACTGTATTTAGCACAAGCAGACTCTACACTTGTGTAGACTGGGGTGTATGACTTCAGAGGACCCATGCTGGAGGACTATACTGGCCACTCAGCATAATCCTTGACAATTGCATTCTATGAGCATGTGTATGGTTTGCATTGGTCATGCTATCCCACATATACCCATGACTGCTCCACAACAAGACACCTGTCAGCTGTACACCAGCCATATATGCTACTGCATAACAGACAGAGTGACCTAATACATTGCAGAGCTGTAGCCCACAGAGGGAGGACATCTGTGAACAGTTCCGGCATGGCACTTCATTCACACACATTCATTACAACACAGTGTTGACAGTGGAATCATCCAGAGAATGCAGATAGGGCTCCCCTCAGTCTGTTATTGATGGACACCTACTGTCAGAGATCCTCTGCAACCCTCTCACAGCACACACCGACAACATGGCTGTGGCTTAGCACATTCAATCCCTGGGACCTCCACGGTGCCCCTGCTTGACAGAGGCACAGCTCACTAGCCTCACATGTTGCCTTCTGTGACCTACTTTACAGTGGCACAGTAGCCTACTATCCTGGGGATGCAGATGCCAAGCACACTCTGGCTGAGCTGTCATTCCCTAGGGCAACAAGCCTAGTATTGACCTCTACACCCATATGTTCAATTGTTGGATGCACAATATTTGTTGTGCTGTTCTACTGTTTGCAGGTCTTTATTGCCATAGCATTCCCTGTTCCTATGACCAACTTGTGTATCTGTGGAAGATGTTTGCATATGACGGCGATCCACTATATCACTTATGTCTCTGTAGTCATTTACTGTGTGCACTGGGCTGATTGCTGTGTTATGGTTGGTTCCTGGACTGACACATACAAATACCAGATATGTGTGGCCAACTGCTAAATGGAGATATGGCCTAAGTGTGTGAGCATGCCCAGTTCAGCCTTTCCATGGCATGTTGTCTGACATATGCCTCATTTATCAAAGTGTGCGAGCATGCCCAGTGTGAGCTTTCCATATGTTGCACTCTGAAGTCCACCACATATTTGGGTGTGTGTGAACTTCAACAATATCTCATGTTTATGGTTGTGTGTTGGGTGTCATGTTGTGTACTAACTGGCCAACTGCTTCATGTCTGCCACAACAGGGATTATACTGTGCCTGCAGGGATTGCATGGGATACTTTGCAGACAGTTCTCAACATACTTTCATAATGACCTAACACTGTAGTACTGTATAGTGTACTGGTTCAGTACTTTCACTGTGGTGGACAGTATCCTGGGCTTTAGTCCTATGACTGCTTGACATCTTTATAGTGAGCACAACAGACTGTGTAGGGGCCAGTTGTGCACATATGACCATGTTGCAATACGTTCAGATATGGACTACCTACACCAGGCTCGTCCAACATTGCTAGTGTATTCCAAAACATGGGTGGACATTGGCAAACACTAGCGATGTTCCCTAGGCCATTTCTGATGCTAGTCACAGGGTGTGTTTGTCCTTTGACACACATTGTAACTGGAGTTTGCCATGACATATGTCATGGTTAGTATACTGTGCCTCCGTCTACCTCTGACATAACAGTGATACCCAGGGTTAGCCTACCATCTCCCATACACTCATCATGATTCCTCTTGAGGGGTGTCGATATGTGACTCTCTGGCTGACCTGTACCAGGAGTTTACTGAAGAGTGGGGGTGCCTTCTGTGGTATGGATCATTCTGTACAGCTTGTCCTATGTATGTCAGTGCTGGGCTTCAGGTCTCTCATGTGCATAGCTCACTGCCATTCAGATTGTACAAGGTGCAACATGTTCATTCATTCCAGGTTGGACATGGCTTCATACATCAGGCACAGCTTTCCTGTAGCTGGGAAGGATAGCGGTGTGTGGGGCTGCAGTTTGTTTACTCAGGCAACACATGGCATCTGTTCATGCTCTTTGCTACCCCTGGTGGGGTACTGTTGTGGACTTTACAGTTGATGGAGGTGTCTGCTGGTATATCCCACAGGGGCTATTATAGTCAGTTGTGACGCTGATGGAGGATGGCTGCAGAGCCACAGTGAGTTCCCCTTATCTACATCTGCCAACCTTCATGTTTGGGTGAGTAAATGGTACATGTTTCTGCGAACACTACAGCCACATGTTTGTCCAGTGCAGGATATTTATCACCTTTTGTACCCAGGTCTCACATTACATGTTAGGTACCTCATGGGTTAACACCTGTGTGGTAATTTGTGGGCACTTACTGTATATCCACGGTGGTTGTCTATACACAGTTCTGCAATTAGCTTGCTGACATGGCTATGGCTACAGTTGTCTGTTTGTAGGTGGCCCTTTTGTGGGTTGCTTGTGTCAGCTGGGGGGCGGATATGGTGGGCTGTTTGTACTCCTCTGCATACATGTTCAGTCACAGTCCTTCCATGTTGGCCTATACCTATGGGACATATATACAGAACGGGGGGGGGGCAAGACCAGGCCTTGTGGGATGCCACTCATATCCGCTTTGTAGTCTGACATGGATGCAGCATGTCTGACCATGTCAGTTATGTCCTTGGTCTGGTTTGCAACCCCTCTACTGACATAGGGGTATATATTTAAGCTGCTGAACATATCCATACTGAACTCGTACGGTATTGTCTAGAAGCATGTGCACAGTCCAGCTACACTGTGTGGACCACATTGCCCTCATCAATGACCTTAATGACTGCTTCAAATGGGTCAGACATGTTTAGGGGCAGGTTCTGCAGTTACGACAGCCACACTGTGTAGGGTCCAGTATCAGTAGGTCCACAATAGCCTTCTGTCTGCGGTACATACTGATCCTTTCCATAGCTGTGCAGAACAAGCTTGTCAGGATCCTGGGGTGGTAGTTTGGAGTATCCATTCAGGCAACACCTTGGTTGTGTGGACCACTGTTGTTGTACACTGCTCTTTGGGTACATATCCTGTGGTAAGGCTGACATTGGGCAGTAGTGTGATTTGGCATTCAATTATTCTTGGAGTCCATGTTGGCCTCAGCACAGGACACCATCACATACCTTTGCTGCTGTGTGTTCTGCTTTGCAGATGATGGCTGTTACCTCAGCATCTGCAATGTCAGGGGACCATCAGTCTGCTGGGATAGGTATTTTGCACTTGGGGGCGGGGGGGTGTTTGCACTGCACTTGACAAGTTGTATGTTAGCAATATGTGTGTGTGTTTTGTATGTTGTTTGTAATATCTGTGTGATTCGGAGCATATCTGTGGATGCCCAACATGGTTCCTACCATCAGTTGGGTAACCCTTGTGATTATCCTTAGTGTCCTGTACGTTTTGTATCTTCATAGGTTCATGGGTTCATACTAGGCTATACACCCTAGGCCATTAGTAAGCCTAGCCAGAGTGTGTGTGTCTTTCGCCACCCCTTGCTATGTTCAATTATGGCCATTTATGAAGTTCTTCACTGTGCCTCTGTCTGGTCATGACACGGTGAGGACCCCCAGTATACATGTACGGTCATCCATCCACTTGGCAATATTCCTGTTGAGGGGTGTCAGTGAGGGGCTCTGCCTACCATGGATTGGGATCCTGTTTCTGGGTGTGGGGAGCCTCTGGGTTATGTATCTGTCCCTCCAGCACATCTTATTTCATTATGTGTTGAGGCTGACATCTGTGACTCTCACAGCTCCAATGGCTTTGATTTCCTGTGGTGGAGCATGTCCATTACTCCTGTGTTGGACATGGCCTTGTACAACAGACATACAATGCCTCTGTGTAGGCAGTGTGTGACTGCAGTCAGCTGGGGTGTCTACAGCCAGGCAGCATATGACATATATTTCACACCTTTTATCCTGTTGGTGGGGTAACTATGAGGTCTACCGAACCGCTGCAGGTGTCATGTATGGTACATCCCATATGAGTCATTGTACTAGATTATGGGTCTGATAAGGGAACAGTACAGCGGCACAGTGACCTCTGTTGATGTTGATGTGAATCCTTTCATGATACCGTGTCCAGTATCGACAATCTTCATAGCCACATTGGCATTTTGGGTGTCACATGACAGATTAATGTCGACCTGTGTCCCTAGGTCCCTGATTACTCCTTGCATACATAATGGTTTGACACCTATGTGGTAATTTGTGTGTACCTTGTCTGGTATTTGGTGGGACATTCATACTGTCCAGTGTCTTCGGATGTCTGGGTGGAGTTCTTGTGTGTGAGAGTGTTGTCTGTCGCATGCTACATACTGTACAGCAGTTTTGACTACAGTTATGTGCACATGGGTGGTCTCCGCTGCTTTGTGCATTGTCAGTTACCTGGCAATATGGGTGTCTGTGCTGCATATGGATACACTCCCTCCTTTGATGTTTTGGTGCAGGTGTTGGGGCCATAACACATGATATGTGGTATAACCTAGTAGTGCTGGTGTGCTATCACTAGGCTTGCAGCAGGCTTCTGTCACTGCACAGACATCAATGTTCTCCATAATGGGAAGTGCCTCAGGGGCATGCATATTGCAGTTTACACATCTGGCATTGGTCAGCATTACCCTTATGTTTCCTACCACTTATGTTTTCTAGGGTGGTGGGTAGTCATTTTGGCCTTGCCTACATACGGCTCTATGGAGGCGGCAAAGGCCTTATCCAGTATCCAGATGCACACGGGTAACAGGTGCAAGCCATCCCTGGAACAGCAGCATGGCTTGTCATGCTTGACATCTCAAGCAGACAGACATTAGACCCTCTTGGACTGACAGCTGTAACTGTGCCAGCTGTTAAACATGAGCATTCTGTGTTTGTATTGTGGCATCATTCTTAGTGAGGGTTGGATGCTGCACACAGCCAGTGTCATACCGCCCTGGGGTACATACTCAGAGGGACCATCCATGTCTCTTTTGATGTTGACCAGGGAGGTACATCTCAGGTAATTCACACCAGCATGGACATTGAGTGCATCATATTTCTGCTTGCTTTGGGGTGACCTGCGTACTTGTGTTATGTGGCATTTTGTGGCAGCCTACAGGCAGCTTACTCTACCCTTTCCCTTGTTCAGTCTGGTGAGTGGGACAGCAGTGTGTCTGCCTATACAGACACCTATTACGACTGTATCAGGCATGTTGTTTCTCCTTCTGGCCTGTGACTATTTGGCACACCAGTTTTGCATACTATTCATTGCATGTGCTATGTTTGAAGGTTGTGGTTGCTTGTGATCTGCTTTGGAGGCTTCTGTTGGTGTGGTGTGTTTGTAATTAAGGCCTCCGGGAATATTTGTCTGTGTTTATCTGTTTGGTTTACAGTTGTGGTAGGTCTATGTGGGACTGGGTTTGTGGTGTATGTGGTTACCTTCTCCTCCTGACTAGTTTTGACAGTACTGAGTTGGTGGAGCTCAACCTCTGGTTTGGATACATGGATGCATCTATCACATATATTTGTATTTATTAGGGGGTGTTGTGGTTGTCTGTGTACTTGGGACTGGTGTCACATTGCCTCTGGATTCACAGATTCTACTTGTTGTGGCTGGACTTAGTGGATTGTATGTGTGGACATATGTTATTGCCATACTACTGGTCAGTGATTACTTCCCTTTTTATGTTTGCTCTATCATGTGGTAGCTTCCTCATTCTCTTGCATGGTTTGGTAATGGCTGGAGTCCAGCATGCCAGATGCCTGCGTGTATGGCATTGTGTGTTGTTGTTATTTGTGATTGCATACTCCAAGCATTCCTGGCTGTGTTCATGGAATTCCTGTATAACATATTCTGTGGTGTGTCCCATATTCTGCACTTGCACAGGGCCTTTTGTGGATTCAACATCGGTTTTGAGGGCTGCAACCTATGCTTTACACATGTTTTTCACTGTGGTATTCTGGCCAGGGACTGGGGTCAGGATGTGTATATCCAGTGTGATTACTCTATGGTCTGGTCTTACCAGTGAGGGGTACACTTCTCATCTTGCCATCCAGTCCACATGTTGCTGATTATCACATCCAGTATGCTTACCCCTCTTGTGGGAGTGGTACATTGTTCCTGGGCATTTTGGTTTATGGAATCTGGTAATTTTCTCCTACTGTTTTGGTGCTAGTATAATGCTCCCGGTGTATGTCTGGGTATTTTCAGTCAAGCAATATAATGTGGTTTGGGGGGCTTGATATATTCATGTATTCCGACATAGGCCAGGTGCAGTTCCTGGTATTAGGACAGTAGTCTGCATCAGGCTATATACTGGGAGGTGGTTTTAGCCATTGGTATTTGACCATGGCTAATCCATGCTGCTTCTTGTTGTGGTACCAACATGGGGGTGTGGTTATCCTTGCCATTTCTTGCTAGTCACCCTCCTTTTGTAGCTTGTTCCATGTTTTGTGGCTGTACAGCACAGTATGAGGTGTGACCTGGTAGTGTTAGGGTGCTGATGTGAGCCTTGACCCAGTTCTCTATTACAGGACTGGTATCTACATTCTCCATACCATGTGTGTTTACACTGCACACATCTTGCTGTTTAGACATCTGTCATTGGGTAGCATTACATCTAGGTTCCTATCCCTTGTAGAACCTATGAAGGTGGGTTTGTGTTTTGAGACTTACCTATTCAGGGCATGCTGTGGGTACTGACAGCCTTTGCCAGTATCCATGGGGCATGGCATGGTAGGTGCACGCCACCCCTAGCAGGTGGTGCATCATGTCAAGCTCCGCATGTCTTCCCAGCCTGAAACACATTGGCTCCCCTTTGACTAACTGCATTACTTCAGCCAGTTATTGCACTTGATCATCCCATCGTCATTTTGTGGCTTCATGCTTGGTGAGGGTGGATGTTAGTCAGGGTGCTCAGGTGTACATATAGTACATGGTGTTACATTACTTAACACATAGCATTCATGCCTCAGGTGGTGCTGCAGGGCTGCCTCTGTCGGATGCACATATTACACTTCCCTGTACATGTTTGTGAGCAGGTCATGTCATTTTAGGCATCCATGTTATTATTTGAGTGTGTCAGAGGGGGTATCATTCCCAGGGTTCCTACTGAGCCAGTGTATGTGCTATGCTTTGCCTCTTTGCCAAGGCCAGGGCATACTGGGCACACCTCCTTCTGCCTACTGGGGCAGGCTCAGGTTGTTCCTCCTCCGAGTCACGCTCTGCCTGTGATGGCCTTGGCAATGGTGGAGGGCTGTTTGGCCCGGCCCTATGCTGGTCCTGCTGCAGCTGATTTCGCAAGATCATATTATGTAGCATAGCACATACCATGACAATTTGGGTACATGTAGTTGGTGTGTACTGCAAGGCTCCACCAGATGTGTCCAGACACCGGAACCGTGACTTGAGCAGCCCAAACACACGCTCTATTAACATTACGTGTTTGTGCGTGTGCCTCATTATGGCGTTCCTGTTCAGGTGTGTGTGCGTTTCTGATGGGTGTCATCAGCCACGGCTCCAGTGCATAACCTGCATCCCCCACTAGGTGTCCGTGTGGGATGTCCCCATTGGCAAATGTCTGGTACAGCTGCGTCAAATGCCAGATGTGGGAATCGTGGTAACTCCCAGGGCAGCCAGCACACACATTCATTATTATGCCCTGGGCATCACACATGACCTGGCAGTTGATGGAGGGGAAGCCCTTGCGGTTAATGTAGGCCCTACCCCGCTCACCGGCTGGTGCTTTGATGCGTATGTGCGTGCAGTCTATTGCACCCACTACCTCAGGGAATTCCGCTATTTGCTGGAAGAGATGCATATTGCTGGCCAATACCTCACGGGCATTGGGGAAATATACATGATCACCAACATGTGCTGACATGGCATCCAGGAACTGGTGCAGTACCCTGGAGGCTGATGCCTGTGATATCCCCATCATATCGCCAGTTGGTCTCTGGAAGGCACCTGTTGCTAGTATTCTTAGGCCAACACATACCTTGGTTTCCACTGGGATGGGTTCCCCTCTGTTGGTTCTGTGTGTGAGGCGTGGCCTGCACAGCTCAACAATTTGCTGCAGGAGCTCTCTGTCCACTCTATAGCGCTCTACTATCTCCAGCTCATGTAACCCGTGGTAGGTGACCCTGGGCCTGTACACTCTTCTCCGTCTCCTCACTGTGGGTTGTCTGGCACCATCTGCATTGTCACCACCCTCAGCAAGTCACCTATGTCTCATTATGACAGCTATGGCAGCCCCTAACATTTCTGTTCTGAGTTCAGCTTTTTCAGTTTTCACTTCTATTAACTTACTCCTGTCTTGCAGTGTCTCTTAAGGAAACATCCTGCACTACTGTTTGCAGAGTTTTAAGTGCTGGGCTGGGCTACTATTCTGCCTGTGTAATTGCCTGCTTCTAATTGTTTTCACCTGCTAGCTTCAGAAGTTATCCCTGCTAGCTTCCTATTAATTCTGTTGCTTCCTTTTTTCCTCTCTGTTTCCTCAGGGGGGTGCAACGTGCATACCATCAGAAACACGCTCACAGTGGCTTACACGCGCACACACGTGCTTACACGGTTCAGAATCTACTTATTCGGGTTAAAACGCGCGTACACCCGCACAAACACTGTTACACATCTGCCAACAGCCTCCAACATACTCAGCCTGCCCTACATGCGCGCACACCCACGCAAACAGTGTTAAACATCTCCCAACACGCTCCCACATGCTCAGTCTGCCTTACACGTGCGCACACTGCCCTACTCGCACTTCATGGTGCGCATGCACGCCCAGCAAGAAACTTTGGTGTAAGTAACAGTGTACACCTTCCATTTCTTGACTTTCCATGACTTATCTAGTGTCACTCCTCTTTCCATGATCTGTGTCTGTCATCTGTCATGTTACACTGGCCTCCAATGAACTGCATTTCTTTCTACCATTCCCCCCTGTGATGTCACCTATCTCCTACTCTATTCCTCCCCCTTATGTATCTCTTACACTACTCAGACTGTGCTCATTTGCTATGTGACTGTGAGATTCACTATCCTAACCCTCATTTACATGAGATTGCCTACTAATGCTTAGTTACATGTCTTAGACTCAGCTTCCCCCCTTAGCAACCACTACACAGTGGCCATGTTGTTTTTGGTCTGCTGGTCCCTGCATTGTCATTCCATGTATTGCATGAAACCCACATTTGTGGGTTTATAACCTTCATTTTCATGTTTTATACAGTGCAGCCCGTTTGCGCAGGGCTGCGCTGGGTTTAAACATCGGCGATCGCCGAAAAAAAAATTATATTTTTATTATTTTGGCATTGGGTTATATTACAATGGCCACATATTTGGCCATTGGCATGCTGCCTGAGTCATATGCACCCTTTTTTTGGAGCTGACATGGCTCCATTGTGGAATTTGCAGAAACTTACTCAGTTGTCAACTGAGTACATTTCTGCAGCTAAAACATCTCTTACACGGACTGGTTTCTGCTTCGTGGATCGCTAATATACCTCATTTGCATACCTTTTGGATGCAAGTGAGGTATTTAGCATGTCCACGCCCAGTCCGTGTAAGAGACATTTTAGCTAGTCTCTTACACGGAGTTTAGGGCTGTTCCTGGATCGCGAGGCTTGCATGGAGTGTTGCACGTCTCTTACACTCCGTGCAAGCATTCGTGAATCCTGCCCAATGACTTAGACCTGTTATGATGATTTTGAACCATGATCTGTAGCCTAGAAATTTCTGCTACAGTTTTTGTGATTTTTATTTATTTATTTTTTTTACTAATATAGAGAGAAGTCATGTATGCAGGTTGGACTGTATCAGAGCATTACATGTATTCATCTCACTGTCCTACTGTATTAGAAGGTTATCTACCCAGGAGACTAAAACTTACTTTGAGTGTGGTTGCTATAATGCATGTTTACATTTATTAACTGAGTTTTCTGAAATTAAAATAAGAACTCAATAAGAAAAGTGTGTGTTCATGTTTGTCTGCATGTGTGCATGAATGCGTGCATGAAAGCAGAGAGATTATGTATATGTGTGTGCCTGATTGAGAGAACACGAGAGTGATGTGACTGAATGTATGTACAAAAGCAGAGGAAACTGTGTGTGAGAGAGAGATCGAGAGATAGTGAGAGCGATCTTGGGTGAGTGAATGTGTGTATGAAAGCAGAGAGACTGTGTGTGTGTGTGTGTGTGTGTGTGTGTGTGTGTGTGTGTGTGTGTGTGTGTGTGTGTGTGTGTGTGTGTGTGTGTGTGTGTGTGTGTGTGTGTGTGTGTGTGTGTGTGTGTGTGTGTGTGTGTGTGAGAGAGAGAGAGAGAGAGAGAGAGAGAGAGAGAGAGAGATCCAGAGCATACCTCTCAAATGTCCAGATTTTTTCCTTGTATTTTTGTATTTGTTCCTCATAAAATGTGGCTTTCTGGCAAATCAGAGGGTTGTAGTCTCCAAATATTGTCAGGCATTTCAGTTTCAGACTTCATAACCTTCAGAAAATGTATGCTGTTGTGAAGGCAAAGACTATTATTCTAGCAACCTTCTAAGTTTATAAGAGCATTATTAAACATGCCCATGTTGCAACCCCCCTCATTATTCAAGGCTTTGTCCAAATTTCTTGTTGTAAGAAGTTGAGAGGTATGATCCAGAGAGTAAGAGAGAGAAAGCGATAGAGATGTGTGACTGAATGCATGTATGTAAGCAGAGGAGACTGTGTGTGAGTGAGAGAGAGAGACTGAGACTGATCTTGTGTGAATCAATGCATGCATGAAAGAAGAGGCGACTGTGTGTGTATATGTATGTGTGTGAAAGCAGAAGAGACTGTGTACTTGTGTATGGGAGAGAGAATGGGCTGTATATAAAATTGTTGTGTTTCACTTGCTTATTATTTTATAAGCACTAGAATTAATTTTTTATATCTGCTTGATGTAAAATGCTTCCTCCAACACCATTAACATAGACTACAGCAAGTATGAAACATTAGGCGGAGGAACTATTTTACATCAAAAATATATTACAAAAATACAATAGTACTTAAAAAATACATAAGTAAGTAAAACAACAATTTTACAGAGACCCCATTGTCTAAGCACAATAATGGCCTCCAGGGTGTGTGTTATTGTGTAATTAATGCCTTGCCAGGGGTGTAAAGACCCTCCGCCTGTGGTGTCAGGTCTCACAACACCCCTGAGCGGGCATTAATTACACATTAACACACTCCTAGTCAGGCATTATTGCTTGCTTAACACACACACCCTGTCAGGCATTATTGCTTGCTTAAGTAAAGGGGAGAGAGAGGCATTTGAACAGCATAGGAAGGATGGTACCATATTTATTATGAAACCAGACAAGGCTGGGGGTATTGTTTTATTTGATTCCCTCAGTTACTCAAAAGCCATGTCTGATTTATTAAACGATAGTGGAAACTTATTCTAATACCTCTATTAATGAGATTAATATAAATTATCAAATAACAGATTCCGGTTTGGAAGAATATTTATTAGAGCAGAGAATTTCTATTGATACCTATAATGTTTTGAGAGTCAAAAACCCTATGGTTGCTACCATCTCTCGTATCCCCAAATTACATAAAAACCTTACAAAACAACCTTTTAGGCCCATAGTTGCAGGAAGGGGATCCAAAACGTATCCCACTGGGGTCTGTTTAGATAGATGGTTAAATACCAATGTATGGAAGGGTTGAACATCTTATTATTGACTCCTGCGACATTTTAGGGAGACTCAAAAAGGACCTTTGGGCTGAAGGACTCAAATTTGTAACTATAGATGTACTAGATCGTTTTACTTCAGTTCCTAAAGATGAAGGCTTGGAACATTTTATCAATAGCATAATTAAATGCAGTACTTTTTCTAGTGATAAGATAAGTCTCATAAATGAACTAATGTCTTCAGTACATGATTTTAATTATATATTTTTCGAAGGGGAATTTTATAAACAAATTAAAGGTGTAGTGTTGGGGGGCTTCCTGTACCCCTGTTTATACAAATTTAGTTTTAATTGACTGGGAATCCAAATTTGTGTTTGACAATGACTACTGTAAACATATACTATACATGAGGTTTTTGGATGTCATTTTTATTTTGAGGGAGGGAACTGAAAATGGAATAACTGACTTTGTTAATTTCCTTAACAACATGTCTCTTTTTTAAATCAACTGTGTATAGGAAGGCAATGTTTAGTAATTTTTATTTGGATTTTTCTGGCTGCCATCCTTTTAATCAGAAAAAAAAGTATACTTAAAGATCAGCCTATAAGGGCAGCTAGGATGACCTCTCAATATGGGGATGTAATTAATGAATTAGCTTTGGTAGGGAATATTGCTTTAGCTCGAGACTATCTCCTCAAAATAATAGATGATACATAAACATATGTGCAGGCTCAATGGGGAATTAAATATAAAACCTACTAGGGCTAGGCTTACCCAGTGATACTAGTGAACAAGTTAACAATGAATTTGAGAGAGCCCTTGTAATCCAATATGGACCACACACACAAGATGTCAAAAATATAGTTAAGAGTAATTGGAATATTTTAAAAGGTAACCCGCAGCTTTGCCAAATTGTTGGGTCAGACCCTGTATTTGTTTTTGAAACAGGCCCTAACTTAAAGGATACATTTGAAAGCACATAAACTTGCATACATTCTTGCATTAAAAAGAAAGGGACAGTAAAGTGTGGGTCTTGTGCTCAATGCCCCTTTATTTTAGATGTTGAAAGTTTAACATTAGAAAATTACTTAAAGTCAAATGTTTCCTTTGTAAGAGGGAACTGCCAATTGAAATGTGTTTTGTACCTTGCTAAATGCTCAACATGCCCAGGGTTTTGTGCAGACAAAACAAAGAGATGCTTAAGAAAGAGACTATATGAGCATATGTATCAAATTAGTAGGCAAAATGAGAATAATGCTTTACATAAGCATTCAAGAGGTTGCACACACTTTACAAACTTTCGTTTTGGCATTTTAGAACAAATCAAGGGCAACCCCAGAGGACATGACTTGTAAAATAAATTAGAAGAAAGGGAAGTGAAATGGCAGCTTAGGCTTTATGCATTGCAATTTCCAGGTATTAATGAAAACATTTCACTGCAACTGCTATTAAATTTGAGATCTTGTATTATTTAATACTTTTGCAGTTTTAATGTTGACACATTCCCTATTTTTAAGTATTATTTTACACCAGGGATGGCATATATATATATATATATATATATATATATATTTTATTTCACTATGATTTTTATTAAGTATTTTTAATTGTATTTTGTAATTCTTGTACTAGTTCTTTAAGGATGATTGGCTTTTAATTAATTCATTCGAGGCACACAGTGGTATGAATAGGTACAGTTTATTATGGACAATAATTCTGATGAAGTCCTACAATTTACATGATGAAAGTGCTTAATCTATGATTTTTTAAATGTCTTTTTTTCTTTTTTTATAGCTATTAAAGTAGTTCTATTTGTTTAATCATAAAGTCCGTTGTCTGACTGCAGTGGTACATGGTTGGTTAATAGTTGGTTTTTCAGTACTGCTACACTTTTGCTTTTAAACTTTTATGTATTAGCAGGGCATTATAAAAATTAAATTGAAGACTATAATTTAAGAATTTTTTAGCATTTGTGTAATTGTGTTCCTCTGAGTATTTAAAAAGTTAACAGAAGAATACCACCATTTTGTAAATGGAATGAAGAGAAGCATTTTACACAACTTGCCAATATTAAAATATTTATTGACATTCAGAATTATTTAAATACTCATCTAATGATAAAAGCAGCTTAATGATAAACATTTTTCATTTAATTGGTATACAACTTTCTGGGACCCCCACCTTAGATTTAATCACATAATTTATTATGAAAATGTTTCTTCCATTTTCTGCAAAAAATACAGACCCCGGGATTCATGAAAGCTAAAACTCCATGCAGGAACAGTATAGCAACTCATGCATGGAGTTCGGCCACTGAGCAATTCAGCAAACAGCTGATCCGACTTGCACGAGTCTATCTGCACTGTTCCTGCATGGAAGACTATGCTACATGCTAATCACCTCACCTACTGGTGAAAACTATGCAAATGAGGTGAATTAGTAATTTAGGAAGCTGCCAGGTGTCCGTGCTGGAACAGTGTCAGTGCAGAAATATGTTCAGATACTAACTAAACACATTTCTGCAAAAAGTAAAATGGAGGCATGACAGTACAAATAAAAGCATGTATTCACATCTGTAGGCATGCCAATGACCAAATATATGTCCATTGGCATGTATAAATTGTTAATCTTAATAAAAAAAATAATATTTTTTTTGTAGCTGATCTCGGTCATTTAAGTATAGCACAGCAGTGCGCAAACATGATTGTGCCGAAAATAAAAAAAATGTGAAAACCCAAGTTTAAAGAAAATCTGCATTTTGACATTATAGTCTATGGCATGCAGAATCAAAACAATGCCAGGGGATAGTGGTTGTCAAGGGGAAAGGCTCCATGTCAGTGCAGTAGCTATGGGCTAAGGCAGTGCGTTATGCAAATGAAGGGAAATTTACTGAATCACAAAATATTCTAAGTCCAAACCATGTAGGTGCTAGAACATAATTGTGTAGGCAGGAGGAGCAACTAACATGAAATGGGGGTGTATCATGCTCGCTGTAAGCACATTGGAGCACTGTTGCCCAGGTTTGCACTTAGCTAAGCCCAGCTAAGCAAGTGGTTGTGCCTGAAGCTGTATAACTTTGTTTACTCCAGCTAAACATGTTTGCATGGCTCACACCAGGTCTTAAACAAAATAAAAAAGACACAGGAAATGGCAGCACTGTGTATATGTAAGCAAGGGTGTGTGTCTGGGGCTGTATAGCCTTGTTTACTTCACCTAAATGGGTGTGTGCAGTGTGCACCGGGATTTAAATCACAAAAATAAAGGAAATGGCAAGTGTAACAAGAAAAAAGGGAAATAGCAGAATAGAGGCACTCAAATAGAAATAATAGAGCTGGCAGGTGGAATGTATCATACTCAGCCAATCACAGAGGCAGCATCTGCAGTACACCACTATAAACTATGCCAACACCTTTCAGTCTGTTTTTTTCCCACAAACTCTACACCATAGGTGTACACAGATGGGGAAATTTTACCTGACAAAACTAACAAATTATTGGGAAATGCTGTCGCTTTCGTACATCAGTATGTGCAAGATGTTGAAGGCGGTGAAGAGGACAATGCTGGCAACCACCCCAGACTTATGAGGGGGAGAAGAAGAATGTTCAGGCCCAGTGTATCCTATGAGGGGCTACATGAAGTGGAGATAGTAGAATGCTACAGGGTGGACAGGGACATACTGCAGCAAATTGTGGAGCTGTGCCGGCCTCGCCTCACATCCAGAACAAACAGAGGGGAACCCATCCCAATGGATACCAAGGTATGTTTAGCTCTAAGAATACTAACTACAGGTACTTTTCAAAGACCAACTGGGGATATCATGGAGTCTCACAGGCATCTGCCTCCAGGATACTCCAACAGTTCCTGGATGCCATGCGACCGCATGCCGAGGAGCACATTAAATTCCCCACCACCTATGAGGAGAGGACTGGAAATATGTGTCTCTTCCACCATGTAGTACACTACCTGGAGGTATTGGGTGCCATAGACTGCATGCACATCCACATCAAAGCACCACCTGGTGACTGGGGAGGGGTCTACATAAACCGCAAGGGGTTCGACTCTTTCGACTGCCAGGTCATGTGTGATGCCCAAGGCATTACCATGAATGTGTGTGCTGGCTGCAATGGAAGCTATCACGACTCCCACATCTGGCATTCCTCACAGCTGTATCAGTGGTTTGCCAAGGGGGACATCCCTTATGGCCATTTAGTGGGGGATGCTGGCTACGTACTGGAGTCGTGGATGATGACACCCATCAGAAATGCACAAACACCCACACAAGAACACCATAATGAGACACGCACACAAATTAGGATCATTATAGAGCATGTGTTTGGGATGCTTAAGTCATGGTTCCACTGCTATGACATATCCAGTGGAGACTGGCAGTACTCTCCAGCCACATGTGCACACATGGTCATAGTATGTGCCATGCTACACAATATGATTCTGTGGAAACAGCTGCAGCAGGAATAAAATGGGGAAGGGCCACACAGCCCCCCATTATTGCCAAGGCCTCCACAGGCACAGCGGGACTTGGAGGAGGAACATACTGATCCTGCCCCTGTAAGCAGATGGAGGCATGCCCAGTTTGTTCTGGCCTTGGCAAACAGGCAATGCATAGCACATACACTGACACTGTAGGGCCCCAGGGACTGATCCCTCTCTCTGTCTGACTCACACACACAGTAAAATGGATGCCAAACATCACACCACCAATACCTGACCATATAAAGATAGTGTACTGTGTGCATCCAATATAGTCAGCTCTCAAGCACCACCCTCACAACAGCTGCAGGCACAAAGTAAACTCATCTCTGTAACAAAATACACTAATGGGTGGAATTTTCTGATAGCATATCTATGGTATTGATCCAGCATGTAAGGGAATGGGGTGGCTAACTGGGATAGCAGCAGACAACTGACAGCTCTGTGGGAAAGCAAGATGTGTATCCCCAGTACTGTCCTACCCATACCATGCAGTACCACCCTAGTCGACAAATACCACTTCAGTATATGTGGGGAAACAAATAACTGTGGTGGTCAGAGTTCACATGTATGGATGCCAAAGTGGGGGTCCCATACCCATCACCAACCACACACAGCAGATCAGCTGTAGATAACCATACAGAAATGCCTGGCAAAGGCCCCCACATGGTGACATCCATGAAATCCCCACCCACAGACCTTTTCACAGTGATATCACAGCAGGTGTGGCAGTGGCAGTATGACTTTGAAAGGTAAGAAGTCTGAAACTACAAATGTCTATGCCAGAAAAATCTGACCTGTGGTTGATACTGTTATGCCTGTAGTCTGAAAGATAGGGCATACCACTATGCTACATGGGACCAAAATGTTAAGCAAATATCAGCACAGTCTGAGAAGATGTGTATTGTGTACAGTCATGTCACCCCCCATAGTCCCATAGAACTTCAGTAACATGTTCCTAAACTTAAGCAGCATCCAGCTTTCACCCAGATTGATAGCACAATGGTAACAGAAAGGAATTGTCAGTAACACCCACAGTCAACTTACTGGTGCCATCCCAGGGGTGTCTCCTGCCGGCAGCCTGGGAACATATGATCAGCAGAATGTACTGTCCTGCTACAGATGGCCTGCATCTGTCACACCTGGCCTACAGACCTAAAGCAAATGCCTATGCCTCACCCACAGTGCCCTTTATTGAGTGTCATAGGGTCTATAACACCAACATAACACAGTCCAAAACATGGAAAGAAAGGCTATGCTGACAACTGCTAGGAGCAAACCTGCCAGCCTCAGGCAGCCAGAAATCAGGACAAAGCCATGAATAATGGGATGATGCAGGTCCAAAGAGAAGGACACGTGAAATACTGCTCTAATAATGTTATAAAGTTGATGGAATGATTTGTAGTTGCATGGAATGTCTGAGGGGTATGAAATCTGAAACTGCAATGTCAACTGTCAGTAATATCTGACTTCAACCCTGAGTGACTTGCAAAACACTTTTTCTGGAAAAGCACACTTGTTTGGGTAACCAACAAGATATATGAGTCATGGATGTGGACATTCTGTGATACCCTGTACAGTTGACAGGCAGGGCTAGGAGTTTATACATGGGAATGCACTCACTGCAGGCAGGCCTAACCCTGGAAGATGGTGACATATCTGCACCCACAAAACCTTGGGCCACAGCCATGGGAATAACACACCCCTCCCTGATCACTCATCCTATGCATCATCCTGAGCCCAACATATGGTCATCTAAGCAAACTGAGGTGGGCCATACATATATGCGTGGAAAACACACACCTCTAGGTTGGTCAAACAGTCTGACACACAGAAGATCCTCCAAGTGCAGTCAACCATTGAGGAGAGCCCAATGCAAAGTACTGGTAGCTATAGACAAACATATCTGCCCAGGACACCCCCCTCTACATATCCTGGCCCCTATAAATCTATCTGGATTTTGCCTATCACCCTGATCCTGTCTGACTTATATTTCCCAGCTGTGGACTGGAAATCACACCAAGCCAGAACATAAATGTACAGAGATTCCACCATTGTAATATATCACTGACATGCTGGACCATTTCCATAGCACCAGCAGTCAATTGCTTGTAGACGCACCCCTCAACAGGCTGGATTGTGCAAGAATGTGTAGCATTTAGCCCACAAACCTTGTGATAGGCTATCTCCAGATATCCTGCATCAACAGGTTCAGCAGTATGGCTGTAGCACAAAATAAACTGGACTGGAGTGCAACAATCCCTGGAATGGAGTTCCATATGTACTACAGAATGACACACTGGGCATGCTCATACACTTAGAGAAATGTCAATAGGATCTAGGAATGAACAGGCCTTCTCCACCCAGTGCACTTCCCATTGCCTCACCTTAGCAGTCCTGAAGATGTCTGCCACCAAAGAAGTCACTTTTGTTAAACCCAGCCCCATAATCTCTGTGGCACATGTAATAAGTGCATAACATGATAGTACAAATAACTAGTTAGGTAGGAGTTCTAATCTCAGTCTTAGGAAATGTAAAAGTCTGTGTGTGTGTGTGACAGTTGTGTGTGCAAGTCTGAGGGAGTTGCGTGTTTGTTTGTTTATAGGTGAAACAGTTTTATGACATTCCCACCCAAGACACTTCACAATGCCCCACCTTATCAGTCCAGATAATGTCAGTCCCTTATCAGCAACCTTTGCCAGCTGTCAGTCCTGTAAGCTCAGTAGTGCCTGTAATAAATGCTTAACATTATAGTACAATTGACTAGTTTGGCAGGGGGTTCTACTCTTGTATCCATCAAATGTGTGTGGGGTATGTATATTTGTAAGTGGAAGTATTTTGATATGTTTCCCACCCACTGCCCTACTTTATCAGTCCTCCTGATGTCATTACCCATATCAGCACCTTTGGCCAACTCTTAGCCTAGTAAGCTCTGTAGCATATTTGGTAACTGCATAACACTATGGTACAAATCACTCGTTAGGTAGGGGTTCTATTCTCACATCTGGTAAGTGTGTGTATGTGTGTCTGTTTGTAGGACAAAGTATTTTGATAAGTTTAACACCCACTGCACCACTTTATCAGTCCTGCTGATGTCATTCCCTTTATAGGTTCACAAGTGTATAGTAGGTAATGGCCCAGGAGTGTTAACAAGTATAGCACATAGAAGGACCCTGCCGTTGTGCCACCCAGTGTTACGTCCCAGTGCCTGTATCAAGTATAGCCACTACAGTGATCCCTGGGTTGAACTATTACCCATCCACTCAACAAGATTTCTCTGGAATAGGGTCAGCTAGGTGCTCTGTATGACATGTATGGGAAGTGTATTCCAGGCCATGCGCAGTCTCTTGGTGAGGGACCTGTTTCACCAGCATGTTGTGGTGATTGTGGTATTGAGGTAGAGGTCTCTACAGTGTGTGTTGTGGATGTATTTATATGTAGCATTTCTAAACCAGCTGGGTCAGACATGGCTTTGTAAGTCAAGCAGAGACACCTGATAATTGGGTGATATGACACAATGAATAGCTTGGGTCTTCTAAGTTTGTCTGTGTAGGATGTATGTTTAATGCCTTGGAAGCCCTTTGTGAGGTGCTTCTGTGGCTCCTCCAGCTGTAGCAGGTGGCTAGTGGGGTACATAGCAAATGGGTCATAATACTTGTGGAGTGGTCTAATGAGGGAATAGTAGACAGAGATCATTACCTCAGTCTTCCTGGATGCAAAACCCTTGGTAATGCAATGTGCCATATAGAAGGACTTCCTGACCACAGTTGCAATGTGGTGCTTGAAGGAGAAGTTGCAGTCAACCTGTGTCCCCAGATCTCTTATAATGCCTACAGTGTTCATTGGGCTCCCATTGATGTTGAACTTACTGGGAACTGAGTGTTTTACCAAAGAGGATGATGATGCATTTTGTGGTGTTAAGCTGCTGGCCATGGTTTACATACCAATCATTGGTCTCAGTAAGGCCTTTCTGTAGGATGTCTGCATCATTTGTGGAGTTCATTATAGCTCCCAGCTGGCAGTCCTCTGTAAACTTGGTCAGCCATAGTTTCTCTGTGTTGGGCTGGACTCCTGAGAGGTAGATGCTGGACAGGACACTATCCAGTACTGATCTCTGTGGGACTCCACTTGTGACTGCTTGCCAGTCTGAATTGGAGTTTGCCACTATCACACTGTGTGTTCTGTGAACCAATTTGCAAACCACCCACTGATATAGTGGTTGATGCCTAGTTTGTTGGGTTTGTCAATAATACCTAACTGATGAATGATATCAGAAGCCTTGGCCAGATTGAGGTAGGCTGTATGCAGTGCCTTACTGTCATACACAGCCCTGGTGACTCACTGAAAGACGTTAACCAGGTTGATCAGGCATGATCTTCAGTTCACAAAGCCAAACTGTGTGAGGTCCAGAGTTAGTAGATCACCCATATCTTGGTCAATCAGGTCCCTGATGATGCACCCATACTTGTGCATAGTAGACTTATCAGGATAAGGGCTTAATAATCCCCAGGGTCTGTAGATGCTACACTTTTATGGTGACGGATGACTGTAGCAGTGTGGCATTTTGGAAGGACAAAGCCTTAGGTGAGGCTGTGACTGACCAGGGCACACAGATGTGGTGCCAGGTCTCTTTGTATGTCATGTAGAACACAACCACAGATATGTTGGGGTCCCATGGAAGCAGTACCCTTGCCTGTGGACAATGCAGGTCTAACGTGGTCTGAGTAATGCTGGGTGCCTGGCATTCATCTTAACATTGTGATTGTCCCTTTGGTGGGGAGAGAGGGGTAAAGCTGGCACTGAATGTGTTGACAAGACTGTGGCCAATATCTATTGTTTCAGGATAAGAATTAGCATTGTGCAGTAACTCACAGCACTTGTGATTATTGCTGTGGAGGTTGTTGATATAACTATCAAAGGCTTTGGTGATTGTTGTCAGTGCCTGCTGCAATTTTACCTTCATAGCTGCCTGTAGGTGATACCATGAGGGATCCCAAGTTGTGTTTGAGTCTAATAAGGGGGTTCATCAGTCTTGGGACACCACCTTTTCTGCAACAGTGTCCTCCTTCTGTTGTACACTTTAGTAATGGCGGGGGACCACCACATTGGCTTCTGGTGTTTGGAAGACAGTATCTGTGTTATGTTGGCTATGGCTAGTACCATGCATCCTTGTGCATGCTTGTGCAGTGCATATGTGTGTGATGTGACAGTCATGCAGCTATTTCCCATTGGCATGGGTGCAGTGAAGTCATCCACCCCTGTTTTTATGACTGCAATGTCAGCATTGGAGGGGTTTTGCAAGGTGCTTACCTTTGTGGGGGTGTGGGTCAGATGTTGAGCTCCATGTTGATTACATCATGTTTGGATCTGACCAGGTAGGGATTGAAAACTGTGGTCGAGCAACAGTCCCATATGTAAGTAATCAACACAGGTCAAGGTTGTTGCATTCTCTACTGGGGTCAGTATGAGCCAGTCCAGGGCACTGGAACTGATGAATTCCATGAAGCGTTGGGCCAGTGTACTGGTGCTTGACTACATTCCCCAGGTGATGGAGGAGTAGTTGAAGTCTCTTCACTATATCATGTTAAGTTGAAACTTCATAGATGCCAGAGTCTTAAGGAATGTGCATTGACAGTCTAGGGACATAGCTGGGGACCAATAGCAGGCTATGGTGTGGATTGAACTATTCCCCAAATTCAGTTTTACCGAAAGTACCTCCAATGCATTATTCTGGGATACTAGTCTGGAGGTGTGCATATCCACTATGAATATGGGGACAGCACCTGTGGAGGTGTTGTCCAAGTTTTGGAGCTGACAGCTGTGGAATGCTTCATAGCCTGCTAGTGCAGGATTGCTGTCTGCTGTGAACAACCTCTCCAGTACATCACAAATGTCATTGTCCTCCACTCTGAGGAATGCTTTGAGTGACTGCATCTTGACAGTTAGATGTCTACTGTTGAGTAGCATGACCCTCAGATTGCATACATGTCTAGCTGTTACTGTGGTAATTTGATTTGGAGCACTGCCTAATAACACACTATAGGGTTGACAAGACACTTACTCTGTACCTGGAAACCTAGGGATGACAGATTTAGAACATCTCTGGCAAGACATTGAGGTCTGTCAATCATGTTATCCCAAGTAGAGAGATACTGGATCCCCTGTGAATGACACACAACACATAAGCCAGTGTTGCAGTCAATTATCTGTTGATAGTACTGCAGCATAATTCTGGGTGATGGCAGTATACTGCTCAGGGCTACTGTCACAACTTCCTGGACCACATAATCCAAGTGTTCAACCATGTCTCTTGTAATGTAGCCCAGGGAGGTGTGCCTCAGGTCATTTACATCCACATGGATGATGACAGAATAATACTTGTAGCTGTTGTGGAGTGGCCTGAATGGGTGTGTTATGTGTTGGATGCTGGCACATTATAGACAGTTGGCTGTTACCTCTTCCATAATCAACATAGTGAGTGGGACATCTGTGTGCTGCAGTACTGAGTCACCCATGATCACTGTATTGTGCAAAGTGGTAAGTCTTAGGAGCTTAAGTTGAGGGCACACTGTGTAGGTGGCATATGTGTCCTTTGTCATGTGCTATGTCATGGTGTCTGGGTGTCTGTCTTGCTGGTCTGTGCTGTTTGCGTAAATGTCCATTGAGTGCCCCTGTGAAGGTGGATGTATGGCTTTTCATTGTATGTCAGGGAAGTCTGAGTGTTGTGGTGAGCTATGTGTTCCACATGGTGTGGTGTGGGTGTTGATCTTATCATCTTGACCAGCTAATCCAGTCTTTGCTGGAGAATGCATATTTCCACATTTGGTGATATAGGGGTAACTCTCACTGGTCTGAGTGTTTGGAATTTAGAGGAGAGGGTTGTCTGTGTACATGAGGCAGTTGCAACAGTGCCTCAGAATGGACAACTGCACCAGGTTAATAGGTGAAAGCACAGAAAACCGCACTTCAATCATGCCAGGAGGAATCATCATAAGTAGTAAGTACTGGGGCTAATTCCATGATGAACAAGTTCTGCTGATGGCTCCCAGGTGTGATACACTTATTGATACAATAACCTGTTGACGTGCAAAGCTATAATGCTATCTGAAGTGCAAGACGAAAGAACTAGCAAGATGTATGAGAGAAACTGAAGGCAGACTTCCTGTGACCTGTAATACTTTACCTCAGCTGTGCAGTTATCAGCCCCTTTGGCCAGTTGTAAATCTGGTAAGCTCTGTAGAATGTGCAATAAATGTGTAACACTATAGTGCAAATAACTGGATAGGCAGGTGTTCTAATCTTAATACTGGCAAGTGTGTTTGTGTGTGTGTGTGTGTGTGTGTGTGTGTGTGTGTGTGTGTGTGTGTGTGTGTGTGTGTGTGTGTGTGTGTGTGTCTGTGTGTGTGTGTGTGAGAATGATGTACTGTGTGGGTTATACCATTTTGACTTATGTACCACCCTTTACACTTCCCATCTCTCCAATTTAGTAGTCTTGTTGATGTCATTCACCTTGGAAGTATCTTTGGACTAAGTGGTACTGTATAAGCTCTGTGGCACATTTGATAACTGCATAACACTATAGCAGAGATAACTAGATAGGCAGGAATTCTAATCCCAATACTTGCATCTGTGTGTGTGTGTGTGTGTGTGTGTGTGTGTGTGTGTGCGTGTGTGTGCGTGTGTGTGCGTGTGTGTGTGTGTGTGTGTGTGTGTGTGTGTGTGTGTGTGTGTGTGTGTGTGTGCGTGCGTGTGTGTGTGTGTGTGTGTGTGTGTGTGTGTGTGTGTGTGTGTGTGTGTGTGTGTGCGTGTGTGTGTGTATGTGTGTGTGGGACAATCAGATACTGTGTGTCTTATACCATTTTGATTTGTATACCACCCATTACATTTCCCCCACCCTACTTTACTAGGGCTGTTGTTGTCATTCACCTTAGAACTACCTTTGGACAAGGTGAAATTGTGTCACCTGCATGGCACATCTGCTAACTGCGTAAAACCATACTACAAATAACTAGATAGGCAGGAGTTCTAATTTCAATACTAGCAATTGTTTGTGTTTGTGTGAGAATTATGTGTTATATGTGGTGGATGTATTGATATAAACCCATGCGTCTGGAGCATTTCTCCCCGGGCCTCCGCTGAAAACAGGATCTGTGGAACCTAGTTGGACTTTCCCGGTCAACAAATGTTAAATAAAAATAAAAATAAATAAATAAAATAAAATAAAATAAATGTGCTCTGAAGGTTATACCATTTTGAGTTGTATACCACTATACTCATCCTAATTTAGTAGCCCTGTTGATGTCATTCACCTTACACGTACCTTTAGATGAGGTGAAATTGTGTAAGCTCTGTGGTACATCTGATAACTGCGTTACACTATAGTAGACATAAATAAATAGGTAGGAGTTCTAATCTCAATATTTGTGTGTGTGTGTGTGTGTGTGTGTGTGTGTGTGTGTGTGTGTGTGTGTATATACACTATACATGGCAAATGATCATCTTCTGATGCCATTACTTAATATAGTGTGGTAATGGCATCTGCCTCACATGCAGCATGTGAAACCATTGTACAGGCCATAACAGTCCTCTGTGCATATGTCTCTGGAACAGCCAGATGTTTGGAACCTATTAGTGCTCTGTCTGCCTTAGCAATGCCCATGTATGTGATATAGTTGTCAAATAGGCTACAGTGAGTATACTGACACATATGGCAGGATCAGGTATCATACCTGACTGAAACAGCATACTGACACAACGTCTGCTACCCTCACATTTGCCCAGGCTTGTAGGTGCAATACATGAGTCCAGTTGTTTGGTTTTACAAGTGAATTGTTCATGTCATGGATCACATTAAAGGTTGGGAAAGGTGTGGACTGACATATTGTGGTCTCAATCAGTATATATCAGAAACAAATGGCATCTTAACAGGTGTGTGTATACATTTTATATCCACTGTATACCAGTAATGTTAAACACATTTTCTGACCTAAGTCAGCTTGTCCAGCACATTTTGCTGGTGTCTGTCCAGACGTCTTGCACTAACAGGTTGTGAGGTATGCTACAGTAATGTTACATTCTCTTCAGATAGGCCCCTGTGGTGACCACTGTGATGCAATACAATTAACCCCACCACAAGTGAACATGCACATAGAGCAATATGGCTATTAGTCATAGTTGTGTGCATGGTAACTTGCATGCCCTCCACATGCCTGGGGTTTTGCCAAAGCATAACTGAACAATTCCATACTTACCAACTTCAGGCTGCTGTCCCATATACAAACTAGAATGACCTATGTAGTTGTGGGAGAGAGATGTATTGTCAGCAGACTCACATGTGCCCTTGGTAAAGGATGGATTTAGCATTTCTGCATATTTACAGTAAAACACCCAATATTACACAATTTGCTGTCCTTCACCATAGATTTGCATATCTGTGCATTAGAAATCCCCATCCATAACTGCAATCTGACACGGCACATCCATGTTGATACTGTACAGATACAAGTATGACTCATACAGTAGTCTACTAATCCCCACTAGGACCTTACCTGTATGCTCCTTGTCCATTGTGTGTGTGCCACCCACCTCTAGCAAGTGGAGCTTTGTACCCTGGTGTCATACTGTGATGGGTGGCCCAAGCTTGGTAAGGAGCTCCTCATTTGGTGTCAGTGAGGGCTGCATGGCAGGGCTCCCACCTGTGGTTGTGGGGTCCCTGGCCATGGCAGCAGCCCTTTGCCAGGTATGGTGTATGAGGTTGGTACCATGATGCCACACCTGCTCATATGTATGTGTGTGCAGGCCCACCTAATTTACCTTGTGGACAGAGTCATCCCACATGGTGCTCCTCTCCCACAGACGTTGCTGGCCTTGGCCCAACAGTACTGTGTTGTTCTGTATTATGGCTTCCATTATCAGGTTGCATTCTGCTGGTGGAAAGGTCTCCCTCCAGTGATCTGACATCGCACCTGGTAGACACCAACAGGGAAACGCGTCACAGGACCCCATGCATTTGGCAACAGTATATCCAGTACTGCACATGTACCTTGAATACCAGTAGCCAACACTCGCAACCATACCAGTAGCCACCACTCACAACCACACAATACCCCTGTAATCTATCAGCACAGTATCAGCTTGCATTGCAGTCCTGGTCCTGGTGAGTCATATTGCCTTCAGTGAGGGCAAGTTGTTTGCATAATCCGTCATTCCTCATTCAGGTCTGTGTAAATGGATGACATTAGCCATCTTCCATGTGGATGGTGAGTGAATGGTGCTGCAGCTTCTTGTGACTACAGTGTGTAATGCAGCTGGGAGCACATGCCTGAGTTCATGTAGGATGCAGACAGGGATGATATGATGTCCCATGGATACTTACATTTGTTGCCTTTCAGTAGGCAATATGTACCTGCTCACTGGTGATGTGGGGAGGGGTGTGGGTGCAGTACATATCCACTTATAGTGATGCTGAGCTGGGTTAGGGGATGTTTGCCCTAACCCTATCTGCATCAGGTTTCCTGTAGCTATGTTGTGTGTGTATGTGATCTGATTGGCCACCATTACAGGATGGGTTGGTATGTTGCCTCCGAGATTGCAGACATATGGGAAGATGGTCATGTGATTGTCCCTGGTGGATGTCTCCAATTTGTACTCATAGTTGGTCTTACAGTAATCCACCTGTGACCTCATACGCTTGATCAGACAATGGCTGACTTGATGCCAGGTTGGTTCCTGCCCCTACTTTGCCCTGTACAGCTGCTATAGGGACCAAGTCTGTGGTTTGTGTAATGCTGCTGTTCAGCAGAGGGGATTACTCTACATTGGTGGAGGCAGGTATGACAAGTAAGATATTGCTGAGTTCATACAGCCATGTATGTGTTCAATCAATTGTTTGTAGTCGGCATGGCCACAAAGTCATAACACAGTTGGACACCTCTCCAATTTAGTAATGATAATCATGCTTATTGTACTAACCATGGCTGTGTCAGGGCAATGCAACAACCAGTAACTGTAGAAATGTCACTCTTTTAGGTGCACAGTAGCTAAGATTACACACGTGTACACCATGTACAGCTGTTTTAACTGACATTTTGCATCCCATGTCTGTTCTCATGATGTGGCCACATACACCTACTCATACTAAAATGTGCATAGTTAATACCTCACATACATGTCTGTTCAATGTCAGTATGGCACACTAAATTCACACTCTTGCTGCACAGTCATCCCTTTCAACCTGTTACAGCAGTAATCGGTAGGATGTCATGCATACATGGGTGCAATGGAACAAAATCAGTGACAGTGTCTCAGTCTTGCTGTAACATACTTGAGTCATTCAATAGCACAGTAGCCTTTGCACTGAAAGGCATCCCCTGGAGGCTGTCCAACAGTCATATGGCAGGAAGAGAGGGGTAAGGCTAGGAGGGTGGTATTGAGGGTAAGAATTGTTAATGTTGGGAGTATGAGTGGTATAGGGACCAGGCTAGCAGATATGATGGCAAGGGGATGATTGATATATATTGTGTGTGCAAGAGACCACATGGAAGGGTATTATGGCTGGGTGTATGGTAGGCAGGCCACAATTGTGCTATCAAGGTGTGGACTAGAGGTGGAAGGGAGAAGGGCTTCTGCTGAAGGAACTGTATGCCAAGAGTGGTTTTTGGAGGATGACATAAGTGTCTGATAGAGTGATGTTTCTGAAACTGTAGGCTGATGGTGTAAGGATGACTGTTGTTAGTGCATATGCTATGCAAGTTGGTTGTGCAATGGATAAGAAAGACAGATGTGACATCAGTTGGATGATGTGGTGATGACTGTACACATGGGTGACAGACTGGTCATTGCAGCAAATGTCAATGGGCAAGTTGATGAAGGGAACAGCGGGGGTGGGGAATTGAAGGGTATGTATGGTGTTAAAAGGAGTGGAGACAGTGAGATGGTAGTGGAGTTTGCAAAAAGTATGGACATGGCTGTGATGAATACTTACTATAATATGAGGGAGGAGCATAGGGTGACATACAAGAGTGGAGTAAGATACACACAGGTGGAATATATCCAATGTAGGAGAGCCAGTTTGAAGGAGATTGGAGACTGTAAAGTGGTGACAGGGGAAAGTGTATTTAAGCAGCAGAGAATGTTGGTATGTGAGATGATGTTGGTGATTGAGATGAGGAGGAGTGTGGGGGCAGCACTGAGGATCAAATGGTGTGAATTGGTAAAGTGTGCTTGTGAGGTGAAGTTCAGGGAAGAGTTGAGACAGGCACTGAGTGGCAGTGGCAATCTAACAAATATCTGGTTAGGTACAGCAGAGCTGGTAAGGGAGACAGCTAGATGGGTGCTTGGGGTGACATGTGGATGGAGGAAGCAGTACAAGGACAGCTGTTGGTGGACAGAGGAAGTACTAGACAGTATACAGAGACAGAGGATGGGGAAGAAGGAGTGGGATCATCAGAGAGATGAGGAAAGTAGACAGGAGTATAAGGAGATGATGTGCATGGCAAAGAGAGAGGTGAAAAGGCTGAGGATAGGCATATGAAGAGTTCAACGACAGGTTGGACACTAAGGAGGGATGAAAGGAATTGTTCCGATTGGCTGGACAGATGCACTGAGCTAGGAAAGATGTGCAGCAGATAAGGGTGATAAAGCATTATGAGGTATATGTACTCACAAGCGAGGATGGTGTGTTGAGCACATGGACAGTGTACTTTGAGAGGCTGATGAATGAAGAAAATGAGACAGAGCAGGTTGGATGATGTGGGTATGGTGAATCAGAAAGTACAATGGCTTAACAAGGAGGATGTAAGGATGTCTATGAAGAGGATGAATACTGGCAAGCCTGTTGGCTCATATTACACACCTGTGGAAGCATGGGGTTGTTTAGGAGAAATGGCAGTGGTGTGTTAGCCAGACTGTTTACTGATAACTTGGGAAGTGTTAGGTTGTATGAGGAGTGGAGAGAAAGTGCTTGGGTATGATGTTAAGAATGAGGTTGATGAGCAGAGCTGTGATAACTACAGAGGGATAACACTGACCAGTTACAGCTTGAAGTTATAGGTAAGAGTAGTGGAAACTAGGTTACGCAGGGAGGTGAGGAGTACTGGTCAGCAGTATGGTGTCATGCATGGAAAGGGCACTACCAATGTGACATTTGCTCTGAGACTGTTACTGTTGGAAGGTCAGCAGTTGCTCTGTGTCTCTCTGGATGTACAGAAAGCATATGACATGGTGCCTAGACAGGAGTCGTGGTATTGTATGATGGAGTCATGAGTGGAAGAGATATATGTAAGACTGGTACAGGATATGTACAAGGGTGGTGTGACACCATTGAGGTCTGCTTTGGGATTGATGGATGTGTTTAAGGTGGAGGTGGGATGAGATCAGGGATCAGCTGTGAGCACTTTCTGATTTGCAATGGTGATAGACAGGTTGACAGACAAGATCATATGTGAATCCCCGTGGACTATGTTGTTTGCAGATGACATTGTGATCTGCACTGAGAGCAGAAGACAGCTTTTAGAGACATTGGAGAGGTGGACATATGCTCTAGAGAGGAGAGGAATGAAAGTCAGCAGCACTAGGACAGAATATCTGTGTGTGAATGAGAGGGAGGATAGCGGAATGTTGAGGATGCATGGAGTAAAGTTGGTAAAGGTGGATGTGTTCAAATGATTGGGATCGACATTTCAGAGTAATGAGAACTTTGGAGTACAGGTGTAGAAGAGAGTACAGGTAGGATGGAGAGGGTGGAGTAGAGTGTCAAGAGTGATATGTGACAGATGAGTACCAGTAAACGTGATATGTAAGGTCTACAAGATGGTAGTGAGACCACCTATGTTATATGGGTTGGAGACAGTGGCATTGACAGAAAGGCAAGGGTCAGAGGTGCACATGGCAGAGTTACAGATGTTATGATTTGCACTTGGTGTGACATGGGTGCACAGGTTTAACAATGTGTATATGACAGGCTCAGGCCATGTTGGACAGATATGAGACAGTGTTAGAGAGGATCATTACATTAGTTTGGAGATGTACTGAGGAGGGGTGCTGAGTATATTGTGAAAAGGATGGTAAGGATGTAGCTGCCATGTAAGAGGAAGAGAAGAAGGCCTCAGATGAGGTTTCTGGATGTGGTGAGAGAGGACATGCAGATGGTTGGTGTGAGTGAGTAGGATTCAGAGGACAGGCAGAAATGGGAATGGATGATCTACTGTGGCAATCCTCAATGGGAAAAGCCAGTGGACAATGAAGGGGGATGTTGTAATGTCAGTCTTCACAGATTTGGCAAGGATTTGACTGACATAACACAACTTTGTAGGTAAATGACTACAAATACGAGGCACACATATGGTCAGTGTGCAGAACACTGGCCAGTTGAATGGTATGAGCTCAGTATATAACATGCAGTTCAACACATACATCTGCAGCAACAATTTACTCTACATATGCTCTGTATAGATGTCTTATATTTACAAGACAAAACATGTATCATAGTTATATGCAAAGGTAACATATGGATATGTACAACATCCCAGTAGCTGGCCTAGTCCCTACAAACAGAGCCACATGTTTTGGCCATCAGTAATGTTCAGCAATACATCAGCACAGCTAGTCTTCTTGAGACATATGCTTTCAAACCCCTATTTTCCATTATTACAAACCACCTACTACATTAATTTACATGCTTACTTGTTTCACATACCTTTTTATGGATATTTCACAGATATATCCTTTCTTATTTTTTTTTCTCACACTACTTCAGCTTTGCACTGATGGACTGTCTATGACAGAGGTGAATTGAATAGATGGTATCTTGTCTTTTGTAGGTAATGCTCATGAACATGTGATGGCCTGAGCACCAATTGGTGTTCCCCAGTTGCTGATTGCATGCAGAGCAGCTGTGTAGTTATTCCAATAGCCAATGTCATAGCAACACACTCCTATAATTGAGTACTCTATGTGGTAGTTGGCCCTTTCCCTTACCTGTGAGGAAGAGATCCTGGAGGTGTGTGAGGTAGTACCTCTTAGAACAAGACCTGTGGAAACAACCCAACTAAATGGTGGAGAGGATTCAAGACTTAGGGGGAGAATGTGAGTATTGCTGTTATATGTTTTGAATATTGCTTGTCTAACAGGGTTTGTCTGAACATGCTACTTCTGCATGGGCTTCAGTCTGACAAGGTTATGCATCTGCATAGCTCTCAACTGTAGGGCTATCCACACCATGGCCAGAGGTTTTCCTGTTATGTTTGGTCTGTTCCCCAAACAGGTGTTGTCCTTGGCAAATCAGTAGCATACTCTGGTGATTCCAGTTAGTACATGCCAACATCAATTTGTGTTTCAGATTTTATATCCTTCAGAAAAGATGTTACAACAAACCCTGTAACACCAGCAATTTTCTCAGTGTATAACAGCAATATTTCAATTATGGCCATGTTTTGAGGCCTCAGTCCCAAATTATGTCAGGCTTGGTACAGGTGCCATACAGTAGAAGGTTGATAGGTAAGGTCTACCATTATTTTGTTCTCTCATTCCTGCTGAGGGGAAAGGGTGGACAACATGTGTCGACCTGTTATGTGGGGGAGAGTAACAAGCATTTTAAAACTAGGCTGTTAAAACATGTGAGACATATTACTGATGAGGAAAAATACAGTTCTATAACTGTACATTTCAATAATTCTCACCATGGGGGTAGTAGTTATGAAAGAAGATTTGTTATGTACATAATCGGTTTAAATTCTTAAATGTGATACTTTATCCCCTAGGGGGTTGAATGTGTAGTGTAATTGGAGGCTGTGTATATACATGTAATTCAATGTAATGGGTTACAAGGTACTGCTGTGGAAAAAGATTGTTTCTCAGTTTGGTCAAATAGTCATAAAAAAACAATTGTTATGTACAGAATCAATGTATGTTTTTAAATGTGATACTTTATCCACTAGGAGATTGACTGTGGAGTGTAAGTGGAGGCTGTGCATTTAAATGTACATAGGTGTTAATAGTTTCTTCTAATTAAGGCAATTATTTCTTGTAATGTATTACTCATTGAAGGCTTTGGCAAAGACATCAGAGTAAAATGAACTTGTGTGAATTACTGGCTGTTTGTATTTTTGTTTACTATATTCACTCATTGTAGTTGTGTTGCTAAGAGGTCACTGTATATGTCTGGCCATTGTGTATGGCCTATTATGGCTTTGTAGCAGCGTACTGTTCACTTATTATTTGGACTGGGGGGGGCAGATGTGAGTGTCATGGGTCCTTTAGTATCCCACTGTGCATGCTGGCCCAGTTATGGGTGGTCTATCAGCAGCATATGTTTGTATGGGCATTTAGCCACACATATCTATCTATCTATCTATCTATCTATCTATCTATCTATGTAAATATTTGTTTTTTCATGTATATATTTGTAGATAACAATCATTCCTGATTGCACAGTGTGTCTTTCCTACTGTTAACTGACTGTACTGTATGATATGTTGTAAAAAAATCCTAAAATTTCAGAGCTAAGATGGCCTAGTGGTAAATTGCTGTGGTTTGAGTGTATAGCATCCTGGGCTCAAGACTGAGTATGGGTGATTATTTTATTGCTGGCCAGAAGAAGGGCTGCTGGATACAGAGTGATTCAGGCACTTTTAAGTAGTTGTAAGCAGGTTTGCATGGTGCTAAGCGGCACTTAAAATACTGTTAAACCGATAGGCGCTTAAATCGCATAGGCTTTGCTTACCAATGTGCAAATCTGCTTAGCAAGACTTAAACAAGCTAAGCAAAGCTTACAGTTGCTAAGGATTATTTTACTTATATTTTCATGCTGCTGCTGTATTCCTACATGGAACAGTCCTTGCAAGAATAGACGATTCTTGTACCGAATGTTCATGAATCTGGGGAGAGAGAATTTCTAGCATTTGGACTAAATGCTAAAAAAATGAGGTTTCAAGGAATTTGGCTGTCTACAACAGAACAAAACAGCTGGTCCCTACAACTTCCATTTCTTCTTACAGTTAGTACTTGTGAATCAATAACTTTTTTTATTCATTGTTTTGCACAGAAATTTTTTGCTAATTTGGGTTATGCAGAGATGTATAAACATAATGGAGTTATGGTAAGGCTGAGAAGTTAAACTTAACAATCCCTGGTACATTCTCCAGAATATCACCATTTGAAACTGGATTTTATATTTAATAACCATAAATCAATATTGCTATTTATCAATCAAAAATATTTATTATTTACAATACTAAGGCACTGACAAGTAGATCACATATACTACAATATCTACAACATGTCATGTAGGACTACATATATATATATATATATATATATATATATATATATATATATATAATAAATATAATATAAATATATAAATATAGGTATATATGTCTCTCTATGTGTGCGTGTGTGTGTGTGTGTGTGTGTGTGTGTGTGTGTGTGTGTGTGTGTGTGTGTACGTTCATATATGTAGATAGATCGATAGATACAGATAAATATAGATATGTATAGATATAGACACAGAGATAGCTATAGATACCATCATGCATACACACACACACACACACACACACACACACACACACACACACACACACACACACACTTGTGAGTATATCCCATGTGTGTATGCTGCTAATTGTGGTATATTAGCACCTGGCGACCACTTTGGTTAGTATGTGGCTTTTGTGTTAAGACAATATGGGAGGAGGAGTCTGCAGAAGAGCCCTGAATAAAGGAAGCCATTCCACCTGCTTGCAAGAAGGAGGGCCAGAAGCAAAAACATAAAGGAAGGTGGAGGTCTAAGTGACCCTACAATGAAAGAACCTATAGTTTTCAAAAAATATCAGGCATTAGTATGGTGTGTCTTGAAGTAGTCTGACAAAGATGTGAAATCAAAAGGATAGAGCAGCTTCCCTCCAAGTTACATGGTAGCCATGTGCAAAGGTGAAAATAATTGTCAGTGTGGAGAACAGGACTTTTTGACAAACACCTTCTTGTTTAAAGGAAGTACACATTTTTAAGTGCCAATTTGTTTTGAACTGTGTGAACTGAAACTCCCTTATGTTACATGGAAATCGGGAATGCCAAACGTTTCTGTTATTACTGAAAACCTTGAACATTTTTGTTATTTTTTATAAGAGAACTATCTGTTCATAGATAATAATAATATTAGTTTTGATTGTTAACAGTGGTGTGGATATTATGGTTAGGAAGCTGTGGTCCCGGGGTAGAACAGTATGGATAAGAAGCTGTGGTTCTGTGCTACATTAGTATTACCAAAAATAAGTAATTTGACGGTGACAAGATAAAGTTTAATGAAAAGCTTTTTACTGTGATTAATATAATGAAACTCATTGGAAGAAGTTATTATAGTTATTAAGCCTACATTGCCTCACTTATATCTTGCTAGTACTTAGATGCTAAAATGTTTTTTAACTCATTAATACCTAGGTGGTATAAAATGTCACACCTCTACCATCCTACACCCATTTTGCTTCCCAGAGTATTTTCTGAAAGTTAAACTTAAAAAGCATAAGCTAAATAAATGTAATTATTTTCTAAACAATAATGGCTATTAAAGTGTACAAATAGCCATGTTGTCACCATGAAATATTCCTTACAGTGAATAATATATTATAATGCACACAAACCCCAAATTATATTTTTTTCTAAACTTTCACAAACAAATTTTCATATCTTGAAAACTGTTCAACGTAGACATATATTTGCTAGAATATTTTTATTAACTAGACATAAGCTTTCACAAGTTCACAAGAAATTCCTCTTTAGTACATGTTTAGTGAGATATTTACTGATGTATGAAAACATATGTTTAGTTATATAATTAGCAATATAAATAATATTGGATATCTCTTGACATGTGCAACTTACAGTGCAAATATTAAACACAGTTTTCTTCAACAACATCTAAGATTTCACCTTATCATGTTTTATCATGGTGTGGATGGGAGGAGAAATGGCATAGGCATTATCCTGAAGGAACAGTATGCTAAGAGTGTTTTGGAGGTGAAAAGAGTGTCGGATAGAGTGATGTTTATGAAGCTGGAAATTGATGGTGTAATGATGAATGTTGTTAGTGCATATGCTCCACAAGTTGGGTGTGCGATGGATGAGAAAGAAACATTTTGGAGTGAGTTGGATGAAGTGGTGCTGATTGTACCCAAGGGTGAGAGACTGGTGATTGGAGCAGATGTCAATGGGCATGTTGGTGAAGGGAACAGAGGGGATGAGGAAGTGATGGGTAGGTATGGTGTTAGGCAAAGAAATGCAGAAGGTCAGATGGTAGTGGATTTTGCGAAAAGGATTGACATGGCTGTGATGTATACGTATTTTAACAAGAGAGAGGAGCATAGGGTTACATACAAGAGTGGCGGAAGATGCACACAGGTGGATTATATCTTATGCAGAAGGGCCAGTCTGAAAGAGATTGGAGACTGTAAAGTGGTGGCATGGGAAAGTGTAGTTGTAGCAGCATAGGATGTGGGTGGTTTGTAGATGACATTGGTGATCAAGAAGAGGAGGATGAGTGTGAGGGCAGCACCAAGGATCAAATGGTGGAAATTGAAAAAGGGTAATTGTGAGGTGATGTTCAGGGAAGAGTTAAGACAGGCACTGGGTGGCAGTGAAGAGTTACTGAATAGCTGGGTAACTACAGCAGAGCTAGTAAGAGAGATGGCTAAAAAGGTGCTTGCTGTGACATCTGGAAAGAGGAAGGAGGACAAGGAGACCTGGTGGTGGAATGAAGAAGCACAGGAGAGTATACAGAAATAGAGGTAGGCGAAGAAGAAGTGGGATTGTCAGAGAGATGAAGAAAGTAGACAAGAGTATAAGGAGATGAGGTGTATGGCAAAGAGAGAGGTGACAAAGGCTAAGGATAAGGCGTATGAAGATTTGTATAAAAGGTTGGACACTAAGGAGGGAGAAAAGGACCTGTACTGATTGGCTAGACAGAGGGACCGTACTAGTAAAGATGTGCAGCAGGTAAGGGTGATAAAGGATAATGAGGGAAATGCACTCAAAAGCGAGGAGAGTGTGTTGAACAGATGGAAAGAGTACTTTGAGAGGCTGATGAATGAAGAGAATGAGAGGGAGAGAAGGTTGGATGATGTGCGGATAGTGAATCATGAAGTGCAGTGAATTAGCAAGGAGGAAGTAAGGATAGCTATGAAGAGGATGAAGAACGGAAAGGCTGTTGGTCCAGATGACATACCTGTGGAAGCATGGAGGTCTTTAGGTGAAATGCCAGTGGAGTTTTTAACTAGATTGCTTAATGAAATCTTGGAAAGTGAGAGGATGCCTGAGGAATGGAGAAAAAGTGTTTTGGTACCAATTTTTAGAAATAAGGGTGATGTGCAGAGCTGTAGTAACTACAGAGGGATTAAATTGATCAGTCACAGCATGAAGTTATGGGAAAGAGTAGTGGTTGGTAGGTTAAGAAGGGAGGTGATGATTAGTGATCAGCAGTATGGTTTCATGCCAGGAAAGAGCACTACAGATGCAATGTTTGCTCTGAGGGTGTTGATGGAGAAGTACAGAGAAGATCAGGAGGAGTTGCATTGTGTCTTTGTGGATTTAGAGAAAGCATATGACAGGGTGCTTAGAGAGGAGTTGTGGTATTATATGAGGAAGTCGGGAGTGTCAGAGAAGTATGTAAGAGTGGTACAGAATATGTACGAGGGCAGTGTGACAGCAGTGAGGTCTGTGGTGGGAGTGACGGATGCGTTTAAGGTGGAGGTGGGATTACATCAAGGATCAGATCTGAGCCCTTTCTTATTTGCAATGGTGATGGACAGGTTGACAGACGAGATCAGACAGGTGTCCCCCTGAACTATTATGTTTGCAGATGACATTTTGATCTGCAGTGAGAGTAAGGAACAGGTGGAGGAGAGCCTGGAGAGGTGGAGGTATGTTCTACAGAGAAGAGGAATGAAGGTCAGCAGGACTAAAACAGAATATATGTGTGTGAATGAGAGGGAGGATAGTGGAATGGTGAGGATGCAGGGAGTAGAGGTGGCGAAGGTGGATGAGTTTAAATACTTGGGATCAACAGTTCAGAGTAGTGGTGAGTGTGGAAGAGAGGTGAAGAGGAGAGTACAGGCAGGATGGAGTGGGTGGAGAAGAGTGTCAGGAGTGATTTGTGACAGACAAGTATGGGTAAGAGTGAAAGGGAAGATCTACAAGAGGGTAGTGAGACCAGCTATGTTATATGGGTTGGAGACAGTGGCATTGACAAAAAGACAGGAGTCAGAGCTTGACGTGGCAGAGTTGAAGATGTTAAGATTTGCACTAGGTGTGACAAGGATGGACAGGATTAGGAATAAGTATATTAGAGGGTCAGCCCAGGTTAGAAGGTTTGGAGACAAAGCCAGAGAGGCAAGATTATGTTGGTTTGGACATGTGCTGAGGAGGGATGCTGAGTATATTGGGAAAAAGATGTTAAGGATGGAGCTGCCAGGTAACAGGAAAAGAGGAAGGCCTAAGATAAGGTTTATGGATGTGGTGAGAGAGGACATGCAGGCGGTTGGTGTGACAGAGCAAGATGCAGAGGACAGGAAGAAAGGGAAACAGTTGATCTGCTCTGGCGACCCCTAATGGGAACAGCTGAAAGAAGAAGAAGAAGAAGAAGAAGATCTAAGATTTCACCTAATGTGATATAAGCCAACATTTTCAGTGAGTTGTCCTGTCTCCTGCATTGGTGTTTCACACCATATGCCTCAATAAAATATAGGTTTCTCAATTTTGAAAATATGAACATAAATACAAAAATATGAACATATGAGTAAGTGGCAAACAATGATTAATATCTCCACTGTAGGACATCCTAGACTATCAATCTTGGTGTCATTTTGTTAACACATCCTTGCTTCTTCTGTTACTCCTATTATTAACTGCTAAGTCACTTAGTTAAAGAAACCAGACCCAGAAAAGTTCTGCACACCGTGTTGCGGTATAGATGTGAACTGGAAGTACACATAAGTCATTTTTGGCTTGAGTGAGTTAAATAAGATATGTGTACCTGTACATAGACTGCATTATGTCAGTGTTAAAAACTGATTTTTTATCATAAATATCTTACACTTTAAAAATTAGAGTTTTAGTTGCCCCTGTTGACCAATAGTTTCAGTTTGGAAATGAAAGCAGAGGTGTATAGTGGTAACTTTAATACATGTTGCATACCTGCTAATAGAACATATAGTTGAGAAATCTTAATACACTGCACTATAACAATTAATGCTGAACAATAAATGATTGAGTTATATTGCCATATCTGATGGCAAACCTGTGTTATACATAATTGTATTTATGAATAAACTTATTAATTCAGGCTGATCAATGGTTCTGCTGGACAGATAATATATGAGTGCTTTGTTACCCTTGTAGTACTGCTCTTGCAAAGATATCATTGTGATAGTTTGGCAGTTTGAGATTTGCAAAGATTAATAGCAGGATATTTGTCACAACTAAGCTTTGACACATTTATATTAAGTAACGTCACAAAGATAACTGAAGGGAAGAATCTTACCCAGTCCATTAAATGATCACTATCTACTTTTGAACCACTCTAATGACAATGTCTGGTATCTAAAAGCAAAGAATCAAACCTGTACACCATGCCTCAAACCATTGTCACCATTATTTGTAGAGACAAATTCTAACAATGCCATCTCACTTTTTGACCCTAATGTCAACTTGTAGGAAACATTTTTGTCACAAACATGCAAGTAGCTCAGGAGGCAAATATGACACTGGGTAACCACACATGCTAAGGGCTGAATAAGCAAAGAGAACAATCCTGGAGAACATAGAAAAATAATTCAACTGACAATAATCTTCATCATGTTTATGGAAAACTGAGAAAAGAATCAATGAAAATTCCAAAGCTCACATATATAACAAACAGGCAATTAACACTCACAGCTTTACCTTAACTCTGCAAATCCATCAAACTGTCAATCAGCCATATCACCTATCATCCTAGTCAAAGCAGTCTGTGCAACAACTAGCAACAAATAAACTCAAATAATATTTATTAACCTCTTTAATGGCAATTAAAAATCAAATGACTGCTACATTAGCCGTTCCTGTTGATGGTCATATCTGTTTAGTCCTGCATTGTTCTCCAGACATATTGGACCAAGTTGATTTCAAAGCATTGTAAAAAGCTTTACAAAAATCAGTTGCTAGACTATAAAAGCTACATCCTTATGCATTACACCTGGTATATTCTCAAAGATGTCCATATCCTTAAAAACTATAGACCACTCCATTATACTTTATAAGCTACATATGTTTAACTTTCAGGTTGACGCAAATATTTGATTTAAGAGTTAATGAATCCAAGTTTCCAATTTATTCTGGTCTCCTCTTTAAGTGACATATAACCAATTAATTGTGATGCATCACAATCAGGTTTAAGAGTTACAGAATCAAACTCTCCAATACAATAGAAGGAGGAAACTAGTACAGAAAAGAGTAAAATCCCAAGAAGGGAAGACATCCCTGATCAGTATCAGCAAGAAACTATGATCCCTCATAAAATCGTCCAAGGTGAGCTTTGAAAGAAAACTTGCCAAGGTCTCCAAAGATAACCACAAGGCATTCTTTAGCTATGTCAAGAATCTAAGTGGCAATGCTCAGATCTGCTCAGAGTTAGTGCAGAATGGCACAAAATACACTGAACCGACCGATATTGCCAACATCCTGGCAGACAGGTTCAGTGCAAACTTCACCTCCCTCTCACCCCCAAAAGGGCCCATAACCATACCAGAATAATGTAGAGCCCCTGAAATCACAGACACTCAGGTTAAAACAGCCCTCTCCAAAGCCAAAAACACAGCATCAGTGGGACTGGATGGTGTCCCAGGCTGCGTCCTACATGAGCTCAAAGACGAACTAACCCCTCACCTAAACACAAATTTAAAGCTATCTTTTCTGCTGAAGTTTATGATATCCTCTGGTAACCAGATATTCTTTTTTAACCTAGTTTCATTATGTACCACCCATGTTTTTTCTAGTCAGGCCGTTCTTCGTCCAAAGCTCTTGCTTAGTCAGTCCCTTCATTATCATATGTGACAGACCCCGGGATTCACTAATCCTCCATGTAAGACTAAATAAGTCTTACATGGAAACTGCAGCCTAAGAGGATGACATCAGCGTGCCATGCATATTCATGAGGGCATGCTGACTCAACTCTAAGGCTAAGACGGAGCGTGCACGAGTGCAGGGGGCGTGTCGGACTGCCGAGCAGTCCAAACCTCCACGTCCCTGCAAATCCCACAATCGTGTAATGTAAATTACATGAGTGAGTCCGCTCAAATGTGTACATACACAACACTACACACCCCAAGATTCTAAACCCCTGTACAATTATAAAATGGAAAACTCTTAATTTTTTTTTTATTATTCCCTAAATAGCTGCCCATATTTGCATGTATTTACGTGGGTTTGCCCATTGCTTAGCTACAGTTAGCAGTTTAGACATCAAAGAGGATAATAAACTACTTATATACAAATTAACCCAAATAGCAATAGTGTAGTGGTAGAGCCTTCGTACAAAGAGGAGGCATTCCCGGTTCGAGTCCCACCACTCCCCTTTCAATTTTCTGTTGGAAATCTATACAGAAAAATAATTCCTGACATTTATCTTTTAAATTTTAGTAAAAAACATTGAAATGGCCTATGTAGTAGTGAATGATATTTTATATATATATATATATATATATATATATATATATATATATATATATATATATATATATATATATATAAGAAGGTGAATTGGTTATGCATACTGATGAATGCATAAGTAACATATCTTAAGCAATGTGAAGCACTGCTAAGCAAAGTTTACCAGTATTAAGCACATTTAAGTATAATTGCTCATAGCTTAGCACTGCTTTAACTAGCGCAATGGTTTTGCATGGAGCTGCGCATCGTGCCAACTAGCACAAACAAAACATGTTTGTGCCAATCTGCGCACTGCACTAACTAGCACAATGCCGGGCAATGTCGAGCAACATAGAGCAACGTTGGGCAAAGTTGAGCAAAGTCAGCTAAACACAGCCACACCTCCTAGCTGGTCAGGCCAGTAATAAAATAAAAAGCAATGACAGGCCTCGAACCCGGGATATTGTGCACCATAATCACAGTACTGAACCACTAAGCCATATCAGCTTTTGCTGTTCATGCACTCTCAACACACATATACATATTAATCAAAGTTTACCCAGTGCTAAGAAGGTCTGCACTCAGCTGAGAATTTTCAAATCTGGCCAATCACAAATAAGTGCGGGAAATGAGGCATATTTAAGCTCCATAGGCGGGAATACTTGCCATAACTGGTTGTAGCTCCCATCTGCAGGCAGCATGGCTGGTGTTGGAGAGAGCTCTCGATTTCGAGTGCAACGGTGGGGCATTGAGGAGTCAAAAGTGATGGTTTGGCTCCTTGTCCACAATCATGATGCTAGACTCCTGCAGGACCAGTTCCATGATACTGAATACAAAGTGGAAGCCTGGAACCATCTCGCACATGATCTCACCAGTGCCACAGGTGTCCCTCGGACTGATGAGCAGGTCAGACACTACCATGCAGACCTGAAGAGACGCAAGCAGCACCAACTGAACCAGTGGATACAGGAGGCCCATGGGATGCATAATGCCCCACTACTGAGTAGGTAGCCATGGAAAGAAGTATGTAAGAATTGCTATTGTAGTCGATATTATGGATAGATATATTTCTCAATATCACTTAATTTACTTCACAGCTGCAGGTGTCTGTGCTGTGAATCAGCAAGCCTATGCAGATAGGCTGCCAAGGTTGCACCACCAGACAGGTTAGTGATTATTCTGCATGTATTGTTATATAAAAGAAGTGAGAGAGCCCAAAAAAAAAGTGTTGTAGCCCAATACCTCTTTGCATGTACTGTTATGTAAAATAAGTGAGAGAGTCTGAAAAAGAGTGTTGTAACCCATTAATAAAGGTATAATAAGTCCTGAATAATTTCTCTGCATGTATAGTTATATAAAATAAGTGAGAGAGCCTGAAAAAGAGTGTTGTAACCCATTAATAAAGGTATAATACATCTTGAATAGGTTGTCTGCATGCACTGTAATATAAAATAAATGAGAGAGCCTCTAAAAAAGTGTGTAATGTAATTAATAAAGTTATAATTCCTGGAGTGTGTCCGTGTCACTTTCTTTGAAATGTTGTACTCTGGAATTATAGAAATAGTACTGTTGTATTAAGTGCTGTCAACCCACACTTGGGTAGGCCCATAGAAAGTGGATGAAGGGAGTGCCAGTAGCTGTTAAGCATATATACAGTCCTCAACTGTTGTTTCATGGCTAGCATGTATAGGTAAATCTGGCACATGAGTAGCTTGTCATTGTGTTCCCCAGAAATGTCAGTGTGCTGCTAGAAATGTAGGGGGCTGTTAAAATATAACTGATAATGTCACCTGAACACATCCAGATATGTAGATATATAAATATAAATAGAATATATAAATACGTAGCAGTAACATCTGCATCCTGGACAGTTTGTATGTCAGATACAGCTCAGGTATATAAGGAACTAGCAAAACCCATTTCACAACTTAATGGACATTGCCTAGTGTAATAATACATGTAGGGGATATATACCTGCAGTCAACAGGAATGTAGTGTAAACTATAAGTACATATAAGTTGTTAAAGGTGGTATCTTTTTACACCCTACTGTATGTGCATAAACAATGCAATTCCACACCTCAATGAGTATGTCTAATCTCAAAACATTTGTTGGGACATATGTCCTATTGGTTTATAAATATCTGCATTTACATTTATGCATGTGCCCTGTTCAAATACCACAATCTTGGTGGCCTGTTGCCACCAATCAATCCTGCATGCTGTTGGAATGTCCACTGTTGTTCTATATATGCATGTGTTATGCTTGCTGTTCAACTGTTGTAACTCTGGTGTGTTGGGTTAATGGGAATATTACTGCATGCTGTTACAACTAATTTGGAATGCTGTTGGCTGTTACCAACCCATATTGTCATTAAATCCACCTAAACATAGAATGTATGGGAAGGCCAGTCCCAGCAGACCCACCTGTCCCACCTCAGCTGGCTATGGCACCTGGCACCAGCAGGTCCGGTGCCTAGCCTGGGACCTCCTCCACCGTTGGTACTGTGCCACCTTTAGGTGTAAGAGCTGCAGGGGATGGGGCTCATCCCCCCCCTGCCAAAGGAGGGCCACCTATCACCCTTCGAACGGTCTGGGCTATGGTGCATAGGGAGATTGAGCGTTCAGTCGCTGATCCTCTATGCCAGCTTGAGGCACAAGTGGTGCGACTCATGGGTGAGCCTACCCCTCCTATGCAGCACCCAGCACAGCCACCTTCTGGGCTGTGAAGGTGCAGTGGTGACTGCCCATGGGTGGGGATCTCAGTTCCACTGTTGCCATCTGTGGGATCATGGGCTTGCAATTTCCAAACATCCTTCCCCATCAATGGTGTTCACCCACCACATGTGTCATATTCCGCCCCTGTATGCATCTTGTTTGTCTTGTCTGTTTACCTTGCCAACCTACCTCCCCAAATATACCTACTTCCCCTACCCCACATTTCACTCCCCTACCCCACATTTCACTCTCACCTGAAAAAAAAAAAAAAAGGGGGCAATCTGCTCCCAAAAAAAAAAATACGTCCCATACATAGCTGCCCATTTTGCAAACATGTCCGCTGGACACATAAACTGATATTTAATTGGAAGTACAACATACTTTGTTGTCCTCACCCCTCTCTCAGGGGTGGAAGGTTTCAAATTTCCCTCCAAATTTCTAGTATATGCACATCTGTTGCTGTTAAAGAAATGTGCAGCTATGGACCTTCCCTACACGAATCATGCACATCCCTAGCTGTTTCCCTTCTGTCTTTCCCTCTTTGTGCCCCTTTTTCACCACTTTCCTATCTCCCCATTTTCTTTTCTTTCAAAGAAATGAGCGTGGGGGTTAGCGGGAGTAAGCACTTTTAAGCAGTAGTTAGCGGATTTGCACAAGTGTGCGCGTGTGTGTGCTTAGCTAAGTATTGCTAAGCTTAGAGCAAACCTGCAGAAACCCGCGCAAACCCGCTTACAACTGCTTAAAAGTGCCTTAGTCACCCTGCATGTGAGGGCCCTTGTTTTGCTCAGCAGCAAAATAAAGCACCACTGTCAGTCTCGAACCCAGGACCTTGGACACACTAGACTGCATGAAGAACCACTAAGCTACAGTAAATATACATCAGGTCGTTGCTGAAATATATATATCATGCATCAGAATGAGTGAATGTAAATGGAAGATAGGAATGCCATAACACAAAACCAGTTATGTGGAACTTTACCAGCAGTTGTTGTGGAATTACATTACATGACTGTGATAACAGAACCAGACCTTCTAGCAGTAAATAGTGTTACAGCAGCACTTTACAACCCCCACACAGTATCAGAGCAGGACAATCCCCACCCAAATGTACAAAATACCTGTGTGTTCAGGCTCCACCAAGGATGTAGGTAGGCATACTCAGTACTGGAATTGTCCAGATTTCATGAGCATCCTGTGCTAATGTCAGCAATAAAAGAGCACCAACTGTGCAGAAGTGAGTACATTAATATTCACAGTATAGCAGTTCACAAACAGTTCATGTGCCAAATGAATACATCTCAATAACTACGTATGTATGGCAGCTAAATGTATAAGTAAAAAAGAAACTACATACTCCCATGTATCTTGTGTTAGCATTTGTAGGGGTGAGTATAATTCTACACTGACAACTGTGTACTGGAAGTGGCAACATTCAGGTCTGAGTACAACATTCAAATCACTGGCTACACCCCTAGCATCAGATATAAGAAGTATGCCAACCTTCTGTCTTACACAACGGTGTCTACAGCAAACAAGCATGGTCCCCACTTTGGAAAGCTGAAAGGGCTGCGCCTACCTGACCTAGCAATTTATAGCATTGGGTTGCTATGACAGTGAGTACTGCAATTACCACACAGCAGGCTGCATGCAATTACCAAATGGTGGCCAACAATTGGTGCAGAGGCCAACACAAGCACATGTGCAGATACCTATAAAAGCAGGCTGTACTTGCTGTCCACACATGCAGTCATTTCATTGCAGCTATGGAGGGAGAGAGAGAGAGAGAGAGAGAGAGTGAGAGAGAGACACATAGACAGACAGACAGACACCGACAACAGCAACAGCAACAAATATTAAAAAAAATATATATATATATTAAAAAAATGAAGATATAAAAAAATAAATAAATAAAAAAAAACAAATAAAAAACACACGGAACTGACAAATATAAATGCATACAAAGGAAAGGTATGTAACAGATATGTATTTACTGGCATGTAGTAAATGCTTTTGAAGAGTACTCTACATACTCTGAATCATCCATATGTGGCAGCACTATGTAATCAGTGTGTAGCTGTGTGCAGTGGGATATAACTGTAACATATGTAGCTCAGCATTAAATGTCAAACATCTGATCCATATTATCTGTGTTCTGTACAGTAGTGTGTACAATGGCTGTTTGGGGGAGTAGCCCATACAGCTATATAAACATGGATGTGACAGAGTAACAAATGCATGATAGTCACATTAACGTGTAGCTTAGCATTGGCAACTGCTGTACCAGGCTAGTAATGCTAATCTAGCATTTGCAGCTATATATACACCATCTAATATTACTGTGTGCTCACATGTGACACCTGTTCATGTTGCAGCAAGGCCAAACAGGTCAGCCATGAGGTCCACGGCCTTACAACAGTGTGGACCTTGTGTGTGTATGGCACACACATATGGAGAGATCTGTCTGTGTCAGATATATTAGCATCTGTACATGGGCATAGAGCAAGGGACATACTGCAACTGTTTGTGAAAGGTGGACATATATATGTTGGTGAAGGTTGTTATGTGCATATTTCTATGTAGGTTGTAGTGTGTGGCAAACAAGACAGCATACAGTGCTGGTATATGACATGTGGTGGTTAAACGCTGTGGGTATGATTTGTCAGGTTTGCAGTGTTGCAGCCAGTGAGGCCTGCTAAAGCTACATGGGCTGAGAACACCTTCAATGCAGTGTGCAATATTATTTCATAGCAGTATACCTCACAACCTTTGCATAATTGATATTCCCACCATGAAAGGTGGACTGTATATGTGCCTATATGTATATCTATATGTACACCAATGGATGTTTATATGTATGTGTGTGTGTGTGTGTGTGTATATATATATATATATATATATATATATATATATATATATATATATATATATATATATATATATAGAGAGAGAGAGAGAGAGAGAGAGACAGGGTCATATTTACTGTGACAGATGTCTGATGACAAAGCCATGGACTCAAGCTCAATGTTGAAACTGCATTGGCATCCCTCCTGGCAGAAACTCTGTACCCATGAACTACCACATAGGTGGTAGTCTACTTAACACCAAAAGTGTGATAAGAGACCATGGGACACAGGTGGACAGTAGTCTCCCCTTTGATAATCACAGTGCCACACTAGTCATGTAATTTGTCTACGTGCACACCTCATCACAAAAGGTGTGTCATCCAGGGAAATATAGGTCAGTGTTCCCCTCTACTCATCACACATAAAACCCATTATAGAGTACAATGCCCCATGTGGTATGTACCTCACAAGACAGGACATGCTGGAGGGATAGATTCCTATCTCACAGACATCCCATACTCTGAAACCAACCACCTGTTAACAGCAAACCAAGCTCCTCATTAGCAGTTGTCATGAATAATCTTGATGATTGGATGGGAGAAAGGAAATACACACCAGGAATCACCTCTGTGGCTCTGCTGGATAGGGGCATGTGAAATTAAATTACATGTGTGTCAAAGGCCAGGCTAGTGTATGGCTAGGCTTCTATAGGCCCTAGGGCCAGTAGCCTATTGCCTACCTATGAACCGATACACACCCACATGTACCTATTGCAATAATTGCTATGTGAGGTTGACTGAGTGTGATGGTGAATGTGTTGGTGAATGTGTCGAGGTTCTGTAAATGTGTGACAGCTTAGTGGGAAACTGTTTCTGTCATGCTATTTTGTGTCCTAGCTCTGATCCCAGCAAAAGATGTGTATGCTATTGCTTGCCAGAAAAAGCAGTATGGCATACGGTCTGACATAGTCCCTTGGTGTGGACTGGGGTGTGCCATTGTAGGCTAAAGCAGTACATGTATGCTTATTGATTGGTACTGCTGGTGAACCCAAATCCCGTATGAACTGTAGTACTACCTGAGGATGTAGGCCTAAACAGCACAGTATGGTGTATGTCCACATTGCTTGGAAACACTGTTATGTGTGTTCCCTGTAGTCCTCACAGATTACATACCTCAGGCATAATGTTTTGTAAGTACTGACACACAGTACTGTATGGTACACAGGTAAAGCTCATCTGGGTTGCCATACCTTTGTGTCTTGTATGTATGTCTGATGTGTGTGTGTGGGTATGCCTGTAACATACCCTCGGTCATATGTGTGTTACAGGAGATAAGTGCATATCTAGCAACATGTATAGTCTAGTACAGCAGTTTGCCACCTATTCTAATGAATGTGTACATATGTTAGGCAGGGGTTTGCCACCAACAACTAGTGTGGTATACTGGTAATACTGTAACTGGACTTTACAATCATTGCAATGGATGACATATTTCTTTATGCATAAGCTTGATATATACCTCCCGTGGCTAGGTAGTGCATTGTGTCACATACAGTGTGACATGTACTGTTGTATAGTCTTACATACTGGTTTCTCTATGTTGCTGTGCAGAACATGGTTTGATATATAGAGCATGCCAGGCACTGTCAGGCAGTTGTGGTATGAGCACTGATATGTGGTATTGAAAGTGTGTATCCTCTGACAGCCAATAGGTTGCTATATATGGCAGTTCAGTGATATCTGTACTTTAGAATGTTAAGTGTGCCACATGACTTGGTCACACATATTGTTTCATTGTCTTCCAGGGTCATGGCTCACCATCGCAATCCGACATATAGCCCAGCTGAGGATGAGCAGATCACAACCAGCTTGGTTCAGCACTATGCCCTGCTGTTCTCAAGAACTAGCCAGGACCAGTATGAGTGGACTGCACTGTGGCAAGATGTTGTCCATCGGGTAAATGACATAGGCATGCATAACCAGACAGATGAGCAGGTATGCCATCACTGCAATGATTTACTTAGACATGTCCGGCAGCGTGCGTCTGATGTCCTTAGACAACAGCTTGCCACAGGTGGTGGCGTAGCCATCCATCACCCCCTCACCAGAGTGGAGGAGCTGCTCCTCAGCCTGGTGGCTCCTAGCCAACAACAACAACAACAACAACAAACATGTATCATCATGGAGGCCGGAGCCACCCAGCGAGCTGACATGGAGCGTGCAGGTAACATGGCATATCTGTAGACTACTGTTACCTCTATTGGTAGATCATGCCTATGTGAGATGTGTACTGTGTAGTTAGAAGATGTGGAGCCTGGTGTTGTGCAATACTGATAATTTGGAACATAATCTGTAGGCCTGTGACTGTCAACCGTTGTACTACTGTAAGATTGCAAACACACAGTGGCAATGCCACAGTTGTTGCCACTGACAAACTGTCTCATATCCTTGTAGATCCCTCTGATGTGACAGCAAGGCAGCAGATCCATGCTGGTGAGTGTGTTCTACTTTTAATATTGCATGATATATGTGCATGTCATAGGCGAGGTGTAGGACATGTACACGTAACACACCTATGCATAATGCATGCTGTGAGACTATGAACATCCCAGTTACGTGTGTAGCTGCCTCAAACACATGCAATACACAGACCATCCCACACAACTGTGGCAAAACTGTAGTGGACATTGGATAGGCATAGTCGATACACATGCACACAACATACACAACATTGTCATACACAGTACACGTTAATATGCTACACATAGCATATTCAGACACTCACTGTAAGGTCACACTCCAGTATCCCAAATGTCATCCACAGAACACACATAATATACCTGAGGGGTAGGGGCCTATCATGAGACTGTGCAACACTCTGCAACACATAACACATTCATGTTAGACAATGCTCCCTATTGGGCACCTTACAAACCCATGTAACAACTAGTTGTGAAATGGTGAATGTAGCCATGATACTGCAGTTCAGGTACAGCATGCTAGGTGCTGGTCTGGCACACATTAGTAGCCTTGAGTGACCACATGATGCTGCATGATGATGTACTACACCCCATCCAGTTATAGTAACCACAGTAATACACATAGCATTCATTGCTATGCACCTCACTGTTGTGTGTGTGCAAACATATGCACCTATACACAATATGCATAGCAATCACCATTTGTACAAAGTGACACTTATATGTCTTGTAATGCTATGGAGTGTATAGGTCACATGACACACATTGGGTATGTGTGATGTTTAATGTTGCAGTTGTGTTGTAGCATGCCATGTCAGGGCTGGCACTGGCATAAAGACAATATGTCCTACACTCACCATAACCGCTGTACAATGGCTATGTTGAGCAATGGTATTCCATCAGGTATACATGCACCACTCATCCTGTGTGTATACATAGCATGCATGTGCTAAACCTGTCTTCACAATTATCTGCTAAAGACACAGACGCTCTAATCAGAAATGGATATCTATGTGACAAACAGATACACATGCAGCCATGGCATGTATACCTGTGAGTGATGGTGCACAGGACATTGCAGAGCTTTCAATAATTGCACAGCAATGTTGTGTCCATGTACACATTGCATTCCAGGGTGAGGCCAATCACTGAACAACAAGACATGCATCAGAGCCATGTATACTGTTATTAGCAAGGGCTGTCTACACCCGCACTGCATGTTGTTGAGCAACACATGTCCTGCATGCTGACACATGTGATATGACTGGCTTGTGATAATGTACCCCATCATCAACTGCTATTGAGTATGTTCTGGATTGCTGGTGGTGGTGGTGTGTGTGTGTGTGTGTGTGTGTGTGTGTGTGTGTGTGTGTGTGTGTGTGTGTGTGTGTGTGTGTGTGTGCATGTGTTCATGTGTGCATGGGTTCATGGGTGCATGTGTTCATGTGTGCATGTGTTCATGTGCCCATGTGTGCATGAGTTCATGTGCCCATGTGTGCATGTGTTCATGTGTTCATGTGTGCATGTGTTCCGACATCATGTACAGGTCGTAAAGTGTGTTTCCTGTCTTCTTCTCTTAGGTGCTGAGGTTGGGCTGGTTCACTGCAGCAGGGAACTTGATGTCACTGAGCAAAATAGTAATGATGAGGATAGGTGTGTTGAGGCACAGGCATGTTTGCCAGGGTCTGTCGTTGGGCCACCAGTCGACAGAACACAAGTTTCCACCCCATCCATGCACACAGTCATACTGCCAATACATCCATCACCAATGCCTTTAGCTGAGGGACAATGTACAGTCGGCATTGGCCAGGACAGTGTGGTATCTATGGCACATGCATCCCGACACAGCAGCCATACCCAGATGTCTGGAAGGGTACCACATAGGCAGATGTCCAGGGGTTTTCATCAGAGCACTGCTGGTCATCATGCCCCTGGCAGATGTGCCACAGGTCTTACAACCTCATGCATGTTCCAGGCTGTCATGGAGGCACAGGCATGTATGGAACGGTACACCAGACAGGGACTAAGGGCACAGAGGGCACATACTGCTGTAATTGACAGTATCCATGACCTAGCAGGTGCCATCCGTAATTACACTGAGGTCACTGATAGACGTTGGGGTGAGACATTAGATGTCCTCCACAATGTCATGGCAATGTGTCAGGACAGTGTGGGACGGTTGAGACATCGATGTGGACATATGCCAGCAACATCAGCAGCTGGCAGTCGCCGCAGACATCCCTCAAGTCACAGCTGGTCCCATAGTGCCAGTACCAGCCCCAGCAATGTTGGGGGTGGGCTGTCCATAGACTGTCCTAAAAGACCACGTGCATGTGGCTCTGGATAGTCCCAGCAGGGACCTGGGTCCACTGTACATCTGTCCACCTCTGAGGATAGTACCCAGTCTGGCTTAGTACCTGATACTGTCAGTGGCACACCTGCCAGGCACAGGTACTGTGCTCGTGCCCAGAGATGGTGATCTGTAAAGCCTGGCAGGTACAGTCTGTGGCTGTCCCACAAATCACCATATATGGCAGCCACATGGTGGAACTGTGTGCATGCAGACACACACAGACATAAAGCAGACACCTAGGGCTAACACATACCCACACACATTACATCAACATTGGCCCATAGCAGTACTCTTGGCCCACACACACACACACACACACACACACACACACACACACACACACACACACACACACACACATGCATGTCGATTGTATGGCTCAATGTAGGCCTCTGGCAAACCAACGACACACCCTGTGTATATGTTGAAACCTGTGCCACCTCCTGTCATCTGTAACATTGATGCAGGAACAGGCTGCCATGGTGCTGATGCACAGGGTGACTTGACAGCAGTATAGCAATGTTAGCATATTGTCAGCAGTAGAGTGTAATGCTATCCTTGAAGGCGTAGCTGAGCAGGCATGATGCATTAAAGCTATGATTGTCAATGTAGTATTGTTTACATCAGTGTTAGTTCCAATAGTGTATTGCCCGCCCACGTGCCACTTGGCTGATGTGTGCAGTATTGGCAGCATATGTTAGAGAGTGGACAGTACGTGTGGGATGTGTGTAGAACAGATTTGCAGGTGTACATTTGTGAACATGGTGGAGGTGCAATGTCTGCATGTACATGCATAGTGGACACATGGGCAGGGTGACATGCCCTGTGTTACCCAATAACACTCCATAGTTTCTTTTGGTGGCCAATATGCATTGTACTAAACACATTTTGGAACTTGAGTACACATGTGTGTATGACATGGTTTGACACTGTGCTGTGGGTGATACTGTTACTATCTGTCATTGTTCTGCATTCTGGTAGTATACATAACCTCAACAGCCTGACCATAAACAATCATTAGATGATGTCTTGATAACTGACACACAGATGTAGGACACACAGTAACATTTGGATCCTTCAGGTACTATACTATGCCAATAACCAGTGGTATTCACCTGTACCCATTTCTGAGACCACTCCTGTTTGCCATATAGCTCTCTTTGGTACAAGCAATCACAGTAGGGATATGTCCGTCCACGTCTGGAAATGCATACTGTGGCCGATAATGCATTTTCCAGATGACACACACATCCTCCACAAGGGTATCATACAGACAGATACCTGTTGTCAAACCCATGCTGTAAAGCTATAAGCCAACCAGAGTATAGTCATCCACCTTTATGAAACATAGTATCCCCACAGTACCACATTGGTAGTAGCCACTAACATGTTGAACAGGTACCGATGTGTACATGCAGCCAAGTGTTACGTCATCTCTACTTTGGTAATCACATGTCCAAAGGTATTTAGAAATCCCTCGCTGGATCACATAAGCAGTAAGGGGTCTGCATGCATATCCACAAAGGTTGTTGCACACCTATAATGAATAGCCATCATTGACAGACTTTGCTGCGTTTGAACAGGTATGTAATATACCGCAGCCATAAACCCTCACTCACACAATTCAATAGAAACCGTAATGAGTGTGTGTGACACGGATGTCCTAGGCCAGGGATCTCTGCAGTGGCTGGCCTTGTCACAAGCAAACAGATGTGACCTAAGGTCTGGAAACGGAAGCACAGTCTGGCAAAGGTTACAGATGTGTTCATGGAGAAAGCAGGGTTCTCACCTATGAAATCATTGAGGTCACATGTATGTATATGTATTTGCCACACAGCTACCTGACATGTGCAATGCACATACTGTTGTCATACTTATATGTCATACAGTAGTAAAAGCAAAACCCACAACACATTGACCAACACTGTCACACACACAGAGTAGACACACTCACCAAGTGCAGGATTTAAACCACTACCTAACTACTTCATGATACTAGAGGAGTACGCATTAACACAATGTGCTATGCACATTACTGTGAGTTCTCTTTTCCACAGGTATATTTGTAGGATGGTGACATCATCAGACTTGACAAAGATAAGTATACCACTTGTAAGGTGTTCTACTACTCTCCAAAAAGGTTGCTCCTCTCCAAGGTGATTACACACAAACACACACATGGTTGTCAAGTGCAGGATTCAAACCACTACCTAACTACTTCATGATATTAGAGGAGTACGCATTAACACAACGCGCTATACACATTACTGGGAGGTCTCTTTTCCACAGGTATATTTGTAGGATGGTGACATCATCAGACTTGACAAAAATAAGTATACCACTTTTAAGGTGTTCTACTACTCTCCAAAAAGGTTGCTTTTCTCTACGGTGATTACACACAAGCACACACAGTTGTCAAGTGCAGGATTCAAACCCCTACCTAACTACTTCATGATATTAAATAAGTACGCATTAACACGACACGCTATACACATTACTGGGTGGTCTCTTTTCCACAGGTATATTTGTAGGATGGTGACATCATCAGACTATACAAAGTGGGTTACATTAGGTGACATTACGTGGGCTACATAGAAGGAATGTCTAAACACTTTGGCCATGTGATCATCAAAGGAGAGTTTACTATCTACCTGTGTCCCCAGGGCCATAATGACTTTCTCCATACATACTGGATTACCGCCTATGTGGTAATTTGTGTGCACTTTGTTTTACCCAAAGGGGATGACTATGCATTCTTTGGCATTTAGCTTGAGGGCATTGTTTTGACACTAGGTATCTGTCTCTGTAGGACCCTTCTGGAGGATGTCTGTGTCAGCCGTAGAGTCGATTATGGACCACAGTTAGCAGTCATCTGCAAACCTGTTCAGCCATACTCTTCCCATACCTCCGAGCAGTATCTACTGAACAGGTGGGGTCCCAGGACCAAGACCTGTGTGATGCCATTTGTGACTGGTTTAGAGTCAGACATGGCACCCGCAACCCTGAACATGTGTGTTTGATCTGTGAGCTACTTGGCTACCCATCCTGTGACATAGCTGTTAATGTTCAAGCTGGTAAGCTTGTCCATGATGACAGAGTGGGGAATGGTGTAGAAAGTCCTTAGAGGGGACCAGGTGGGCTGTGTGGACTACTTTCACCTCCATCTATGTTCTTTATAACTGTTTCAAATAAGTCAAATAGGTTTAGGAGGCAGGATCTGCCTTTAACAAGGCCAAGTTGGGTAAAGTCCAGTGTCTGGAGGTCCCCAATGTCTCTGTTTATGGGTTCCATGATAATTTGCTCCATAGCTTTGCAGACCAGGCTGAGTAGACCTATAGGGCAATGGTTTCCAGGTTCTGTGGCACCCCCTTTGTGGAGCTGGATGACTGTTGGTGTATGCCATTCTTTGGGTACATAGCCTGTGGTATGATTGAGTCTGGACAGTGAATGTAGGTGAGGGTGTAGTTCCTTTTGGGGCTGGTATAAGACACAGCCTGGGACACCATCCAGTCCCATTGATGCTGTATTTTTAGCTTTGGAGAGGGCTGTCTTTACCTGCATGTCCATTAAGTCTGGGGCTCTGCATTCTTCTGGGATGGACGCAGGCCCTTTCGGGGGTGATGGGGGGAGTTTACACTGAACCTGTCCCCCAGGATGTGGGCAATGTAAGTTGGTTCAGTGTATTTATTGCCATTTTTCAGCAGCTGACAGCATATTTGGAAGTTGCCACCTACATGTTTGGTATAGCTAACGAAGGCTTTGTGGTCATTATTCTTACATTCCTTGGCAATTTGTCTTTATAAACTAGCCTTGGATTATTTTATGAGCGATCATTGTTTCTTCCTAATAATGATCAGTGACTTTCCTTTTGTGAAGTTTGCTCTATCATGTGTTCGTTTCCTCCTGGTGTTGCCTAGCTTATTTATGGGTGATGACCACCAGATTGGTTTCTTATTTTTGGAGGAGTGCATCTTGGTTTTATTTGGGATGTCTCAATCAATGCATCCCTGTAGATGCTCATAGGATGCACTTGTAAATTATTCGGCAGATTGTATAGCATTAGCCTATAGCAATTGGGCTTTGGAACTTTCAACTTTGGTCTTGGGAAGTGTGCAGTTTGCTTTGGAAAATGTCTTCACAGTGGTTTCATTGACTGGCTGGGGGGGGGTGGGATGTGGATGTCCAGTGTGGTTACTTTATGATCTGATATTACCAGCGAGGGGTTTATCTCTGTTGTGGTACACTGGTAACCTATGTTGGTGATGATCAGGTCCAGTATGTTGTCACCTCTAGTGGGCATGGTGACCAGCTGTTCCAGGGTGTTAGAGTTTTTAAACTCGAAGAAACATTGGGCAAAGATAGTTGTACACGAGTAATTCTCCCACTCAATGTTTGGCTAGTTGTAATCTCCTCATATAATGGTGTTTGATAGGACCTTTGTATTTTCCACTGTTCTCAAGAATACTGAGTGAGATTTCTGAGACAAGGTAGGTGATCTGTAGCAGGCTACAATCTGATAAGCAGCTTTGCCCAAGTTTAGTTGCACTTGCATGGTCGACAAGGCCTCATGCTGTGCCACTAACCTGAAGGTGTGGGTATCCATAAGATAAATGGATACACCCCTTCCTTTGGTATTTCACTCATGGTTTTGGGTCTGAAGATCAGAGGGAATGTGAGTGTTTTACGTGGAGCATGTCCAACATATCTTTGTTTGACATAGCTTTGTATGTTAGGCAGAGAACACCTCTGAGTAGGCGATATGCAAGGGAGTACGGCTGGAGCATTTTTATCTGTATTTACAGAGTGTGGGGTGGTGTTGTAAGCCGTGGCAGGATCTACATAGGCTGTGTGAACCACCTTACACTTGTCTACAGTTCTGGTGACTGCTTCAATGTCATCTATCAGGTTTAGGAGATATAATCTGCATTTTACACACCAAACATGGTTGAGGTCCAGAGTTTGGGGATTACAAATGTATTTTTCATAAGTTGTATGATGATACATTCCATGGCCTTGCAGGGCAGGCTCATCAGGCTAATGGTGCGCTAGTTCCTGGGGTCCATGGTGTCTCCACCCTTGTGTAGTGGGATAACTGTCGCTGTGCACCATTCAGCTGGCACAAAGCCTGAGGTTTGGCTATGACTGAACATGGTATGTCGGTGTGGTGCCTGTTCATTCTGTGGTTTGTGTACAACACGGACTGGGAAGTTATCTGGTCACATGGCTGCTGTGATACTGGCTTTGGAGAGTGTTTTTTACCTGTGCAGCCATGATGACAGCAACTTTGCAGTCTTCCATTATAGTGATGTGCTCTTTCATGGGTGAGAGGGGGGTAAAGTTAACACTGATCCTATCTGCCAGGATGTTGGCAATATCAGTTGGGTCTGTATATTTAGTGCCATTGAGCTGTAACTCAGAACAGATCTGAGTGTTGCCATGACATGGACCTGTCTGTTGTGCAGAGATCTCCTGCGTAGACAGTATGCAACAGAGTACAGACTGGGTTAAATTCAGTCTTGTTGCATGGGGCAACTGTTTGACGCCAGTAATCCTCTTGTTGAGGTACTTCAGTGGTGTTTCCAGCTGCTGATGGTGCCTAGTCAGATTCATCGCAAGTGTGTTGTGGTAGTCTCTGATGGGTCTGATGACTGATGAGTAGAGGGAACCTCCTTTGACCTACATGCACAGACCTTGGCAGGTTGTGTGAACACATAGCATGATTTTCTGACCACTTTGTGAATGTGTTTCTGGAGGTAGAGATGACTAACCACATTTGTCCATAAATCCCTTACTATCATTTCCATATTTAGCCTGTGTGAGCATGCCCAGTATGACCTTTCAGTGTGATGCTGAATGAAATCCACTACATTTGTTGAAGTGTGTGAGCACGGCTGATGTAGACATTTATACTATATGTGTGTTGAAAATCAAGTTGTGTTTTTACAGCAGGGCTCACCTTTGTGTCATAAATCAACAGGGAACATGCTGTGCCTGCAGGCCTTCCATGAGACACTTTGCATAGACTTATTAACATTTCTACATACAGGGGGGACAACTATTCTTTGTAAATTTCTACCCGGGGGCACACCTGATTCTTACTGTGGGTGTACATAGGATGAGGGGTTCACCTGACACTTATACACATTTGCTAGGCCTGCACTGCTATGTAAGGTACTGCATTTCAGTTTGTACTGTTGCCTATCGTACTTGCTTGAGGCATATTACTGTACTACAGATCTTGGCATCCACTGTCACGTATATTAGTTTACGACTTCATAGCCTACCCAACCCACATCACATGCCTGGCCTGCTGTTCTCTGTCTGCATAGGCCTGTGGGGGAGGTTACCCATATGCCTCTTTAGGGGCATGCTACAGCATTTCTTTGTGTTTGCATTAGTGTACAATTGTCCTGCTGTGTCTGTGCCAGTGGAATGCTGTCATGGCTTAGTGGTTCAGTACTGTGACTATAGTGCACAGTATCCTGGGCTTGAGCCCTGTCACTGCTTTTTATTTTCATGCTGGGCAGACCAAACTGCTTAAGGAACAGTAAAGCAGATATGAGCATGTTTACCTGACTTTGCTCAACTTTGCCCAACCTTGCCCAACATTGCTCAACGTTGCCCAACATTGCACTAGTTAGCGCAGGCAATTTTGTTTGCATATACTAAATAGTGGCAAAAGCTGCTTAGCATTGCTTTATATTGCTTAAAACATAACAATCATGCCTCAGGTGGTGCTGCAGGGCTGCCTATGTTGGATACACATAGTACACTCCCTACACATGTGTGAAAACAGGTAGTGTCAAGTTAGGCATCCCTTTTATTTTATGTGCGAGTCAGAGAGAGGTATCATTTCCAGGGTTCCTACTGAGCCAGTGTATGTGCTATGCGTTGCCTCTTTGCCAAGGCCAACGCATACTGGTCACACCTCCTTCTGCCTACTGGGGCAGGCTCAGGTTGTTCCTCCTCCGAGTCATGCTGTGCCTGTGCAGGCCTTGCCAATGGCGGGGGGCTGTTTGACCCTGCCCCATGCTGTTCCTGCTGCAGCTGTTTTTGCAGGATCATATTGTGTAGCATGGCACATGCCATGACAATTTGGGTACATGTAGTTGGTGTGTACTGCAAGGCTCCACCAGATGTGTCCAAGCACTGGAACCATGACTTGAGCATCCCAAACACACTCTCGATTACATTTCGGGTTTGTGCATTTGCCTCATTATGGTGTTCTTGTTCAGGTGTGTGTGCATTTCTGATGGGTGTCATCAGCCACGGCTCCAGTGCGTATCCAGCATCCCCCGCTAGGTGAACATCAGGGATGTCCCCATTGGCAAATGTCTGGTACAGCTGCATCAGATGCCAGATATGGGAATCGTGGTAGCTTCCAGGGCAGCCAGAACATGCATTCAGTATTATGCCCTGGGCATGGCACACGACCAGGCAGTTGATGGAGTGGAAGCCCTTGCGGTTGATGAAGGCACTAGCCCGCTCACCGGCCGGTGCTTTGATGTGTATGTGCGCACAGTCATTTGCACCCACTACCTCAGGCTATTCCGCTATTTGCTGGAATTGCCGCATATTGCTGGCCAATGCCTCACGAGAATTGGGGAAATATACATGATCACTGACATGTGCTGAAATGGCATTCAGGAACTGGTGCAGTACCCTGGATGCTGATGCCTGTGAAATCCCCATCATATCACCAGTTGGTCTCTAGAAGGTACCGGTTGCTAGTATTCTTAGACCAACACATACCTTGATTTCCACTGGGATGGGTTCCCCTCTGTTGGTTCTGTGTGTGAGGCGTGGCTTGCACAGCTCAACAATTTGCTGTGGGAGGTCTCTGTCCACTCTATAGCACTCCACTGTCTCCAGCTCATGTAGCCCCTGGTAGGTTACCCTGGGTCTGTACACTCTTCTCTGTCTCCTCACTGTGGGTTGCTCAGCAGCATTCGCAATGGCACCACCCTCAGCATCTTGCACATGTTGCCTTATAATAGCAATGGCAGCCCCTAACATTTTTTTGTCTCGGTTAAGCTTTTTAAGTTTTCACTTCTCTTTGTAGACTGCAGTGTTGCAGTGTTTCTGAGAAAAACATGGGGGAATGTTGTTTGCAGAGTTTTAAGTGCTGGGCTGGGCTAGGCTAGTGTACTGCCTGTGTAATTGGCTGATTCTGATTGATTTCACCTGGCAGCTCTGCTAGTTCTCCTTGGTTAACTTCCTACTACTTCTTTTCCTTCCTTTTCCCTTTCTGTTTCCAAAGGGGGCAGTGCCGCGCAAACAAGGGCAAACACACACACGCACACGCACGCACACAGGCTTACACAGGCTTACACAGGCTTATGTGGGTGCACATGCATGCACACGGGCTTAGACAGCCTTATATAGGCTTACACGGGCGCACACATGCTCACACAGGCTTAGACGGGTTTACTGGCGTGCACATGCGCGCACACAGTGTAAGCATCTTTGCAAGAAACTTTAGTGATATCCACGGCAGTCACCTTCGGTTTCTGGGTTTCAGTTAAGATAACTGTAGACACGCCTCTTCCAGTCCTGAGTAACTTACAGCAAACACATGCCACTCTGCTCCAATAAGCTTACAGTCTTTGATACATACCCCCTCATGATGCCACCTATTTTATACTCTGTTACTCCCCTAATCCTACAGTTACACTCTAGGGACATGATTCACATGCAGGGAAAATTGGGATTCACTATCCGTATCCTCATTTGCATAGGATTGCCTACTAATGCTTGGTTACATCTCTCAGACTGAGCTTCCCCTTAGCAACCACTACTCATTAGCCATGTTGTCTTCAGCCTGCCATCCACTTGCATGGCAGAAGAATATTTTTAATAAAATGCCTATTTTTGGCTTTTTTTTTCTGGTTTTTAGAGCGCTGCACGTTTGCACGGCGCTGCGCTACGCTTAAACATCGGAGATCAGGGAAAAATATTTTTCATTATTTTGCAACAGATAAAAATGCCAATGGCCTTATATTTGGCCGTTGGCATGCTTCCTCAACTGGATGCATCCTTTATTTGGAGCTGTCATAGCTCCGTTTTGCTATTTGCAGAACGGTACTCCGTTACCAAAGGAATACATTTCTGCAAGTAACTCTACTCTTAGACAGGTTAGTGTTTCCTGGATCACAAATTTACCTCATTTGCATAGCTTTCAGCAGCAAATGAGATGATTTGCATAACATAACACTGTCCATGCAAGAGTAGTTTTAGGAGCTCTCATGCACGCCCCTGCCGGCTGTTCCTGGATCGCTCGGCAGACATATTGGCTGTCTGGAGTCTTACTCTACTCTTAGACTCCGTGCAAGCCTTTGTGAATCCAGCCCAATATCATTTCCTTCTACCTCTTCTTCTGTGTAAACATCTTTTACGTACTAATCTGAAGGGTTGGATGCAGTGTTTTAGCTGCATCTGTGGAATCAGATCTGTCAGGTCTCAGTGTCTGTGCTTGCAATATATGGCATTATCTTTGTTTCTCTAGTGGTAATTGCAGTTTGTTTACTTAGTTAGGTGCATATGTATGTATCTTTGTGTGTGTGTGTGTGTGTGTGTGTGTGTGTGTGTGTGTGTGTGTGTGTGTGTGTGTGTGTGTGTTTGTGTATGTGTACTTAAAAACAAAGGCATGGCATCTAAATTCAAGCAAGTCATAGTTTCACTCTATTCTGCATTCATCAGACCAATCACTGAGTACAATGACCCCTTTAGTATGTACCATACCAGGCATATCCAACAACTGGCATGTCCACAGAGGTTCCTCACTAATGGAATACAGGGCGTAAGTAATATGTCCTATGACAGACCATCTCAAGGCACTATCCCTGTATTCTGTCTCCTACAGGCTTTAGAGTGGAGATCTATGCCTGGCATATAGGGCATTGTCACACCCCACTCTGATGGACCTACTGCATATACACAAAACAAGCAGTACCAGAATTGCCCATTCGAAAGACCTAAACCTTGCCTGTGATATACATAGGACCTACTGGAGAGATAGGTATGTAACCCAGAGACTACCCCATTTATGGAACAGACTCCCCATCCATGTAAAGCAAAGTTTCTCCCTAATCCAATTCAAGTGCAACTTGGACAATTGGATGGGAAACCAGAAATTCATCCCTGGTTTGACACCTGTGTCTCTGATGCAAACAGGTAACCTGTAAATGGTTCATCTCCCAGGCCCATGCTTACAATTAGCAAGGGTATCAGAACTTGTCACCGATTTGAGATGCATGGCTAGGCTTATCTTAGTAAACACCTATGAACCTATGAACACACACACACACATATATATATATATATATATATATATATATATATATATATATATATATATATATATGTCAACTTACCATAATACTGAACTGCATATGATCAAGACAGAAATATCATAAATCCACAAAACCAAAAGTAAACATTGTCAAAAGTGTAAAACACTGGAACGCAACTGTGCATGTGCTGCTAGCACCAGTTGAAACATCTAAAACAATACAAATAAAAAAAAAAAATTGTAAACAAAATTACACATTTCATAACATTTTTGCCTGAACCCCCCCCCACAACCCTGTAAATTATATATACCAACTCTGAAATTGCACTACAGTGGGGTAAATGGTAAATGTTGACAGCATATGCACAGTTGCATTTCAGTGTTTTATACTTTCAGCAATGCTTACTTTCCCTTTTGTGGATTTACAGTGTTTCCATCTCAATCATATGCATTTTGATATTATGGTAAGTCAACGTTCTGATAGGGATATATATATATATATATATATATATATATATATATATATATATATATATATATGGATATTTGCCTAGTTTTTCTCCTAGGATGTCAACAATATTATGCAAATACTCCATTGTTTACTAGTAATCAGTTGACAAGGCTTGATAAATAAAGCTGTAATTAATAGTCAGAAGATCGGGCAAGGTTCTTTACTTGGATTTGTATTTTCCACTTTATATACTTATACTGTATATTATTTTACTTTAGAAAATGAGCAGAAAAGAAACACAGTAGCAAGAACAAACATTATCCATGGAATGAATGTTCAAGGAGAGCACACTTTCAAGTTTGTTAAGCTGCTGTGAAACATGGATGGAGGAAAAGAAAAGAAACAGCTATCATGTTGGTAATTCTCACTAAACAATGACAGTGAGAGTAAAATTAGTAAATAATAAATAAATCAATTCATTCGTCAAATGTATTTGAAGCACAGTTACAAGGACTGCCAAAAATAAAGTTACACAGTTAGTTTACATATGAGACAGACTCTTTGTGTGGGCATTTGTGTGTGTGTCTGTGTGCGTGTATATGTGACAGTGCATGAATGTGACATAGAGTGTGTGTACCTTTCAACTTCCTTGTTCCAGAATTCTGGACAAAGTCAGCAATAACTGATGGATAAATACTCAAAATAAGGGACAGTTTTTAGATATTAATCTCATTTACTTGAAGTGTTACTACAGGTAAAAGTGCAAGAGGCTTTACATCAGTATGCTTTTTTTCTAAACAATTAGAAGTATGAAACTATAATGGTTACATGTATTGACTGACTGTAATGCTCAGAGTTTTACCAAAAGATCAAACAATATTTTCAGGGCAGACTAAAAATATGAGGAAAAATCAGGGATGTTTTGCAAAGTCAAATACATTTAAGAGGTATGTACTGGGGGGGTGTTTTGTATTGCTAGTATTTATTCATTCATTTACCCAAAATAAGACATTTGAGTTGTAGGCAGTAAAGAAAGTAACTGTAATTGTGGGCTGGGCATGTATATGTGTGTGTGTGTGTGTGTGTGTGTGTGTGTGTGTGTGTGTGTGTGCGCACATACGCACGCACGCAAACATATCTGAGTTCTAGCATACATGTGAGAGTCTGTATCTCTGCCTCTGCTTACGTTTGTCTAAGTATAAAAGTAAATTGCTGTGTGTGTGTCTGTGTGTGTGCGCGTGAGCACGCATCTGAGTTCTAGCATACGTGTGAGAGACTGTATCTCTGCCTCTGCATATGTTTGTCTGTGTATAAAAGTAAATTGGTGTGTGTGTGTGTGTGTGTGTGTGTGTGTGTGTGTGTCTGTAGACATTATGGAATGCCTACATAATGTATATTTTGGATGTAAAATATGTCCTCAAACATTTACATATCCTACAGTAATTATATAACATTAGGTGAAATAAAGTATTTTAACCAAAAATATGAAGAATTTTACATCAATATATTAAAAATATATATATAATAATTAAAGGCAAATACAAAACATTTTAACATTTTCTAAGTGCAATACTGCCATCCAAAGTGGGGGTTATAGGGGAATTAATGGACTTTCAGGAATGAAGAGTCCCTGTACCTATGACATCATGTCTCACAATATCCCTGGGCAGTCTGCTGTTTCCCCAGTAATATCCTTTATGTCAGGCATTATTGCTTGCTTAGTATGCTATCTGAATGATATGCTGTATTTTTTGTGCCAGTATATTTAGCATCTCTTATTTTAGGGAGTGTTAGTAATAGTGCAATGTTATCATAGAAAAGGAGATATAGTGGTACGTAGTACACCTTTGTGCCAAAATGGCAAAAGCAGTGCAACAATCTTTCATTTTCTTAAGATTAAAATGTTATATACAAAGGGATTTTAGCATAGTGCCTTGTTACTGCCTCAAATACAGTTTGCAAAATATTTAGTAGGTATCATTTTGATCAAAATTAAACTGTAAACAAGAGCTTACTAGGTTGTGTAGGTCTATGTATTTATTTATTTTTGCACAAGAATGCTGCACCATGCAATGTCATACAGGAAGATTAGATGTGAATATGTTAAACTTCATAAAACAGAAAAGTTGTGCTTTTGTGTATATAATGTTGCATGTGTGATGCTGATCATGCTTGAGAAACATTCATCCATAATGTATTCCTATAATTTTATCACTTTTACATTTGAGTATTTTCTAATCTTCTGCTAACGCTTCTTTTATTTATTTATATTTTATTACAAATTAGCATTGTTCCTCTAATATAAGCTAGACTACATAGAAATAGAATTGTGCGGTTCTGATGTTGAATCTCTTATGTAGTCTTCAGGTACATACATAAGACTGAAAGTAAGCTATTAATTTAGATATTTCCTGAGAATACTTCTCAAAGTAAAAACTTTTGCCATTGTGTACATGTGTGTGAGTGTGTGTGTGTGTGTGTGTGTGTGTGTGTGTGTGTGTGTGTGTGTGTGTGTGCGCGCGTGTGTGTGTGTGTATGTCTGTCTGTAGGTCTGTCTGTCTGACTTAATGAGAAATCTTTGTTGTGAGAAGACAAACATATTAGTTCCTGTGTTGACAACTTCACAATTAACATTGCAAGATGACAATGAGTTACAGTCATGTGGAGAAAATGCTACAGATGTCATGAGTGTTAACATTGGACTGTTCAGGGCCTAGCTTCATATGCAGTGCAATTCATATCATACACAGCCACGGATGTGAAAATTGGAACTAAATACAAAAAAAAGTCTCCTGAAACCCATACACCTTGGAATCCATAACGTTTTGAATGCTCAGAAGGATCACCACAATCATTTCTGCTTGCCAGCTGCCTAATATTTGCTCACTTTACTGACCATACATTTTTAACTACTATTGCTGCTCATCATTTCCAGTGCACATTAACATTGATAAATGTTTGTTTCCCTTTTAAAATCATTACCACTCACCCCATCCAAAAAGGTGCCCTAATGCACAATTTGCCTTTTTATAAAGTTCTTGCAGCAAAAATAGTTCTTTCATTTGAAATACTTCCAAAATGATATATCAAAAATAAAAATATATACATAACCAATGAGGTTTAATATGAGATATTTTAAAGATTCTATTTGTTTTTAATGAAGCTTTATTCTGCAGCACTTAATTGTTGTCAATAAAAGTAAAATTTCAAAAGTAAACTATTTCTACAGGAGTATTGTAGCATGTATTTAAAATGAATGACTGTTGTTTGTTTATATATATATATATATATATATATATATATATATATATATATATATATATATATATATATTACTTGCTGTTTTATCACTAAGTAAATTTATATAAAGAGAACTGAGTCTCAAACAGTATTTTATTACAAAAAGATAGGAATATAATCCTGCAATAGATGTCTTTCTAATTTTTGAATCTTTGTTAGAGTTTATCAAAAGTTAAGATTCTGTTTTAAAGTTCAATGTTTTGATGATTTCACAAATAACATTTTCATTTGGCATTATAAAAATAGTTTGACCAAACTTTTAAGTAAGCATTGATAAACATTAAATTGGCTAAAGTCATTTACAAATTATCCCATCTTCTAAAGTAAGAAAAGCAATGGGCACCAACCTTCTTATCATTAAATGGGAGTATGGCCGTCCTATCATTTTTATCAGTTGTGGCAAAATTCTACAATAACCTTAAAGAAAATATCCCATTCCTTTCTCCCTCTCTGTGTCTCTTTGTTTTGCACTCCTTCCACCCAAGAAAGGAGATATCATTGCCTTGCAAAATCATGGGAAAATAAATTCATAGGTACTTATTAGGCTACTAATCTGTAAAGATGTTAAGAAGCCTACCCTTATATTCCCATTACAGTTTTTAGTCAGTATTTTTGTGTATAAATAACCCAGAGGTGGGCAGAACAAGAATATTTTGGGACATTTACTTTATGTCATAAATGCACTTTATGTCGGGGGTAAATTTATAGTTTCCCATCCAGTTATCCTCATTCTGTTTCAATAGAGTAACAGAAGTACTTAGCTTCACCTCATGTGGAGTGGAAGATGGTCCATATAAGCAACATTCTCTGTGATACATATCAGTTCTTTAAACATATCCCATTTATGTTGTAAAATAGATTGGGATCCCTTGTTCAGATGCCCATGCTACCATTCAAATTTTAAATGTGTAATTGGTCTGAGAGGATAGGGACTGCTGAGGTTCTTCTCACAAATTAAAGGTTATCCCTTAGTATCCAGCATGATACTGAAAAGAAGGATAAGTCCTTGGGAGAGTCTATATATTTTTTATGATTTAGATGCATTTTTTGCCTAGTATATGAACTTATATTTACCAAAAGGGGCACTATATTCGATGATCATCCTAATGAGATCAAGTACAGTAGAATGGTTATATCCCTTGACCTGGACCCCATACCAATAGACGTAAGTTGTGCAATGAAAAAAAAAACTTCCTTATAATACTAGTTACATGGTGATCAAAAGACAGTTCATTGTTGACATAGGTTCACAGATCCTTGAATATAGGATTAACTTTCAGGAGTGTGTTGCTAATGTGATTGTTACAAGGGTAGTTGTACTTGCTGAAGGATATTATTATACATTTTTTGGTATTCAGATTTACTGGATAGTTTTGATACCAGCAGTTTGTTGGGAAAGGCTCTCTTGGAGACGATGCTCTTCCATCTTGTCTCCTGGATACATAGGAAGCCCAGTCTCCTCCTTATCATCATGTTATCCACTTCCAACCTCCATCCTATCAGTGAACCTAAATTCAGTATAGCAATCTGAAGTTCATGTTTGGCAGGCTGATTCTATTTACAGCCAGCTTTTTCTCCTCAGGGATTTACCAGGTTACCCAAGCTGGCAACTGGACATTGGACAGCCAATAATTTACTGACCAACAGCTGCTAGGCTTTATGGCAGGCACTCATTGGCCAATAAGGGTATATATATATATATATATATATATATATATATATATAACCCTCCCACTGTTAGCATGGGTACCTTGGTTTTTGTTGGAGTAGGCTAGGCCCTTATCCTTTTCTCTAGTAACCTTATTGAGGACCAGCCCCTTGAAGAATCTGAAGTGGCTTGGGTCAAGTATTTGTAAGCTGCCTATGTCCTTACATATTAATGCCATAATGATCTTTTCCAGAGCCTTACAAATAAGACTTGTTAGGCCTATTAGTCTTTAAGGGCATCCATGGTGGTGCAAAGGTTAGCGTTGCTGCCTGACAGCAAGAGGTTTTCTGGTTCGATTCTCAGCTGGGGTACCTTCTGTGCGGAGTCTGCATGTCCTCCCTGTGGTCACGTGGGTTTCCTCCGGGTGCTCCGGTTTCCTCCCACATCCCAAAGACATGCTGTAGGTGGATTGGACACTCTAAATTGGCCCTAGGTGTGAGTGTGTGCATGTGGGTGCCTTCTGTGGAAGTTTGGGCGCCGGGCTGGCAACTCGACACCGTAAAACTCCACTGCCAATCATGAGCGGACAGGTGATCCGCTGTGGCAACCCCTAACCGGGAAAAAGCCGAAAGAAGAAGAAGAAGGCCTATTAGTCTTTAAATACCCATTTAAATTGAAGGTCCACCTTTCTGCAAGTAGATGAGTGTTGAAGCCCTCCATTCATCCCATATGAAACCTGATTGGACGTTGATAATGAATACCGTATGTAGAGGGTTTGACAAGTCTTGATTCAGCAGTCGAATATGCAGCCAAGTATGTTATCAGCACTCATGAGATTAGTGATTTTGGCCTTGAATATTGCCTTAAGAACTTGCTTATGGGAGATATGAGAGGATGGTAGATTATATGAAGGGAGAGGGTTGTGAAGTTTGTGCTAACTTTGTTGGATAGTAGATTGGCTGTTTCCTTTGCATCTAACTATGTCATATTGTTTACTATTAGCTGTGTGCAGGACTGTGCATTGTTTCTGAGGTTTTTATTTTATTTATGTATGTTACTTTTGTTTATTTATGTCTGACTGGATGTAGTATCTATTTTCAGCAGAGGCATGGGGAGAAAAGCTCCACATGCAATTTTAGATACAGGACAATACAATTACAAGACTGCTTTACAGCTTACAATAATAACAGTAAGATTACAGAGAGTGTACATCCTAAAATACTAGAAGTTTCAAAAAAATTCAAAAAACAATTATTGCAGATATCCATATTTGAGTAGTGTGAGATTTTTTTTAATTAAAAAGTAAAAGAATAAAGTAAAGAATAAATTAGGAATGGAACAGAAAAATATACAATAAAAATAAAATTTGCAGCATACAGTTTAGGGTAGTACCTCTTTAGGTAAAGAAACATAATAAAAGAAGGCTTTCTGCTTATCCTTCCCCAGGGTGGTTATTTGTACTTCATATGTCTTTGGGTGAGTTAATCAGAGTCTAGAGTTCCCTGTTAGGATTAGGAAGAGCATTTTGCATCTTGACAGTTAAATTTATTTTTGCTTGCAATGTTTTTTCTTTTATTATAGAGAAGAGCTTATTCTTAAATTTTGAATTGTGTTTACTTCAGAAAGGGAGAGATGTGTCTATACAGCTATTTAAATGTATAGAGAATTTGGTAGTAAAGAATTTTGCATAAGCAGTGGGGTCATCAGGTTGGAAGGGGTTATTGAATTTAGTCAAGTAAAAAACTCACTTTTTACTGATTAGCCTTCTAATAATTTCTGAATACCAAATGCTTCTGGATTTAGTCTTATGGTGAATGTAACTGATTTATGGTCCAATCTGACCATGAAGGAAGTGACAATTGTTGGGGAACAAAGTTGCCCCATATTGGTAAGGACCATGTTCAGGATTTTGCTCCCATTTGTTTAGCTGTGACCTAGCCAATCCAGAGAGTTTATATTAAGAAGATTCAGAAAAGTCTGGGCATATATGTTTGAATTTGCATAAGTTTCCCACTTAATGGAAGGATAGTTTAAATCTCTTAGGAGAATGGTGCTTGGCTTAATGCACAAGGAGTCCATTTTGGTTGGGTAGGAGGTATGAGTTGATGGGGATACACAGGGGGTCCTATAGTTAGCTATAATGTGATAAAGGGATTTGTTAATAGTAAGCTGGAGATGGTAGAGTTCCTGGTTGTTTTCTTGTCTAATGAGTCTAGAGGTGAAATGTTTTTTAAGACTATGGAGACATTGCCACCTTTAGTGCCTTCATCTAGTGGGCCTGAATGTGTAGAAGATATTGAAACCTTTAACTGATTTAGTAATATCATTGGTCTTGAACTGGGTCTCCATAGTGATAAATATGTCCATGTTTTCCATAGTAAGGATTGCTTGTACATTGTGGAGGTTTTTGTTTAGTCTTCTAGCACTGAGCAGGGATACCTATATGTTATACAGATTCAGTTTTTTTGCTATGCTAAAATCACTGGAAGATTGACATTTTCTAAAATGGCACTATGAGGGAGGACAAGGATTTAACCAATATACAAACACCTTGGGTGTATAAGTGCAGGTCATCTCTGGCAAAGCAGTTAGAACATTCTATCATCTCCTCCATGGCAGGTATATATTGTACCCTCTTAGACTGACATCAGAAGCTGAGTCAATTGTTGAAGCTGCATTGCAACATCATACTTCATGATGGAAGAATGTTATCCACATCCCTGGGGAAGCTGCAGCTGCCATTAATAACACTATTTGCCCCATTCTTCCTGTAAAAAAGAAACAGAAAACTAAGTATGTATCTACTCTTCCTCAAATTTCCTAAGACAAGAGCAGTCTACTCAGTCTGGTTCAGGATATAATTCAGGCTGGTTTTAGGTAAAAGAAAATAAGTACTTCTCTTCCTGAAGATATTCAAGATTGTGAATTTAGACAGGAAGATGAAGGGACAGATACAGAATTTTCTCCTCGGTTATTGATTCAGACTCAGAGAAAATCTCAGTTTTTGATTATCACTATGGGGAAATATCTTTCTCTGAGACTCTAAAATGTGCCAGTATTTTCTGTGGGAAAACAATGAGGTGTCTCAGTCTCTCAGAAATGCTATGACTGTTACAGAAAAAATTTCCAGAACCTGCACCCATTCCTCCAGTTCTGTCAGCTCTGAAGGATGTGTGCATCACTGCCTGCAATTTTCCTGATAGTCAGCTTGCTGCCCCTAAAAAAGCAAATGGAATATATAACGTTTTCCAGTCTTCTAAGTTTTTATGCACTTATTCCAAACCTGGCGAAGCAGCTATAGCTATAGTTAATCTTACTGCTGCTAAACATTTGGTTAATTGCAATCATACTTTTTGTAAAAGATCTCTTACCCAAGTGAGATATTTCTAACATTTAGAAAAAGACTCTGCAAAGATAAGCAAGCTGTCTAGGTATGGAAAATTTAGATACCCTGTAGCTTGCAATGAGCTATTACTGGAACAAAACATTTTGTGAACACTCTTGGTGCAGTGGATAGTCCAAAGGGTAAGGCTAATTGATTAACTATATCAGGGTGTCTTCCAAGATCTGATTCATCTGTGGGAAGTTCCTCAAGTAGAGGTATTTGCCTCCATGCTGAACAATCAACTGACAAGATCCTGCTCCATGCAGGAAGGCCTGGGAAACAGATGCTTTTTCCCTTCCTTGGACAGGAATGTTCCTCAACTCTTTAACACCCTTTCCACTGATATCCAGGGTACTTTTGAAAATTCAGAGTGACTCCCTCAAGGTCATTGTGGTGACTCCCTTCTAGCCCAGGCAACTATGGTTCTCCATTCTTTTGGAAATGGTCAGTGGCAATTACTACAAACTTCATCACAGACTGGTTCTACTCACACAAAATCAGGGGTATTCAATACATCCTGACCCTAATCAGTTTCAGCTGTCCTGCCTGGATGATAACATCTTAATTCCCTTTAGGCAGCTATTTGCTGAGTATGTGCAACAGGTACTAATGGAGGCAAGGAAGCCTGCAACTAGAAAATCCAAAAATAGCAAATGAAAAAAGGTTTTCTAGTTCAAGTCAACAACATAAGCAGCACCCATTCAGTGCTAGCTGTTCTCTAGTTTTACAATTTGTGTATGAGATACTATCCTATGGCCGTTCTTATTTCTATATCAAGGCTCATTTATCGTCCATTTCAGGATGTCTGCCTATAGAGTCTTTTAGTGCATTCTCATGCCAAAATGTTTTTGAAAGGGGTTTTGTATAAGAGGTGTCCAAGAAAACCTCTGGCCTCTCTTTGGAACTTATTTTTTGTGTTACAGAAGCTAACACTTGCTCCATTTGAACCAGCTATCCTGAATTACTTGAAAGTCTTAACATGGGAAACTGTTTTACTAATTATTCTGACCTTTGCTAGAAAGTATATACATTGCAATCTCTTATTGTACGTTATCCTTACCTCATTTCCCACTGAAGCAGGGTTTCTTTGAGAACTAATACTTTTTTATGCCTAAAGTGGTATCCAACAAAAAAAGTGAAAAAAAAACAAAACACTAAAACGTTAGTAAGAGGCAGCCAAAAAACAGGTCTAGTATATCAATACACTTTATTCTTCACCTTCATCTCAAATAACCAGACTTCTTCGAAATTTTTAATACCACTCTTGGGTGTTTATTGCCTTAAAGTGGTAGCCAAGTTATTTAATTATTTATTGATATTTGATTACACAGGAAAGTCCTATGGGTTAGGTGATCATTTTTGATGCAGGCCCTGGGAGAAAACATCCAAATTACAAAAACATTTCAAGAACAATAATTTTACAATCTTCAAACATTATACAAAACATCTAAAGGTAAATAATTATACAAAATTAGATATACAGTGGGATTCAATAAACTCCATGTAGGCTTTGCTCGATAACTACATGGAGTTTACATGTGTGCGCAGTGATGCACAGTAAGCAGCAGCACTCATTGCATATCCATGTTTTGCACTGCATTTAAATTTAAATAAGTGAGATTTTGTGGCTGGTAACAGTGTTGCCAACCAGGAAACTGTATAAGTTGAACACGGATAGCACTCCTGTTTAAATCAGAACACTGAAGGTCCGCGGTTTTGTATGGAATGTCACCATGATCACAAGGACTTCACAGATAGCACTCAATCTCTTAATGCAAGACATTTGGACAAAGACCAACATAATGGGGGACAATGACCCAGAAATAGGGACATATTTGACATATTTGCCCTATAGAAATGCACTGGAATATTCAGGCATTTGTGTTAAGATACATGTTCTGAAGGATCTGAAGTCTGAAACTCAAATGTATGTAACTGTTGAGTCATTTCAGTTCTGAGATCATCCCAGAGATATGGCAGAAAGCCACACATTTGATAATGAACACATCTGGACATTCTGTGAAAATCTGAACAGTTGAGAGGTATGATTAAGTATATGGTCCAAAACAGAACAGTGTATCTACAGTGCAGATTATTGTGGAATCCCATTCCTTGCATTCTGTACTGAAGTTGTGTAAATGATCTATAAGGGTACATGGACTGCCATGTAAAATAAACACACAGGGGAAGTGTGCATACATCAAATAGGGCACACATATGTAATGTATGAATGAACACAGGAAAGAGAACAGATGAAACAACCTAATCTACAGCAGATGAGGGCATGTCAATGGAAGATGGTTGTAGCAGCAACACCAATCACATATCAATATGGTATTTAAAGAACTGCACAGTCAAAATGTGCATTATGTGACTGTCAAACAAGGTGACATAACAATGGGGAGGATGTCTGTGTGAGATAATCATCTTTACATGAATAATGCAGAGGGCATCCATCAGGGATCTGACATGCAATTGGGGTAGGGTGCATATTGTGAAGCCGTGCAAACTGATTTGCCTGAATATAAGTGTAATCTCAGCAGAGGTCTCCAGCAAGTTGGACACAGGTAGAAGCTCATAGACAACATTAGGAAAAGCAACCTCAATCATGGAGATTATCAGAATAATACCACCATTAATCTCATGCGTCTAACATAGCATATGTGATTTAGAGTGATCAGAGATGATTCTGCACAATCATACTTGTACAACTATTATGATACATCCACATTCTATGAGAGTAATCACGCACACTGTTCTGGCTCTATAACATCTGCTGCAGGTGTTAGGAGGGACACTGCTATACCTGTATGTGACATTATGATCAATATAGGCTAGTTGACTGATGTGCATGGTATAAATATAAATATATATATATATATATATATAGATATATAGATATATGGCACAATCCACACTATCACGGATGTTATCCAAGCCATTAATGTTGTCAAACACCTATGTATGTACTGTGTGCATCACCATAACATGTAGTACACATGCATATGGTGTAACAACTTACTTGATGGGGGTTCCCCACCATCAGACAGTAATGTTTATGCCACAAAAAGAATACTAAAGTATGACCAATAAGCTGTGTGACAGCTCACTGTGACAAAGAAGGTACACTTCAGTTACACATCAGAGGGAGATGTGTAGGGAGGTACATGAAGAAAGGTGCATTGTATTCAGTTACTGGTGTGATGAAGACTGGAAACTATGGAGGTATTATGATACAGATACTCAGTACTTGTGTTAGATACAAGGGAGTAGTCAGCATTGTGACCACATGCTGGTGGAGGTTTCACTTATCATCTACTCCAGGACATAGATCACATACCTATTGGTCTAATTATAAGGTGTTATGTCCACATTATACTTCGGTTGTGTGTTTGTTTTCCTGCTATAACAAATCTTTGATGTGCGTTGATACTTTTTGTATTATACTAATATCACAGTTGGAGTCAATGATTGCACACAGTCTGTAGTCCTTCAGGCAGCTGTTTGGAAACAGGATGTGTATGTCATCTGTGATGCCCATTACGTAAATAACAGACAGGAAAGGATCTAGCAGACAGCTCTGATGTATGGACCTGATCATTGGACCTGAGATATAGGTCACTTCACACATGTCAACATATTTAGATGCCATGTATGTGATACACTGGTCTACTTGGTGAGGTAGGTGTATGCGGCCCCTTCTGATAGTGTTGAATGAATACCTCAGTGTGTATTTTTATCAAATGTCTTGGGCTTGTCAAGTTCAAAAGGATGATAGTGTTGTCATCATGCATGCCCTTGATGATCTCTTTGAGGACATCTAACAGATGTAACAGACATGATGTAGCATTAACAACTCACAAAAGTCTGTTGCACATAGCTGGGATATCACTAGTGTCCATTTAGAAAAAGTCCATGTTGACATGTTGGTCTACCTAACAGATAACGAATGTCAGGATGTGCCTATACATGCATGCATCGGGTGCTGCCCTCCTCAACTCACTTGGATGCATGTTGAAAACACCCTTCTGCAGCAACATAGTCTGTGTGGAGGATGTGTTGAAGTGTGTATTAAACCATGCCAGGAAAGTGTATGTGATGAGTCATGTGATAGGCAATCTGTGATGTTGTCACAGACCTTTGATTCTGTGTGATAGGCCTGGATGTAGATAAAACAGTGCATACTGGCTGTCCTCAACTGGCACGGGGTTTGAACACAATCCACCATGCAGGCATTATTGAGAAAGTATCCTAGCTGGGTATTAAACATCATGTCACTAAGTGGGTAACCAATTGGCTGACTGACAGTACACATACTGTTAAGGTTGCTGAATCAACCTGTACCAGTAGAACTGTCACCACTGGTGTACCCCAGGAATATGTGCTTGGCCCTTTATTGCTTGGAATCTATTTCTTGATACTTCAGGCTAAAGTATATATGGCCTTTGGCTTGCCACATTTGCTGATTCTTGCATACTGGGTACAATCATTTAATCCATCTACAATAACATACTGCAGGAGAGGCTAACACAGAAAAATGATTGGTGACAAAGCCACATGGTCTACAAAGAAATCCATAAATGTATCTTTATTTTGTCCTTCTGAAAACTGGAATTCCATGCTAACTACATCATTGACAACAGTCATACTATGCTGAAACCCAGTGATGCAAGCACTGGCAACACATGTAGATAGCAAGCTGAACTTCGACCAACAAGTGTTCACACTCATACTGAAAGCCTATGTTGTGCACATTATAAGTCACACCATCATATTCAGATCTTAGGATTGTATGACAGCACTGTACTCGAACCTCATCAGAACATTAATAGAGTATAATGCTCTCTTTTGCATGTACCTCAGCAGACACATGTAGCAGCTGTTGAAACTACAGGGGAATCTCACCAAGAAAACACAGGGCCTACAAGCTATGCCATGATGCATGTGGATAGACTGAAAGCTATGTCACTGTTATATGTATCATATTGGATGCGGTGACTTCTGCCTGGCCTCCAGGCCAGTCTATGACACTGCTGTGGTGGTAGTAGTGCATATCCACAAATCAGATACAGCTGATGACATCAGCAGTGTCTGTTGAGGAAAATATGTTAATAACGGTATCCCACATGCTGGTGTAGAAGGCTCTCTGTAATGTCAAGCAAGAGCACAAGAGCACAGACACACATACACACACACACACACACACAGAAACATGCACACACATGCGCACACACACATGCGCACACACACATGCACACACACACACACACACACACACACACACACACACACACACACACACACACACACACACACACACACACACACACACACACACACACACACACACACACACACACACACTCACATGCACACACACACCCACACACACACACACACACACACACACACACACACACACACACACACACACACAAACACACACACACACACACACACACACACACACACACACACACACACTTGACTGCAATGAGAATAGAACCACTACCTAAGTACACAGACTGCAGGATTCAGTACTTTACACAAGTTTCATAGCACAAGTCTGGCTTTTACAAGACTGCTGGTAAGCTTATAGTGGATGACATTAACTGGGCATGTTGGAGAGAAGATGTTGGGAGTCCTGCATGAAATGGATGTGTAGGCATGTGCAACTATTAAAATACTGTCAATCCAAAGGACTGGAGTGGTGACTGTAGTATACACATGTCTCCTTTTCAGACTAGACATGCACACACACACACACACACACACACACACACACACACACACACACACACACACACACACACACACACACACACACACACACACGCGCGCGTGCACACACACACACACACACACACACACACACTTGAATGCAGTAAGACAGAACCCCTACCTAAGTACAGAGACTACAGAACTCATTACTTTATGAAAGCACCACGGCACAAGTCTGACTTTTAGAAGAGTGCATGTCAAATTATAGCTGAAGATATCAGCAGAGCTTGTCAGAGAGAAGATGTTGGGAGGCCTGCATAGGTTTATAACTTCATTGGTTCATAGGAGGTTACTAGCCTAATGGCCCTAGGGTGTTTACAAGCCTAGCTGTGTAGAAACAGAAGCACCATATTGAACATAGTTAGATGGTCATTGTTATCAAAGTGATTTTGTGATCAGCACTGACTGGCCCTGTCCATGTGGGACATAGGTGCCATCCCAGGGGTGAATTTACAATCACCCCTCCAATTGTCATGGTTGAGTTTGAATAGGGTCATTGAAGAGCACTGCTTTACATGCAGTATGAGCCTATTACAGAGTAGTGGCAATTGCTGGGAGATATATCTGTCTCCTCAGCATGTTCTATTTATGGCACAGGCTAGGTTGAGATCCCTGGAGCAAATTATTCTTGTCCCATTTGATTTGCAGATGTCCAGCATTTACAGTAGGACAGGGTCTGAGACTGCTCTGTAGGTGAGACATAGGTCACCTGTCAACAGCCTGTATGATACTGAGTACAGTGACAGGTCTTTCCTTATTTCCATGTGTGTCATGCTTTAGAGTCCCTGGATTCACTCGGTCACAAACCTCTGTGTTTTCCCCAAGTGCTGTAGGTGTCTTGTGGGGTACAAACTGAAGGGAAATTATACTCAATTATTGGTCTGATAAGGGAAGAGTATAGCAGATCTATGACATCCCTGGTATTGGATGTGATAGTCTTATTTAAAGTGCAAAATGTAGAATGTTTGTATCACCACTATGGACATATAGTGATTGAAGTGTATATTGCTGACAACATGTGTTCCCAAGTCTTGCAACACTGTGTTTGAGCTTAGAGGGGTGCTATGTATATCATAATTAGCAGGGGTACTTTATTGTCAAAAGGGGAAATGAGGAATATTTTGCTTTATGGTTCAGTCTGTGAGTTGGCCTGGACTTCAGATAAATAGTTTCTAAACAGTTGAGGGTCCAGGTCAGATCCTTCTGGTATTCCACTTTTAAGTTGGCTAGTGTTGGAGGTGTAGTCTCCAACTTTGACATTGTGCATTCTGTTGGTGAGCCAGTTGGTTATCCATCTATTAATGTATGGGTTAATCCCCAGATGAGAGAGTCTCTCTATGATACCTGAATGGGGGATAGTGTCAAAGGAAATTGATAAATAAACATAGCAGTATTTCCTGTTATCCATCATCCAGGTCTCTGGGGTCATTATCAAAGAAGTCCACAATGTATAATAAGCAAGATCTACCCCTCACAAAATCAAAATCGATTTGGTCAAGTATGTTGAAGGTCACCTATGTCCCTATGGATAAGGTCCATGCTGATCCCTTCCTTAACCTTGCAGATAAGCTTTTTAGGCTTAAGGGTCAATAATTCTAGTTCTGCATGTTACCAGATTGATGTGCTTTGCATATCACACAACATTTGACATTGAAATCTGTAGTGTAAGTGATATATGTGTGGAAAAAGTACTGAGACACCGGGGTTGCAATGCTTGGGGGAGATGCAACACATGGTTGCATTGTAAATATTTGAAATATTGCTAGATAGGGCCTTCAGTTTAAGTTTCCACATGTAATTCCATGTCATAGACAGGAACAGCAAACAGCAGTAATACATAATAATATTTACATTTCCATAGCACATCAAGTAATAGGTTTGCAGGACAGTTGACAAAGTGTTTGCCCCTGTGAGATACACATTTTAATACTTTCTATGTCTGTGCATAGTTAAGTAGTGCACCAATTTGAGCTGCATTCTAAGAAGTCTGAGAGTTAGTACTGAGTCTATTAGCACATATACTGCTTAAATGACTCTGCTGCAGCAGGTGTAAATGCATTGACAAATTTATTTTTGAGCCCAGATGATACTCAGTTTGAATTCAGGTGTATCTAATACTTTTAAAGACTATTAAATAAACAGTGATAATGCAATGACATGAATTCTTTATAGTAAATGTGTTGCTGTGTGTTGGCATAGTGCAGTGGAGTTAAGCAGCATTGCAAGGAGATAACAGCAGAACTGTATCACCTCTTGCCATCACTGCACATTGGTGAGCAATGTGAAACTCTGTAAAAACACAGAAGCCAAAAAGTGAAGGGATCCATTGTTTTTTCTATTACTTATGTGTGCTGTGTGTGACTCCATTATTTGACCAGATTATAGGTGTTAAACTGGTATAGATAGGAAATTTGGGAAATGGGGAGCAAGCAGGGGGAAGAACAAAGGGAAAGCATGACAGGAATGTGCAGGACTGAGGTAGGAAAGAACCATATCTATCCATTTCTTTAACAGTGCAAAGAGAAAATATGCGCAGAACATTAACTGAATTTGGCCTGTCAATCCACAAAGAGGTGTGACAACAATGCAATCATGTTGTATAGGCAATTGGACTGAATCAAGTGTGTCAAGAAGACATGTGTGTGTGATATGGAGAGCTATGTATAGGACATTTTTTTTTCTGGGACAGGTTTCCATTTTTTTTTTAAACTCAGCAACAGAGGACTACAGGGTAAGGGACGTAGTTATGTCTGGGTCAGGTAAGTTGGGTAGGTGAGGAAGCAAATGCAAACAAACAAGACAAACAAGACAAGAGACAGGGATGGTGATGGACACAAAAGGTTGGTGGACACCATGATTGGGGTGAAGGGGGAACAATGCAGGTTCATCAACATTAAACTTGGAGACAGTGATAACTGAGTCCTCACCCTGTCAGCTGTTATCACTGACCCCTTATTCCACTGGTAGATGGAGTGCTTGATTTCTCTTCCTCCTATGGAACATGAGGGAGTTCAGCCTTTATCTGAAGTAGGTGTACACCAATGGTGCTGTTTACAACCCTACACACCATCCCTGACAACTCCAGTGAGTGATGAAGTCACCACTTCTGCCATTGTTCCCAGAGAGTTCCACTGCCCCAGCTTCTGAAGCAGTGCTACCTGAGGGCACAGGTAGTGCAGGGGAAGCAGAGGCAGTGCTGTCAGGTTAGCTCACAGACATCCTGGGCATCAGTTCTGGAGCCAGTGGAGCAGGGGCAGGATGATCCACTGGGGCTAGCCTACCTCACTGTGCTGTGTAGCATTTAGTGATGTGGTACACATGAATGGCATGGAGACATTTTGATGACACATAATAGAAAATAAAAAAGAGAGATAAAGGTTGGGGTGAGAGAAAAAAAAGAGACAAAATTAGTACCATCATATGTGACACACAGTGCATTAACACAATTATACAATTCTTTTTTCTGAAGTATTACATTTAAGTATACATTATAACAGATACACACTATACTACAGATTGCTGAAAGTAATCATTGAAAAGTGCATATACTGCAGATATGTGTGTTCCATTTATACAAGTTACGGTTTACAGCAGGGTATTTATGCTACTGGTATAGACTTTTTAATTTAATGTTGATATTATTGCAGAAATAACACTATTGTATAGTTGAGAATCATGGTATTTGAACCCACAACCTCTGACTACAGTCTAATATTGGTCTCTTACAATTGGTTTGTGCTACAGACTAATGGGTGCATACTTGTTTTTACAGTTGGGGTATGCATGCTCAATTTGATACAACTCTATAAAAAAAAAACAGAAACGCTATCTTTACCTTTTAATGCTACAATAATACTTCTCTTCTGCAGCATACATACCACTTGCTTCCTTCAGTCTCTACAGTTGAGCAACATGAGTCTTCCAATTGAACTCACGTTTGGTGGGAGATGGGGAAAAAACAGAAAAGAACAGAAGAGAATTTTTCATACCAGCCTTGCCTGTATTTAACTTTCTAAGTCTTACAAGTACTCTTTTATTGTCATACTTACACAGCTGTGGGATGTCTGCAGTCTCAAATTCTTGCAACCAATGGTTTAGAGTTTCCATTTTTCTCCTGCATAATTCATTAAAATGGTGCCTACATTGCTCTCCAGTGCATGGTATATCAGTGGCACTGGATACAGCATGGGCTAAACTACTCCACACCTCAGCCTTGTACTGGGAGCCAGAATAGTTCCCCTGCAGAAGCCTTTGGCTGCAGTGCTTTACCAGGAGTCGAATAAATATGCTGGTCTCCTAGACACCCCATCTCTGTGCTCTAAAGTGTATACCTTTCTCTCCAATGCCAGCCATGTCTACTAGCTGAACTAGAGCAATGGAAACTGATGCTTTCCCACCAATTCCAGTTATTGCTTTTATCTGTAGTGTGAAAACCCAAAGAAAGATGGCAATTGCATTTTCGTGATGTTAAATGGAGTGCAGCAGTGCCAATTAGAGATGAAGTAAATAACTGAAACTGGAAGATAAATCTGACACTTGGCCTTAGGTTGAGGGGTGTCTGCTGACCTAACCTGGAAATATGTATTGGAAATTGGAAGGTAACTTCTTGGTGAGTTAGTTTTTCAGACATGCTCTGAGGGCATAAATCCAATGACCTGACATATTTTTTTGCCTTTATACACCAAAGAAAATTTATTTTTACAGTGGAGGATTCAAAGCTAGGCATACGGTACACATGTTTTCTTCCACAGCTTTGAGTTTCCATCTTTGCACAGAAGAAATGCTACACAAACATATTTAGGAATCATACATAAATACAGGTAACAGTCTGTGCTGTTACACATGTATGTGTGTGTCCTGACAAGGTTATTAGATGTAGATCCAGTTAATAATGTGTCTTAGCTAACTGTGAATGCCATGCAAGTCCAAATAGCAGAATTATATTTACAGAAATATAGTGTACAGTACACCATCAGTCCTGCATTTGAAAACACAAAGTGGCATCTCATTCCTCATACATATAATTAATATCAGCCCCAGTATCTAAAGTGATGTAACAGTAAATATAATGGGAAGTGGAACAACAGTAAAAATTTGTGGAATATCCTGTAGTAGAACGCTGAAGCATGTATACGGCAGTCCTACACATACACCTGTTGCTACAACAATGTTGAAATAACATTTGTCTATTTTTTTAGTTCATTGCTATAAACTACACTGTTACTACAGTGAAAAGTAGATTGCACAGCCTGTACTAGAATCAAGGACCACCTGCACTCCAGCCCTACACTTATACCTCCTACAACAGCACTAGTTAGCTGAAATTTCCTAATTTCCTAATCATTCATAATGTCTCAGTTTTAACCGCTATGCAACACCACTTAGAGGGTTTGTGAGGTGCCCAACAGAATTTATAGAATGTATCTGATTGCATTTATTGGCTGTCTGAGTCTTTTCTGCAGGTGTTTGATGGCTGCAGCTGCTGGGGAACCCTGCTAACCACCACAAAACATTGCACTAAGTGGCACATCAAGAAAATACTATCCCCCCCCACCAAAAAAAAAAAGGGACAAGTGGTTGAAATGATGAAAAGCAATTTATGACATACACACTAGAAAATGTAAGTACACAAGAGATATTTCTATATAGGTTTGGGTTTGAATTTGAACTCTCATGCAAATGAACCTTCAGAACACAGAAAGTGTGCCGTATCCCTCTTTGCCACACAAGCAGCTTTGCAGCTGCTTACTTACATTTCCAACCTTGACAAAATTACACCTAACACTTTGTAAGTGTAACCTGACACACCTACTGGATGTAGGACAGCCTGCAGTGCTCTTGTGTTTTCCTTCTCCCAACCAGTAATCATTCACAGTTGCAATCCATTAAAAACAAATAGTGTGGTAGTGCCTGCACTATACTTACATCTGCAACATGGAACCAAGAATTTGGGATTTAGCAATTCTAATGAGTTCACATCTGATTTGTTCTTCACCGAGCTGACAGTCCTGAATCTACACCATAAGAAGGCAAGCATGTAGCTAGCAAAACTGAAGGTGAGGAGACTTGTTTATGTGGAGAACATAGAAAAGAGGCTATTAATTTGGGATATATCTCCATAGATGATTATTGAACTTTAGTTGGTATGCTTGTATTTTGTCAGCTACATATTGCATATGCTGAAATGTAATTAAGATAAATCTCTATAATAGTTTACTATATATATATATATATATATATATATATATATATATATATATATATATATATTATCTGTATGCATTAGTTAGAAGTGTACTGTTGGCATGGGCATGTTTGTCAAGGCATTTTACAAGTGTACATAATTGGTAATACCATAAAAAGGAATAGTCTGTGTTAACTCTGTGGACATGTTCCAGGGACAGTTTATTTGATAGTACTTTTAGCTTTTCAAAGATGGTTTGTTAGCAAAATGTGTCATTTGCCTGTTCTTTTGGGACGCAGGCAAAACTGCATTTCTGTTATAGCATAAACAAGGATATGTTTCTGTTGCCACCCTCTTTTTTTTGCATCCAGCCTGTTGTTCATATTTCAGATCTCTAGACTGTTTTATGTTTCTCCAGTGGGTAATACTGAAATGCTACCTTTTATGTTTTATTTGGGAGCAGTTATTTTGTAGTTATGTGATACTTATGTGTATTATCCTTCTGTCATCTTTTAGGACACTTAAGACTATGCCACCCAGGCATCTCAATCCTTAAAAGCCACACTTAACTGACCTTGAGAACCAGGTCATTGTTGATGTTTTTAGGAAATATGGTGCCTTCCTGCTTGAGAGAGGACATGGAGATGTCATTCAGAATGCAGACTGTTAGCAGACTGTTGCAGATGTTAATGCAGTGGGTGGCCACAGTAGGATGTATGACCAGGTGCACCATCTGCATGGAGGAGAGCTGCTGCAGTAGACCATGATGGGATGGGTACCATGGGGGGGGGGCTACTACAGAGCCACCACTACAGCAAATGAAGAGTTCCTATCCACCTTCATGATTCCAGACAGCTCCCAGAAAGGTGCAGAACAGCATGTCCTTGACATTGGTGATACTGTTTCAAGGACAGCAAGCAAGTACCAGGAAGAGCATCCTGGTAGGCTTTTATATCTCAGTTGTTGAATACCATTGTACAGCAAAATAATTTAAATCAATGCATTACTTCTGTTTCAAAAGACTTTTTTTTGGGGGGGGGGTGGATTGAAGATTCCTACAATTAGCAACACATTCTAATTGATTCGCTTAGACTGGAGTTGTCGCACAAGTTCTTGTTGAACATATAGCTAATTGTAATATAAAGGGAAAAGTATACCCCCCCATGTGTTACTGTTAATTGTGATGATGTCATCCTTACCTTTTGCTTAACTTCTTCTAGGGCCATCTGGCATGAAGAGGATACCATCATCTGCACATGGCAAGCCAGACATTTTATGTCAGTACTGATGAGCAATTCAAAGAAATATTTTAGTGTGTGATGTTGCTTTCAGGACTGTTGTGTGTATTGCTGTACTGTCTATTAGTGGCAGCATTGTTATTTTGTTAGCATATATTGGAGTATAGTAGTTTAGGTATTATGTTTCCTGTGTTTGTTTTTTATTATTACAGATGATCCTGACAGTGGAAGTGTGGGACTTCTACCACCTGATGTCAGACCATAAGCAGACTCTGATGATGATGGTGGACAAACACAGGCACAGGCACAGTCAGGGGTACAGAGGCTGTATCTGACACTAAGGTTGACATACAGCCATCCCATGAAATTCCATAAAACACAGTCAGTAGGCCTATGTCTGCCAATTGCAGTGTGCCCCCAGATATTGGACAGGTGGAGGGTGAGACAACTGATCAGGGAAGTGTGGTTACTGTGGCATGAGTGCCTGTTGACTCTGGCCATAGCCAAAGTGTGGGTGAGGTACCATGCAGGAGGGTTGTTAGGGGTGCTCGGAGGAGGACTGCTGTCCATTCTCTGCCTGAATAAAGAAAATTAAAGTAAAACCAGCAGCATGACACTTTGTACAATGTAACAAATACATTTATTGACTTGTACTAGTAACTTAAACACTTTCACCATGCAGGCTTTATCAGGCAAATAGAGTGTTAAAAAAACATTTAAATACACAATTAAAATCATGCAATGAGTCAAACATTTAAATAGTATTATTTAAAGGAAAATGGTTATCAAAACTTGTAGCTGAAATGCTTAGTACTTATACATGAAAACATAATGTTAAAAAGTTGATGTATAGTATTAAAAATACTATATATTATTTAATTTTATTTTGTTATTCTCTAGTTTTATGGTAACATTTTTATTTAATCCAGGGGGTAGATGTACTTTAAAATGTTTAATCCATTTGTTTTCTAAAACTTCTGTGTATTTTTTAAGATCACCTCTTGTGATGCTTTTAAGTTTAGTTTGCAAAAAAAAAAAAAAAAAAAAAATGAAAAAGAAAAAAAAGATTATAATCCACTATCATCCCTAATAATTTGCTATACAAAGCAACTTCAATGGTTGCATTATTAACAGAGAGGATTTTTTTTTTTTCATGAGTGATGGACTTGGGGAAAAATAAATACATTTTTGGGGTGGTGGGGTGGGGGTTGAGCACAAGTTGTGAGTTCCTAATCCATCTTTCAATAGTTGTTAAAGCATCGTGAGTAATTTTTTAGGGATGTGCAAGTCTTACTTGAATATGAGTGTGGCGTTATATATATATTGTAATAGGGAGACCAGCTGATTGGATATGTAGTGGGAGTTGGTGAGAGTGTTATAGAGAAGTGTACCAAGGATAGAGCCCAATGGTAGAGTGCCATTTTACTGACTGATACCCACTGAACAAGTAGCTTTTGAACCATAGAAAGATGGACTGAGATAGACCTAGTGAAGACATTTGAAGCAAAATTTGCTGTGATAAGCTGTGATGAAAGCTTTATACAAGATTAGAAATAAGGAGGTAACTATTTTGTCATTATCTCTAGCTTTACTGATAGCACCTATAAAGTTCAGAAGTACAGTATTAGTACTATATGAGGAATGGAAGCTGTATTGGGTGGGGGATAAGAGTTCTTTCTGCAGGAGATAGTTTAGCAATTGTTTTTGAAAAACATTTCCCAACTATTTTGGACAGGAGTTATAAGATTGCTATAGTTCTACAGTTAGTGGTATCTGTTGAATTTCTACCTTTGTGTAAAGGGATAATATGTGATTTTTTTTTCCCCAGAGAGAGGGAACGTTGGATTCCTGGACTGACCTATTTATAAGAATTGAGCCAGGATAGGCAATGCTGTTGGCTGCTATTTTAAGGTACTCACTTAGAAGATCATAAGCTGAAGCAGAGTATGGTTTGATTTTGTTTAAGGGTAGTTTAATATAGTATCTGGCCACAAGTATGAAGGAGAAAGTGGATGTGGTGATATGTGGCTGTTGGACAGGGATGGGATTAGATATTGGAGAATCCTTTCGTTAAGAATGCTGTATTATCTATAAAATAAGACTTGAATTCTACTGCAGTTTCAAGTGGTAAGTTATTCGGAGAGTTGTTATGGTTAATTTTTCAGCCTGAATGTAAGATTTCTTTAATGGCTGTGCAGATTTTTTAGGCTTGTGTTTATTATTGATCTGAATGTTGTTATAGTATAGTTTTTGTCTTCATTTATTGGCTTTTAGTATGGGTGTAGAGAATTCTGACATTTTTGAGATATTGCGGTGTTTTATATTTTTGTCATTCTTTCTACACTTTTTCTTCTTCCTGTGTTAGCGTTCTATTGTTTTTGAATAGGCAAGTTGCATTATTTTTTTCAGTTTTTTCCTTCTATGAGGTGAAAGGCTATTTAATAAATGTAGGTAAATTGCATTGCATTCATTAACAGCATCATCTAAGGGAGCATTTTTAGGATGTTACAGTGAATAGATGATAGGGTAGCAATGAATAATTCTGCATTTCTGAGTTCTGAATGAATGTTTACTTTAATCCAAGCTATACATATCCCTGTTTTCTTTTCTTAACCTAAAAATGAGTAAGAAAGGATACTCTATACCTTGGATGTCCACTGACAACTCTGGTACTATCTTGACAAAACAAAATCTTCCAGATCTTTGGATCAGTTGTTCATTTCTTGTGGAAGTAAAAATACTTTACCACTTGTGACAAAACAGACTGTTTCCAAATGGTTGCCTCAGGCTACTATCTTTTGTTATACTCAGCACAACAGAACTATTCCAGGTGGGGTCAAAGCCCACTCTACAAAAACATTTGCTTCATCTATGGCTTTTTACAATGGATTGGATTCTATATGTGTGTTTACAAAGCATTACAAGTTTGATTCCTTCTCTTGGCCAAGCTGAGACTAGGAACATTATCCAAGGGCTCCTGAACCTTTCCTCCAAATTTAGTAAGCAAGAGTAATCTATCTATATAGCTAAAGCTACTTCAGCAATGATTCATATGATGAACGTAGTACAGTTGTGTAAGAAACTTGCCATAGCAGTAGATGTTCACTGCTGCAGTTACTGCTCCCTCCCTCTATCCCCCTTGTTTTATGGTGTGTTGGTTACACCAGGGTGTGAATAGTTATTTTTTTGTTGGTCCTAGCATTTCCTGTTAAGGCCTAGCTTCCATTTCTCTGTTGCCATGAAAGCTCTGAAGTGCTTGATGCCCAAACCTTCTGAGCTGACTGACAGTTTGGATGCATGGAATGTGCCCTGAAGCTTTGGAAGCTGGCTGGCTGTTACATCCTTGTTAGGATATGAGTCATATAGTTAAGGCTGATGCAGCAGTGATCATTCTACTGTTATGGTACATTTACATACATAACTGATCTTTCTTTCTCTTAGCTTACAACAGTATTGTAACTGCCTGCCTTTGACTGTCAGTATCAATCTGTGTTTCTCATCAATTTGCTTCCATTGAGTTTTATTAGTGGCCATTTCTGATACAGCACTTTATGGAAAGTTTGAATGGCAGGCATGAGACTGTAGCTGAGTTAATTGTTCTTTTCAAAGTAACAACTGTAGTTCAGTGTTCAAGTGTAAGAAGTCTGATCCTTGAGATTATCAGGTGTTACTACAGCTGAGCAGGTTTGATTTGCATTCACAGTTTGTAATACTGTAAACAGAATTATCTCACTGACTTGTCTCAGCAAAAATCTGTTTACAATGCAAAAATGCTAAAAACACCAGAAGAGACATGCACTTGTAAAGAACATGCATTGTAGAACAAAATGCAAGATCAGACACTGACAGAAAATCAGAAGAGTAAGGTAAAATATATAGATCCAGATCTAGATTTAGATATATAGATACAGAAATAAATATAGATATAGATATATAGATAGAGATATCTATTTATAGACAGATATTTTGATGAATAGATAGATAGATGTTTGTGGCACACAGAGTTTGATTAAAGGGAAAGGCAACTTATTTGCAATAAAAAATATGAGCTGTATTTTCTTGTTCATTTGCATCTTTGGAAAAGTAAGCTGAAAGCTTTGGTTTTTTCAGACTCCAGGATACACAATTTATCTGATGTGTGATGCTGGCAATCTGCTACTGAAAATACACATTTAAATGCCAATGTTTTAGAGCCAGTGTTTTTTATTGACACTGCAGTTGGAATAAATGACCTAACCTCATTACTCTGACACTCTTTGTAGCCTTCATAATCTAAGAGATGATGAGACAAGTGTAAGAAAAAATGTATGCAGAAATATATTCAGCCATAAGTATGCTTTCTCTGTACGGGACATGTTTAGTGTTGAATTACAGGTAAGGTAAATAACTTCTCAGAAAGAAAAAAACTTGATACTTGGGTGGAATTCTCCTTTAAAAGGAAAACACTCACCCTGGAATTCAATAAACTCCATTCAGGCTCCGTGCGGAACCTAGAGAGAGTTTATAAGTTTAGGCAGTGGTGCACAGTGAGTGGTAGCCTGCAATGCATATTAACTGCCTGTGGCATGACTAAGCTAGGTTTTTTGGCTGGCAACAGTGTTGCAGGCCCGGAAACCATACAAGTGAATGCATATCTCACGTCTGTGTAAAGCAGAGCACCTACAGCCGCATATTTGCATGTAATCTCACAATGTTTAATGGACTTCACAGATAGCTGCCAATCTGTTAGTGCAGCACATCTGCACAAAGGTCAAAAGAATGACGGGATAAATAACCAGAAATAGGGACATATGTGACATAGATGTCGCATAGAAATGTGTTCGAATGAAACTCTCTCAACATCATAGTGAAAGAAATCTCGACAAAGCCATAAATAATGGGGGGACAAAGGCCCAAAACTAGGGACAGATTTTTAATATTGATCTTCCAAACTTAGAAAGTTGAAGGAATGATAGGCTGTATGATACCATGAATTTTCTGAAGAGCCTGAAGTGTGAAACTCAAATGTCTGTCAGCAGTTGGTGACTTCAATCTACAATTATATTGATTGTCTCATATCGCCTACTTAGTGGTGATCTCTGCTTGACTTACAAAGCCATGTCTGACCTAGCTCTGTTAGAAATTCTACATCTAAAGAAATCCCAATCCATCCACACTACATGCTCCAGAGACCTCAACTTCATTACTACAATAAAAAAAAACAAGCTGGAAGGACAGGTTCATAACCCAGAGACTGCCCATGTGATGTAATACGCTTCTCATACATGTCAAATGGAGTGCCTCACTGGCCCTCTTCAAGAGAAATATTGATGAGTGGATGGGAAACAGAAAATTCACCCCGGGGATCACTTCAGTGGCTCTACTCGACAGAGGCTCTGGGAACTATGGTCGGGTGGCACAATGCCAGGGTAATTCTATGGGCTAGGTTTGTAAAAGGTTCCAGGACCAATAGCCTAGTACACACCTATGAACCTATATACCAATGATTTGCCAGAAAACCAATATGTTATGAGGAAAGGATCAAAAATATGGGATAAAAAGTGGACATTCTTCACAAATCAGGACAGTTGAGAGCTAAATTTGATAAGGAAAACATCTGGACATCCTGGGAATATCTCGATAGTTGAGTGGTATGATTGTGAAGTATATAGTCCAAACACAGTACAGGTTAGTGTACCTACAGTGCATACTATTGTGATATCCCATTCCTGGCATTTTGTACTGAAGCTGTTTAAATGATCTGTAATGGAACATGGACTGTCATGTAAAATGAACACTCAGGGGAAGTGTGTGTATTGAATAGGGACACACATAAGAATTGTAGGAATGAACACAGGGAAAGAGGACAGTTAAAACTACTTAATGTACAGCAGAGGAGGGCATGTCAATGGAAAATGTTTGTAGCAGCAACACCAATCACATATCCATATGGTACATTAGGAACTGGACAGTGAAAATGTGTATTATGTGGCTGCCACACAAGATGACATAACAATGAGGAGGATGTCTGTGTGAGATAAGCACCCTTACATGAATAATGAAGGGACATTTATCAGAGATCTGACATACAATTGGGGTGGGGTGCATACTGTGAAGCTGCGCAAACTGATATGCTTGAATATGAATGAATACTAATCCAGGCATTCTTTAAAGTATTCAATTGTATTTATTACTGCTTGGTAGTAACTTGATTAAAGTGTAGCTATCATTCTAAGTCTTTTGGATTAAGCACTTGGGCTTCAGACCAGTTGTTTTACATTAGGAAGGTTTGTGGCCTGCACTGTGGTGGCAGGACAGGTAGTTTACATCCTTCTAAGATGGGAACTGCTGATTGAGGGCTCAGTGTCTGTTATTCTAAAAGTGTATTAGTTCTGGTTTAATCACTTGGGCTTCAGGCCAGTTATTTTACATTAAGAAGGTTCGTGGTCTGCACTCTTGTGGGAGGTTAGGCTGGACTCTGCCCTTCTGAGCGGGGAATTTCTGGTTAAAGGCTTATAGTGCCTGCATATTTGAACTGTTTCTTACTGAAATTGGTACACCTTGTTTTCTGTAGCATAGACTAGATCCAGGCCTGCTGAATCTAGCTTTGTTTGTATGCTTGTTGTTTGTTTGCTTGTTATTTCCCTGAAATGCTAATTCCACCTAAAACGCAGCTTTTCAGCCCTTCTGTGGATCCCTAGTGATCTCTGCATTGCTTACTGTACTTATTTCCTTGTTTCACTTGAAATAAAGTTACTGTTTGTTGTTTTAAGTTACCTGTAACACATTGCATTTAAGTTACCTGGCACTTGCTCACTAAAGCAATTATATAAGTCGGCACTAAAAAATTAAAAGCACTACACCCTCACAAACTCCCCTTGAGTACCTTGTTCCCCATTTGCCCTTCTTTCAATTATAAAAGAATTCCAAATACTATTCTAGCATGTCCAAAGGTCAGTTGTCAATCTCCTCTCCGGTACAGCTGGTGAATCTGGGAATCTTGAGGCAAAGTTACAACTGCCTCATGTACACAGACAACCCTCTCCTCCTCCCAACAAATTCCAACACATGTGAGAGATGCAACCATATAGCCAGACTGGAGGCTAAGCTCTCTCAACTCAGTACTGGCGTAACCAGTCAGGAGGAGAAGGAAACCACACTCACTACAATTCCAGTCTCACATAGACCTACCATGACAGCAAACCAAACACATAAACACACAAAAACATACTCGGAGGCTCTAAATAAAAATCTGCCTAAGCAGCAGAGACCTCCAAAGCAGACACCCAAGCAACCGCTACCCCAAAACAAAATACGTGCAACACATATCTCACAAAGCCGGTGTGCCAAACAGTCACAGCCCTTAAGGCTAAACAACACACCTGATACACTTGTAATAGGTGACTCTATCGTCAGGCACACTGACGTCCCGCTCACCAGGCTAAACAAGGAGAAGGTCACGGTGAGCTGCCTGTCGGGTGCTAGGATCCGTCACATAACACAAGCACTCAGGTCACTCCAAGGCAAGTACAAATATGACTCGGTCATTATCCATGCTGGTGTGAATGACCTGAGATGTACCTCCCTGGACTCCATGAAAGAGACATAGAGGAGCTCTCTGAGAATGTAGCCCAGGCCGGTATGACCCTGACCTTGAGTAGCACCTTACCCTCACCAAGAATGATGCCACAATATGAAGACAAGATGATCAATTTCAACAAATGGCTTAAGTATTGGTGTCATTCAAAGGGGATCCAAAGCCTGTCAGCCTGGGATGTCATGCTCGACAAGCCACGATGCTTCGCTAGGGACGGCTTGCACCTGTCACCCCTGGACTTTCAGATATTGGCAAAAGCTCTTGCTTCCCCCATAGTGCCTTTTTTAGGCAAGGCTCAAAAGACAAACCCACCTCCATAGGTATCACAAGGGATAAGAAACTACTCAACACCAGAAGTCTAAACCTCAAGATGCACACACTCGAAATTCTCCTTAGCATTGAGAACATCGATATCTGTGCAGTAACAGAAACCTGGTTCAAGGCTCCCGAGAGCACCCCAGCACTACTAGGTTATACCTCATACCATCCTTTTCGGCCCCAAAACTTGGACCAAACCACAAAAGGAGGGGGAGTATCAATATTCGTCAAAGATACCCACACCTCCAGGTTGGTGGCACAGCACGAAGCATCAGAGACTATCCATGTGCAACTAGCAGTGGGTAAAACTGCCTTCCAGTTTATAGCCTGCTACAGACCACCCTCCCAAACCCAGGAGCCCCACTTGGCCTTCCTGAGAACACTGGAAAATATGAAGGTCTCTCCAAACACCATTATATTGGGCGACTTCAACTACCCAAACATAGACTGGGAGCATTACTCTAGCTCCAACACCCTAGCCCAAAGGTTCCTAGAATTTATAAACTCAAATGCTATGGAACAACTTGTTACCACTCCCACAAGAGGGGAAAACATACTGGACCTGATCATCACCAACATGGGGACTCTATGCTCCAGACCAGAAGTGTATCCCTCACTGGTAAGATGAGACCATAAACTAATCTCACTGGATATTCACATCCCGACCCCACCCCCTGCCCAGAAAACCACAGTGAAAAACTTCTCTAAAGCAAATTTCACACTCCTCAAAACCGAGGTGGAATCCTTCAAAGCCCCCGAGCCTGTGGAAAATACGGCCCAGACCGCAGAATCCTTTATAAACGCATTCTATGAACAGCTTCAGGAATGCATGGATCATGCAATCCCAAATAAAACCAAGACCCAATTCTCCAAAGGAAGACGTCCTGTCTGGTGGACCCCAACCCTAAACAAACTATACAATAAAAGGAGGAAGCTACTACATAATAGAGCAAAATCCCAAAAAGGGAAGGCATCTCTGATCAGTAATAGCAAAAGACTATGGGCACTCATAAAATTGTCTAAGGCCAGCTTCGAGAGAAAAATTGCACAGGACACTAAGGATAATCACAAGGCTTTCTTTAGTTATGTTAGGAACCTGGGTGGGAATTCCCAGATATGCTCATAATTACTCCAAAATGACAAAAAATACATCAAATCAACAGACATTGCCAACATCCTAGCTGACAGGTTCAGTGCAAACTCCCCCCCCCACCAAAAGGGCAAATATCTATCCCAGCAGAGTGCTGCCCCCCCCGACATCTCAGATGCTCAGGTAAGAGCCGCCCTCTCCAAAGCAAAAAACACAGCATCAATGGGACTAGACGGTGTCACGGGCTACATTCTACATGAACTCCAAGAAAAGCCAAACCCAAACATAAAACTACTGTTCAATCTCAGCCTTACTACAGGATATGTACCCAAAGAGTGGAGTACAGCAACAGTGGTCCCTCTCCACAAAGGTGGTGCCTCAACGGATCCTGGAAACTATCGCCCCATAAGCCTGACTAGCTTGGTCTGCAAAGCTATGGAAAGGATCATCATGGACCTCATAAATAAAGATATTGGGGACCTACAGACACTGGATCCTACCCAGTTCGGCTTTGTTAAGGGCAGATCCTGCCTCTTAAACCTGGTCAATTTCTTTGAAACAGTCACCAAGGCCATTGACGAGGGGAAGGTGGTCCACACAGCCTACCTGGACCTTGCAAAAGCCTTCAATACAATACCCCACTTGGGCATTATAGATAAGCTCACCAGCTTAAATATAAACCCCTATGTCACTAGATGGGTTGCAAACTGGCTCAAGGACAGAACACACATGGTTAGAATTGCTGGAGCCATGTCAAACTCCAAACCAGTTACAAGTAGTGTCCCACAAGGTTCAGTCCTTGGACCTCTCTTGTTCGGTATATATTTCTCGGAGGTACAGGCCAACACGGAAGGACTGTGGCTGACCAAGTTCGCAGATGACTGCAAACTGGGTGCTATAATCGACTCTCCAGCTGACACAAGCATCCTCCAAAAGGGCCTCATAGAAACAGACAACTGGTGCCAGAGCCATGGCCTCAAGCTAAATGCCAAAAAGTGTATAGTCATCCCTTTGGCAAAACAAAGTGCCCACAAATTACCACATAGGTGGTAATCCATTAAGTACAGAAGAAGTAATTAGGGACCTGGGGACCCAAGTTGATAGCAGTCTCTCATTTGACAACCATGTGGCCAAAGTGGTTAGAAAAACATTTTATATAGCCCACCTAATCATGAAGGGATTCACATCTAGATCAGGGGAGGTCATCGTGCCTCTTTACTCATCCCTCATCAGGCCCATAATTGAGTACAATGCCCCTTTTGGGATGTACCTTACCAGACACCTGCAGCAACTGGAAAGACCCCAAATGTACCTCACCAAGAGGATCAAAGGGCTCAAACAGATGCCATATGCTGCCCGGTTAAAGAAACTCCAGCTCTGCTCAGTGGCATACCGCCTGCTCAGAGGTGATCTGTGCCTGACGTATAAAGCTATGTCCAACCCGGAATTAATGGACATGCTGCACCTCAGAAAATCCAAATCCCATCGAACTACGCGCTCGAGAGACTTGAACCTCAGCACTGAAATAAATAGGACATGCTGGAGGGACAGATTCATAACCCAGAGGCTCCCTTCACTCTGGAATAAAATCCCAGTCCAGGTTAGGCAGAGTCCCTCATTGACTCTCTTTAAGAGGAATCTTGATGAGTGGATGGGAGATCGTAGGTTTACCCCGGGTATCACTTCTGTGTCACTGTTTGACAGAGGCACAGTATACAAACCTCGAAAAAGGGCATAGCAAAATTCATTTAAAATGGGTGGCAAAAGCCAAACACACTCTGGCTAGGCTTATAAATGCCCTAGGGCAGATAGCCTAGTATGAACCTATGAACCTATGATCCTACACAGACTACAGAACACAGTATGCTAAGCAAGTGAAACAACACATGGCTGACTTTTATATGACTGCAGGTGAATTTATAGTAGATGACATCAGCAGGCCATGTGAGAGACAAATGTTGGGAGGCCTGCCTAGGCTCATAGCTTCATATGTTCATAGGAGGCTACTAGCCTAATGGCCCTATGGTGTTTAGAAGCCTAGCTGTGTAAAAACACAAGTACACTTATTGAGCATAGTTGGATAGTCATTGTTAGAAGAGAGATTTTGTGAGCAGCACCAAATGGCCTTCTCCATGAGGGACATAGGTGCCACTCTAGAGATGACTTTTCAATCACCCAACCAGTAGTCAAGGTTGCGCTTGCACAGGGTCATTGAGGAGAACTGCTTCACATTCAGTGGGATCCTATTACACAGGAGGGTGAGTCACTGGTAGATATATCTGTCTCCCCAGTATGTTCCGTTTATGTCACAGGCTACATTGAGAACCCTGGGCCAAGTTATCCATGTCCCATTTGAATTGCAGATGTCCAGCATTTCCAGTAGGGCAGGGCCTGAGACTGCTCTGTAGGGCCCACATAGGTCACCTTCAGTAGGCTGCATGATACTGAGCACACTGACAGGTCTTTCAGTCTTTCCTTTTATGCCATGTTTAGAGGCCCTGGAGTCTCCCAGGGACAACCATGTGTTTGTTCCCATTGCTGCAGGTGGCTGGTGAGGTACAGAGAGATGGGAGCATTGTACTCAATTAGTGGTCTGATAACGGTAGAGTACAGTAGAGGTATGACCACCCTGGTCTTGGATGTGATGTCCATATGTATGATGTGCAGAATGCAGAATGTGTGTGTCACCACTACTGACACATAGTGATAAACTGTAGATTGCTATTAACATGTGTCCCTAAATCTCACAACACTGTGTTTGAGCTTAGAGTGGTGCTATGTATATTATAATTAGCAGGGATACTTCATTTCCAAAGGGGACAATGATCCACTGTATGCTTTATATTTCAGTCTCTGAGTTTGGCACCAATTGTTTGTGTGTGGTAGTCCCTTCTGTAATATGTTATCATCATTGGGGGACTCTATTTTAGTGTGTCCAGTAAACAGTCATCTGCAGACTTGGTAAACCACAGGCCATCTACTATTGCCTGTTCTTCAGGGAAGTAGTTTGCAAACAGTTGAGGGCCCAGTGCAGATCCTTGTGGTATTCTAATGTTAAGTGGATACTGTTGAAGATTTAGTCCCCAACTTTGTGTGTGTGTGTTCTGTCAGTGATCCAGTTGCCTATACCTCTACTACTGTATGGCTTAACTCCCACATGGGAGATCTTCACTATGACACATGAATGGGGTTAGTGTCAAAGGCCTTGGATAACTCAACATAGGTGGAATGTCCTGTTATCCCTCATCCAGGTCTTTGGGGTCAGTATCCAAGAAGTCCACAAGTTTCAATAAGTAAGATCTACCCTTGACAAAAACAAAGCAGGTAGGGTCAAGTGTACTGATGGTTACCTATGTCCCTCTGGATATGGTCCATGCTGATTCCTTCCCTAGCCTTGCAGATAATGCTTTTAAGCATATGGGTCATTAGTTGTAGTTCTGCATTTTACCAGATTGATGTGCATTGTATAGCACACAACCTTTGATAATATATTTTGTAATGTGGATGATATATGTGTGGAAAAAGTACTGAGACCCCAGGGTTGCAGTACTTGGTGGGGGATGCCAGCACATGGATGTATTGCAAATATGTGACATATTATTAGATAGGGCCCTCAGTTTGTAATGTTTCCACATGTAATTTCATGACATACACAGGAAGTGGGCAGCAAACAGCAGTAATACAGCATAATACGTGCATTTCCATACCGCTGTGAGCAGCGGGTTTGCGTGACTATTAGCAAAGTACATACACATGCGAGATACATGTTTGCATGTAGCTAAGTAGTGTACAAACACGAGCTTCATTGCTAAAGTCTGAGAGTTACTACAGAGTCTATGAAACACACATGCTGCTTAACTGATTCTGTGGCAGCATGTGTTAATGCATTGATATACTTCTTTTTTTGGACAGATGGTACTGGGTTCAAATACAGGTATATGTAATACTTTAAAATACTTTACATTACAGAGAGATTATGCTATGACATGAATTCTTTATACAAGATGTGTAGCTGTATGTTAGCATAGCACATTAGTGTTAAGCGTCATTGCGCTGGGGTAACTGCATCTGTTTGCCACTGCTCACTGTTGCTGAGCAATGCACACCTCTGCACAACACGCAAGCATGGAGCCCAAAAACTGAAGGGATCCATTGATTCTTCAGCAACTTATGTGTCGTGTCTGTGGTTCTATTTTCTAACCAGATTAAAGGTGTTACAAAGGGGAAGATAAGAAGTGGTGAAATGGGGAGAGAAATGGGGAGCAAGTGGGGGGCATAACAAAGGGAAAGCAGGACAGGAATGCACAGGAGGGAGGTAGGAAAAAAACATAGCTATTCATTTCTTTAACAGTGTAAACTGAACATATGTGCAAAGTATTAAATGAATTTGGACTGTGACTACCAGAGAGAGGGGAGACCAGAACACAATCATGTCATATGGCCAGTTGGACTGAATCATGTACATGAAGACAAATGTAGAAAATGGAGAGCTATGTCTGGACTGATTTTTTTTTGTGGGTCAGGTGCCTATTTATTTTTTTATTTCAGAGAGAAAGATATTTTAGGGAAGGAATGTAGGTATGTTTGGATCAGGTAAGTTGGGTAGGTAAGGAAGCAACTGCAGACTGACAAGACAAAAATGACAAGAGACAGGGATGGTGATGGACACAAACGTTTGGGGGACACCATGACTCAGGTGAGGTTGGGAACATCCTAGACCCATGGTGGTCAAGCTGGGTGACAGTGAGAATTGAGTCCTCACCCACTGGACTATCATCACTGTCACCTCACTCCACCACTGGCTGGAGTGTTTGATGTCTCCTTCTCCTCCTCCTAGTACTACACAAAATGAGGGACAGCAGTCTTTTCAACCTGCGTAGGAGCATACCAATGGTGCAGCCCACAACCCTATGCACCATACATGGCAACTCATGATAAAAATCACTACCTCTGCCATTGCTCCTGGAGGGTAACACTGGACTAGCCTCCAGGCCAGGACTACCTGAGGGTATAGGTAGTGCAGGGGCAGCAGAGGCAGTGCTGCCAGGTTGGCTCCCAGACATGCTAGGCATCAGTGCTGGACCTAGTGCAGGGGGGAGCAGGTGGATCTTGTGGGACAAGCCTACCCTGCTGTGTTGTGGAACATTTAGTGATGTGGTACACATGGATGACATGGACACATTTTGACGACACATAATAAAATTAAACAAAAGAAAATAAAAAATATATTAAAATAAAATTACTTTTTACAACAGAATAAAATAAAGGAAAAATTAAATAAAATAAAATAAAAAAAAAATAAAATAAAATGAATGACACAAAAATATATATTTTTTTATGAATAATATGAAATAAAATAAAAAAAAAATAAAAAGGAGAGATAAGGATTGGGGTGAGAGAAAAAAGAGATAAGATTAGTACCTTAACATGTCACATACAATGCATTAATACAATTATTTGACTATATTATCTTAGCTTTTATATTTAAGCCATCTCCTAACAGATGCACACTATACTACAGAATGCAACAAGTAATCCTTGACATGTGCATTATATTGCATATATGTGTGTTCCAGTTATACAGGTTACAGATTACAGCAGGGCATTTGTGCCACTGGTATACAGGTTTAATTTAATTTAAATATTATTGAATAATTAACCATATTGTATAGTCGTGAAGTGTGGTATTTGAGCACACAACCTCTGACTTAAGGTCTAATATTGTACTCTTGGTTTGTGCTACAGACTAATGCATGCATACTTACTTTTACAGTTGAGATATGCATGCTCAATTTGATACAACTCTATAAAATACAAAAAAAAGCTATATTGAAGTTTTACTGCTCCAAAACAGTACTCTCCTGCTGCATAATTACCACATGATTCCCTCATGCTCACCAGTCTAGCCCTATGGCTTTGGACATTGCACTCATGGGTCACTGGCAGCTGTAGAAACAACAGAACAGAAGACCATTATGAATACCAGTCTTGCCTATATTCAGCTTTATAAGTCTTACAAATACTCTCTGTAGATGATACTTACACAGGTGTAGGATGGCCTTAGTGCTAAACTCCTCAGTCTAACAGTTGAGTATATCCCTCTTCCTCCAGTGAAGGCGATTATAGTGATGTCTACATTGCTCAGTACTAGTGGCAATGGATACAGCCAGGGCTAAACTATGCCAAGCCTCCAACTTATACCGAGAGCCAGAATAGTCCCCCTGCAGAAGCCTGTCACTGTGGTTCTTAACTTGAAATCCAATAAAAATCTTGGAATCCTGGACACCCCACCTCTGTGCCCTAAACATGTCACCTTCCTCACAAATGCCTGCCATGTCTGTCACAGAGCTAGAGCAATGAAGACTTGATGCTTTCCCACCAGTTCCGATTTTTGCATTTACTGGAATGTGCACACTGTTTGAAACTGTTGTGCTCTGCTTACCATTGTGCAAATGGGTTACTCAACAATGCGCACCACTGAGCAATGTGTTAGCTCAATGGAAAGCAGAGGGCAGCAGTAAGGCATTACATAATTGCAATTAAAATTCCAAGGTTATTGGATGTACAGGTAGTTGTGTATGTGAGTTAGGCAACTGTGAAAGTCATGCCATTCCAGATAGCAGAATTATACTTACAGGAATATAGTACACAATATACCCACAGTCATACATCTGATAATAAATGTGATAATACATAGATAAATAATTAAATAACTGATACAATACTACTGTCTCAGCCCTCATACATATAATTAATATCAACTGCACTATCTCAAGTGTTACAAGTGAGAGTGACTATAATGGGAAGTGGAGCAACAGTAAAAGTGTGTGGAGTATCCTGTATTAGAACCCAGGACCATGCATATGGCAGTCTTTCACTTAAATGTGTTGCCCCAAGAAGGTTGAAATAACACTTGTCTATGTTGCACTTCATTGCTATAAACTGCAATGCCACAACAGTAAAATAAATGTTGCACACCCTGTACTAGGGCCCAAGACCATCTGTACTGCAGCCCTACACTTACACCTGATGTAACAGGACTAGTTACATGACATTCTGATGACATACATGATACTGGCCTCAAACAGATACCCTACGCAGACCGTCTCAAAAAACTTCAACTTTACTCCAGACACCTACAGCAACTGGAAAGACCCCAAATGTACCTCACCAAGAGGATCAAAGGGCTCAAACAGATGCCATATGCTGCCCGGTTAAAGAAACTCCAGCTCTGCTCAGTGGCATACCACCTGCTCAGAGGTGATCTGTGCCTGACGTATAAAGCTATGTCCAACCCGGAATTAATGGACATGCTGCACCTCAGAAAATCCAAATTCCATCGAACTACGTGCTCGAGAGACTTGAACCTCAGCACTGAAATAGATAGGACATGCTGGAGGGACAGATTCATAACCCAGAGGCTCCCTTCACTCTGGAATAAAATCCCAGTCCAGGTTAGGCAGAGTCCCTCATTGACTCTCTTTAAGAGGAATCTTGATGAGTGGATGAGAGATCGTAGGTTTACCCCGGGTATCACTTCTGTGTCACTGTTTGACAGAGGCACAGTATACAAACCTCGAAAAAGGGCATAGCAAAATTCATTTAAAATGGGTGGCAAAAGCCAAACACACTCTGGCTAGGCTTATAAATGCCCTAGGGCAGATAGCCTAGTATGAACCTATGAACCTATGACATACATGATACTGGCCTCAAACAGATACCCTACGCAGACCGTCTCAAAAAACTTTGCCTACTCAGAGGTGATCTCTGCCTAACATACAAAGCTATGTCAAACCCAGAGCTGTTGGACATGCTCCACTTAAAGAAATCCCAATCCCTCTGAACTTCACGCTGTAGGGACCTAAACCTTGTCACCACAATAAACAGAACATGCTGGAGGGATAGATTCCTGTCACAGAGACTTCCCATACTCTGGAACAGACTACCTATCTATGTCAAACAGAGCTCCTCATTAGCACTCTTCAAGAAAAATCTTGATGATTGGATGGTATATAGGAAATTCACCTTGGGGATCACTTCTGTGGCTCTGCTCAACAGGGACACAGGAAAATAATTTTCTTAGGTGGCGAAAGCCAGGGTACGTTTTTGGCTAGGCTTATATAGGCCCTAGGGCCAATAGCCTAGTACCTACCTAAGAACCTATGAACCTATTCCCTATTTCACTTACCATTCTTAAGGTCTCGTTGTTAACTGCCAAACAAAGCCACTTAGCGAGTTTGTGCGATGCCCAGTAGTAATAACTGAATATATCCTGTTTCTATTTGTGTCTGTCTGGGTCCTGTTTGCTGTCTGAGGAGGACCAGTTGTCCAGTTTTCACACTGCTGCACTTTGCACAAATGAGATAACGCCAGCCAAACCTGGAATTCATTTCTTCTGTTCCCATGATTGCACTACATGCCACATCATGCAAATATTGCCCATCCCCCCCCAAAATTAGACAAAGGCAGAAAAGGAAAAAAAGAAAAAACAAAGGGGGAAAGTACCTGAAATGATGAAAATCAATGTATGACATACACACAAGAAAATGATGGCTCACATCAGATATGTCTACACAGATCTGGATTTGATCTTTCACGCAAATGCACCTTCAGAACAGAGGATGGGTGCCTTATCCCTCTTTGCCACACAAACAGCTTTGCAGCAAAAAACTGAACTCTGCATGCAACCAACTGCAACACCATCTACAGTGATATCAAACCATCCAACTGTTATTTGTACATTTATTACTTTTGGATGTAGTGCACCTAGTGATCACACAACCTGTTATGATTATTGCTTGCAAATATAGATCTCTGTCTCACATTTCTGTTTGTTGGTAATTTTTCAGTTATCTGACAAGTAATTTGAGACATGCAGTGTGGAAGCCATTCTATATTATTGCCCTTAAAATGTGTGATGATATTAAGTGGAAACAATATCATGTGGATTTGTGAACAAATAAAGGCCAGGTTAGATGTTAAGGAACACAACCAGTGAATTGTGTGCTGCTTACTTACATTTCCAACCTTACATCTAACACTTTGTAGATCTTACCTGAAACTCCCGGTGGAAGTAAAGCAGCCTGCAGTTCTGTTGTGGTTTCCTTCTCTCAACCAGTAATCATTCACAGTTGCAATCCATTAAACACAAACACTGAGGGACTGCTTGCACTATGTTTACATCTCTTATATAGATCCAATTATTTGGGATTCACCAATTCTATTGAGTTCACACCCCATTTGCATCTTTACTGTGCCAGCAGCCCTGAATCTACACCATATAAAAAGGCAACCATGTAGCTAGGCAAACCGATGGTGAGGAGACTTGTTTATGTTGAGAAGACTGCACATACATTTTTTTCTTCAGGATACATCTGTACAGAGGAGTATTGAACTTTAGAAGTTATGCTTCCATTTTTGTCAGCTACATACTGCATATGCTGGAATGCATTTAAGAAAAATCTGAAGCAAAGGCTTTTACATTTTAACTGTATGTATTACTTAGAAGTGTAATGATGACATGGGCATGTTTATCAAGACATTTCAGAGGTATACATGATTGTCAATACATGGAAATGGAATGTTGTATGATAAATCGATACAAATGTTTCAGGGACAGTTCCTTAGATAGGCGTTTTAGCATTTCAGAGAGGGCTTGTTAGCAAAATGTGTCATTTCCAGTTCTTTTGGGGGAGCAAAGGTGAGTTGCTGTTATGGCACCAACAAGGATAAGCTGTTGTTTTGGGGGGTGAGTTACTGTTATGGCACAAACAAGGATAGCCTGTTCTTTTGTGGGAGGCAGCAAAGGTGAGTTAATGTTATGGCACAAACAAGGATATGTTGCTAGTGTTACTCTCCTTGCTTGGTATCCTGCCTGTTGTTCGTATTTCACATCTCTAGACTGTTTTATGCTTCTTTAGTGGGTAATACTGATTGGTTGCATTTTCAGTTTTATCTGGAAAGAGTTATTTTGTAGTTATGTGATATTTATGTGTATTATTCTTCTGTTATCTTTTAGGACACTAGGCATATGCAACCCAGGTGTGTCAATCCTCAGAGACCCCTCTTTACTGATTCTAATAGCCAGGTGGTAGTAGATGCCTTTAGCAGCATGGTACTTTTCTCTTGGAAAGGGGACAGGGGAATATGACATGTAGGATGCTAATATGGCACCAGATGGTTAATGATGTGAATGCCATGTGTAACCATGGCAGGACATACGAGCAGGTGTATCACAGGACCACTGACATGATCACATCTGCATGGAGGAGACCAGATGCAGTGGGCCATGACTAGATAGTTACTGAGGGAGAGCCTGCTAGGGAGCCACTACTAACACCCAATGAAGAGCTCCTAGCCAATATCAGGGATTCAGACAGCTCTCAGGAGAGTGCATTACAGCATGTGCTGGGTGTCAGAGCAACAGTTTCATAGATGGCAAGCACATCTCAGGAGGTGTCTCCAGGTAGGCTTAGGTATCTCAACTGGGTTGCCTTCTGTGCGGAGGCTGCATGTCCTCCCTGTGGTCATGTGGATTTCCTGTGGATGCTCTGGTTTCCTCCCACATCCCAAAGACATGCTGTAGGTGGATTGGACACTCTGAATTAGCCCTAGGTGTGATTGTGTGCATGTGTGTGCCTTCTGTGCAAGGTTGGGCACCGGGCTGGCAACTCAACACTGTAAATCTCCACTGCCAGTCATGAGCGGACAGGTGATCCGCTGTGGTGACACCTAACTGGGAATAAGCCAAAATAAGAAGAAGTAAAACAATTGAAATTAATAAGTTACTTCTGTGTAATGTCTTATTTTTGGGGGGAGGTTGAAGATTACTACAGTTATTAGCTTAGGCTGGCATTGGCAACTGCATTCTTATTAAAAGTATAATTAATGGACATATAAAGAGGTAAAATTATTACCCCCTGTGTTACTGTTAATTGTGATGATGTTGCCCTTACTCTGTCTTAACTTCTTCTAGGACTATCTGGATTGAAAAGTAGTATCTCATCTGCAGATGGTAAGTCAAACATTTTTATCTCAGTATTCATGAGCAAATTTAAAGAAATATTTTAGTATGTGTTGTTGGTCAGGCCTACTGTGTGTTTTGCTCTGCTGTCTGTAATAGTGGCAGCACTGTTACTTCATTAGAATATATTAAAGTATAGTAGTATAGGTATTAATTTTTTCCTGTGTTTGTTACTTTTTATCACAGGTGATCATGACAGTGGGACTCTGGGCTCTCTGCCAACTGATGTCAGTGTATCAGCAGACTCTGTTGATGATGGTGGCCAAACTGAGTCACAGTCAGGGGGTGCAAAGGTTGAATCTGACACTGAGGTTGACATATAGCTATCCCCCTGCAATTCCAGCAGACACAGCCATTAGGTCTACGCATACCCATTCCAGTGATCCATCAGATATTGGACAGGTGGTGGTTGAGGCCATTGATCAGGGAAGAGTGGTTACTATGGCTTCAGTGCCTGCTGACTCTGGCTGTAGCCAAGGTATGGGAGAGGTTCTATGCAGGAGAGTTGATAGGGGTGCCTCAGAGGGAGCCTGCTGTTTCTCCTTCACCTGGTGCAGGTGTCTCTTCTTTGCCACTCAACATATGTTTAGGGCTGTCATGGAGGCACAGGCACATTCCCATAGGTGCTCCAGACAAATGCTCAGGGTTGTAGATGTGGCACAGTCTGACATGTGTGACTGCCTCCACTGAGTTTCTGATCAATGGATCTGATGAATGACACATTGGAATGTGGGATGCCTGTGATGGAACAAGGGGTGTCTGCCATGGAATGAGCAGTGTCTGTGGTGGAATGTCTGCTGGGAGGGGAATGGCATCATCATGGGCGTAGGTCAGCCACATCATCTTCTGTCAGCCAGAGTGGCTGTGTCTGATCATGCTCCTATAGTGTCAGTACTTCCACTGCTCCATCAGTGAGTGTACTGTCCATACCCAGACATGGCAGGTCATGGAGTAGTGATCCTGGGCATCCTCGTGAAGGGAGATTGTCCAGCAGACATCAGTCACATTCAGGTAACAGCAGTGCATCAAATCACAGGCATGGATGTGCCAGTGCAACTCATGGCAGAGCCAGTTCTCATGGTCAGGGATGACAATAATGAACTGCCACCTCTACCATGCACTCTTGTCTGATATACCAAGACATAGAGCCAGCACAGAGCTTGGCTGTGTTCATGCAGACACTCACAAACCAATTTCACCTGGAGGACCCCTACAGACGCATGCACAATAGTTACTCAGTTTGTCTCACTGGCCATTAGTTGGTTTATCCAAATGTCTGCCTGCTTCTTTCTTACTCACACACACTCATCAACCTTTTGTGTCATCCTAGGCTTCCTGTACCATCACAGAACACCCTGTGCAAGTGATGATAACTGTGCCACATCCCTGTTTTCTATCTTTTGGATTCAGGGATACATAAGCTTTGTGTTTGATTCTCAGGGTGCATAGCTAACTTAGTGTTTAGTATATCAGCATTTGTGGTGTTGAACTGGTAATTGTACCTTTCACATATATTGGCCTTAGAAAGTTTGACAGTTCATAGCATCAACATTTTCTAGCTTTATAGTGAATGATCTTGTGAGGGTTGTGAAGTCAGAAACTGCAATGTGTATCATTACTTTCTAATTTTTCTCTTTAATGATTTTCCAGTACAAAGGTATGGTGCTAAACTGAGGGCATGCAGTGATCATCAGTACTTTTGAGAGGTATGACCGTGTGACTGTTTGATGCCTGAAGCCTACTACTTAGTACTGGACACATATAAGTCAAGTAAGTTTTTACTGACATGTTTTAAGGTAATTTCTCTACAAATCTCGCACCATTTAACTGTTTACCAGATCAAGTAATGAAATACAAGGATATACCACACATTCATATTATTAAAGAATGCACTCCAGGGTCAGGACTTACCTTCTATATACAGTAGTTGCCACAGATTTAGTTCAGGGCTGACTCTATCTGATGCCAGCAAGCAGTACACAGCCAATTCTTGGGGAGGTAAAGGTTGTGTGAGCTGCCTGGCATCAATGTTACTATATATATATGTGAGTAAGAGGAAGGTTTTAGGTCCCTAGGTGGTGAGTGAGTGTGCTATGTGTTGTCTGTTAGCCAATGCAGGGGCATACTGAGCATGCCTATGTCTGCCTACACCCACAACAGCTGTTGGTTCCCCCTCTGACTCATCATCTGCCTGTGGCTGTGGTGACCTTGCATTAGTGGTAAGATGTGTGCCCTTTCCTCTTACTGATCCTACTGAAGCTGTTTCTTCAGGATTATGTTGTGTAGCATTTCACATACTGTGAATATTTCTGTACATGTCCATGGATTGTACTGCAGGGCTCCCCCAGATGTATCTAGGCACCAGAACCATGACTTCACAGACCAAACACACAGTCTATGATATTTCTGGTTTGAGCATGTGCCTCATTATGGTGCTGTTTCGTTGGTGTGTGTGCATTTCTGATGGCTGTCATCAGCCACAGTTCCAGTGTATAGCCTGCATCCACCCCATAAAGGACCCTGTAGGATATCCCCCCTAACAAACATCTGGTACAACTGGGAGGTGTGCCAGATATGTGAGTTGTGGCAACTGTTAGGTTTGTCATCACACTTATTCAAGAAGATTCCCTTGGCATTACACACAACTTGGCAGTTAATAGAGTGGTAGTCCTTTCTGTTTATGTAAAGCCTACTTTGTTCACCGGGTGGTGCCTTCATTTCTATATGTGTGCAATGTATGGCACCCAGTACTTCAGGGTATTGTGCTACATGGTAGAACTCCTGTATATTTCTGGCCTTCTCGTCAGAAGTACAGGGAAAATATATATTGTCACTGGCATGTTGGAGCATGCCATTCTGGAATTGGTGGAGAATTCCTGATGCTGTTGCCTGTGACACCCCCAACATGTCCCATGTTGGTCTCTAAAAGGCACTTGTAGCTAAGAGTCTAAGGGTTGCACATAACTTTGTTTAACCTGAGATGTGTTCCCCTTGGTTGGCTGTGGCTCTGAGTTGAGGACAGTAGAGGTCTCAGAGTTCCTATAGTGTGTCTCTGTCCACCTACAATTTCCACATCATGTAGGTTGTGAAAAGTTAAATGGGGCCTGAAAACTCTTCTCAGTCTTGGCCTAAGCCTATTGGCAGCAGCAGCAACATAGGCTTCATCCTGTAGCACATACAAATTAATTAAAGCAGCAGCAGCCCCAGACATTACATCCATGTAGACTCCTTTCTGTGGCTGTATACCAAAGGTTTTGGAATTCGCAGGAGAAAATAGTATGGAGTCTACATAGATGCTTTATAGCTTGTTGAATAGGTACTCCATGTTTTATTGGTTGATTAGCATGCAGTTCAGCTGCTTATGCTGTAATTAGCATGCCATGGTGTTTACGTTGTTTGTGTGGGAGTGCACTGTTATACACAGTGCTTACTGAATCTGAATTTTGTTGCTACCGTGATGCATACAAAGTACAAAATGACCATGTAGGGTTTATTGAATCCCTCTGTCAGATTTATAAATGTACTGGTAACTGTTTAAAAACACAACAGTGATTTAGTTACACAAACTGTGAACAAAATTATAATATTTGATAAAATAAGCAAGTGAGTTTGAAAAAACACAAAAACAAATTTTAGTGCAACAATATGAGCTACCTTCCTTGTAATATATGTAGTTTACTTCTGAAAATGCCAGAAAAATTTCTCTTGGAACATGTGCTGTATTTATTTCCCCAGACGTCTTGGCAATAGACAGTGGGAGATGGCTATATCTCTTTAGCTTGCTCCCTTAACCGATAAACAATTTTTCCTTATTAACTGCCCCTTACTTGCTAATAATTTAATTTCAAGGTATCCGGTGTCCATCTATGTTCACTTGCACAGAGAACTAAAAACAAACAGTGCATTTCACAAGAGGAGAAAAGGCATTTTCCAAAATTTCTCCATAACTTCTGAAGAAGAGCTCATGCCAGCTTGAAAGCTCATCATTTCAAAACCTATGTTGGTCCAATAAAAGGCATTACATCACATCTGTTTTCCAGTGTCTTTGTGCTCCAGGCACATAGGGTGTATTTCTTCATTCTTTTAAAGAATGAGTATAATTATTCCACAGTCAAGAAAATAATAAAGCTAAAAGAATACTTAAAAGCTGAATATGAAGGTGAATGTTACATGAGAAAAGATCAGCAATATAGATCAGCTTTATGTTGTGTAGGCTCTTTATTACTGAACAAGTATATAAAGGTACATCTTTTTTTAATCCTTATTATATTAAATATATGTTAAGATATCTGTTTCTATTCCTGTCCCATGTTATTGTGAAAGCACTCAGATTTACATTTCATAGATTTCATTTCACAAAAGGCATATTTAGATATCACTTATATTTGCATTATAATTTTTATGCATTGACTCTACTTATTTTTTATATTTTTCCAGTAAGCTTCTTTTGTATTTTACATATAGTGCATGTGCAGACATCATAGATGTGTATATATATCTATATATATATATATATATATATATATATATATATATATATATATAGGTTTACTATCAAAAAATCGAAAATTAAAAAAAAGTGTACGAAACTTCGATTTTTAACATCGGAAATGAACATTTCCGTATGTACCTAATGTCGAAAACAGCTGTTAATTGTCGAAAATGTCGCTCGCGACATTTTCGACAATTAACAGCACTCCCACTCTTCCCTTAACTCCCTACCTAACTAGCCTAAACTCACATCTATGCAGGGGGGCAAGCCCCCCTACACCCCCACACCCCCCTAACTTAATATTCCAACTCCGAGATCGCACTGCAGTGAGGAAAGGGATGTATTTCCCTAACTGCACTGTACCGCAATCCCCTTACATGAGCGAACGTTATAATTATGAATGCACAGTCCATTCACAATGATAACGTTCACTCACATAACCTGCCGAACTATGAAGTATTCGAACATATGTTGTTCAAATACTTCATAGCCGTACAATTGCACGGCGGCATTTTGATAGTAAACTTATATATATATATATATATATATATATATATATATATATATATATATATATATGAACTACATTTGTGCATGTGTGTGTGTGTGTGTGTGTGTGTGTGTGTGTGTGTGTGTGTGTGCATGCATGCATGCATTTATATGGTTGTGCCTGATTTTAACGAAAACACCAAAATCTAACTACAAAGACATCAACCACATATCCCACAATCCCTGAAGAAAGGGAATCTTTCTCTATGCGAGGATTGTCAATCTTGTACATCCATTGCCTAGCCGATCATCTCCAGTTGACTAGACAGCCGTCAACCTTACCCATGCTTGATATTTTCAGATACACCTTCATATTATTTCTCTCTCTCTCTTTATATATATATATGGTACTTACGTATTATCGCAACCAGATTTCTAACATTGCGTAATTCCTAATGTTTTCATGAAAGGACTGCATGTTTAAGTAAAACTGGGTATATAAACTCCTAATTACCTTTTTATCACTTTGCTTGTGCAACAGGACCAAGAGGAAGAAACAGAAACAGGAGTTTGGCAACCGAATGCAGAAGGAACAACATTTGTCATCCATCACGTTGTTATAAAAGACAGACAGCATAGAACCTTCTGCTGTACCAAACTGACCACAAAAGCAGGGGAACTGCGATCCTTTATATGTTTGAAAGAGGATCTGGAAAGTTACGCTCCTTCTTACCCTTTCTGTTATACTTACTACTGTAAAAATTCCCGTTGTACTTTCCGAACACTTCGTGAAATGGCCGTTGAGCAGAAATATAACTTTTCTATTTTTCTCATAGGCGGACCCCACTCCACACCTTTGCCAGCACTTTCTCAAGTGAAAAGCGCATACCTATAAATAACCTTAAATACACCGAGTTACCACACAATAGCATCTTTAATTACACAAAAAATAAGAACAGTAGTGAGCATTTCACAAAACTAATTGCTTCATCAGACAAGAAAATAAAACACTCCATTGCTTATATACAGTTGGAACCATTGACTCAATCACTGATGTCATAGGTCAATTAAGGCATTAAAGCTACATAAAACTTATAAATGTATAAATGTCGAAAAGGCTACATATAGAGAAAACTGCATATAAAAGACACATATAAAATACTGCATATAAATGCATATAAAAACTGCATACAAAAACTATATACAAAACTGTTGGTAAAAGACCTAAGTAATGTGCATAGATATAAACTCCCTAAATACTGTAGCTATGAAAAAATAAAAGGATAAAAATCTAGATCTAGTCATAAAATATGTATAACTAAAAATAGTCTATGCCTCTAAAATGTGAATAAATATAAATAAAGGTGTAATGGGTGTATGAGGTGCCTAAAATTAAACATGTTTGAGGCGTCTTGCTTTCAAGAAAGGAACCAATGAAGTAGAGCCATTAAGGCCTGGATATTTATCTGCATTCAATTTAATGATCCATCTCTGTTCACAGCTTTCAGTAAAATTTTCTATATCCCCTCCTCTAATGTTTTTGTGTATGTGCTGTAGCACAAAGAACTTAAAAGAATGTGAATTATCTGTATTTATAATATGCTGGGCGAGTGCATTAGTGGGTTTCTTATTTTTGACATCACAAAGATGTTCTAGAATTCTGTCTTTAAGAAATCTATTAATTTTACCTACATAAAACACCAGACATTTCTGACAAAAACAATAATAGACAACATCAGTGCTCTTGCAATCAGCATAAGTATTAAGCTGTAACTGAAAATGCTTGGTGGGGTGGACATAGGTATTTATGCTGTAAATATAGGGGCAGGCACTGCATGACCTGCAAGGAAAAGTGCCCTGATGTGAAGAAGGGATGGCTTTCTTATGCACATCCTTGTTACATAACTGCTTCTTGAGTGACATATTGTTCTTGAAACTGAATAGTGGATCTTTACAGGTAATAACCTGCAACTGTGGTACCTCTTGTAATAGGTGCCAATGTTTCCTAATTACGTCAACATATTGGTTGACATCACTTGCAAACTGTAACACTACTCTTAATTCATTATGTGGCCTAGAGTTTATGTTGGATGGATTATTACATGGAACTACCTCGTTGTTGTTAAAATAAGGTCTACATTTAGCTGATCTCATATGCCATGCATCAGATATAGTTTTATCAATTTCTTCAGGTTGGTATCCTCTAGCTATAAACTCAAATGTTAAATTATTTAATGCTAGTAATGCATCCTCATCATCATCATATAATCTTAATGTCCTATAAACTTGCCCTTTTAATACATTTCTCGGGATGTGCCTGGGATGCATACTAGTTTTTTGTAGGTATGTGTTCTTTCTGGTTGGTTTGTGGAAGATGCTACTCTTGAAGCAGTTAAATTCAGCTTTAGCTAGATGTACATCAAGAAAATCAGTCTCAGCTGCAGATAGCCGGTATGTGAATTTTAAAAAGTCAGTGGTGGTATGCAGATAATCAACAAAGGATGCAAAATCTAAACCATTGCCATTCCATAAAATAAAAACATCATCCACAAAATGTACATACCATAACACTTGATGTAAGAAAGGATTCAAACCAGAAAGTATATGTGTTTCTTCCCAGCAGACTAGCGCAAGGTTGGCGTAGCTATTTGCACAAGGCGTGCCCATAGCCACGCCAACCTGTTGCAGGAAAAATTTCTCTTCAAACATAACAACATTATTCTCTAATATAATTTCTAAGAGACTGCATATAAGTTGTATCTTACTATTTGAAAAACATCTATTTGTTGACAGGAAATTTCTAACCATTTCAATACCCCAAGTATTAGGGATACTGGTAAATAATGACTCAATGTCCATTGTAACCAATACAAAATCATTGTCATTGGTAATAGTGTCCATCCTGTTATGTAACCTTTCAAGGAACATTTTAGTATCTCTTAGAATGGTATGACAATTCTCTAATAATCCATGTATTGTACCTTCAACAAAGATGGATAATGACACTATAGGATGCATAGGTGGTGAGACCAGGTCTTTATGCACCTTAGGTAAACCATAAATTCTAGGTATGGTGGGTTTGAGAACATTAAAATACTTGAATAATGCTATCAACCCAGTAATAAGAAGATCAAACATAAGAAATGACACTTTATCAATAATAGCATTGACCATAATTTTAGAGACTGATTTATAAGTTTCATTGTTAAGTAAAAGTTTATACATTTGTTGTAGATACAATTGTTTATCTAATAAAACAATGCCTCCTCCTTTATCAGCCTGTTTAATAACTAATGACTGCAAATTCTTTAACTCTTTTACTAAAGTAATAGTCACTAGAATCATGCTCACCTATGTCCCTGAAAGACAGTTCACAGATATCTAAAAACTTTTGAACACCATAAAACTACTAGACTGCCTGTATACATTAGTCCTTGTTTCTGACTCATTGTTCAATGATAAATTTCTGCCTACTAGCTTTAAGTTTTTAATCATTTCTGTTACATTGGCTTTTATAAGTTTCAAAGAAGAAATGTTTATGACCTGGCTGTCCTCTGTATTGCTGGTTCTTTGTAAAAAATCTCCTTTCTTCAAAGAGTCTAAACCTGCTTGTCTCTCAGCACTGGCTGTTATAAAAGATTTAATGGGACTAGTGCTGTAGAACAACTTCTCTTAGAATAGCCCCAGTTTCAGTTGAAATAACCTTAGAACCATTTGGTTTATTAGTGTGCCAGTATTGCGAACTCTTATTGTATCAGTTCATTTGAACTAGTAGAATGTTCAGTTAAAGAAACAGTGTGCATATGTCTAGCCACATTAGAAACTGCAGTTAGTGTTCAGTTTGGATAACTTTGTTGCTCATATATTAGAATGTTTTCTTGTAGTTCATTCATTTTAAGAAAAGTAAAATCATTGGAGAAATTTTCATTAATTCTTGATTCCAAAGCAATTATTTCAGTCTTAATCTCAATGAGTCAATGGTTCCATCTGTATATAAGCAATGGAGTGTTTTATTTTCTTATCTGATGAAGCAATTAGTTTTGCGAAAGCGCTCACCACTGTTCTTATTTTTTGTGTAATTAAAGATGCTATTGTGTGGTACCTCAGTGTATTTTTGGTCATTTATAGTTCTGGTTTTGTGCACCTGGGTTTTACCTGAAGCCGTTTCTCTTTTTATACAAAAGCGCATACCTGCAGACAAATGAGTGCCTGAAACAGTTCAAACTGCTGATCATAGTCCTTACTAATGGCCAAAAAGTTAACATTACTTTCAGAAATGCCATACATTTAAATATGACACGATACAAATACAAGTGTAAAACCCTGGATCTCACTGCCGACTTGTAAAAAGGCAGAATACATCCCTAACACATCCCTCTGTACGAAGAGGCCAACAGCTGTTACTAGGTTGGTACGTCATGTAATATTTTAATGTATGCCATTTCTGAAAGTAATATTAACTTTTTGCCCATTAGTAAGGACTATGATCAGCAGTTTAAAGTGCTTCAGGCAGTTGTTTGTGTGCAGGTATGCAATTTTCGCCCCTGTGAAAATCTGGTTGCGATAATACGCAAGTACCATATATATATATATATATATATATATATATATATATATATATATATATATATATATATATATACACACACACACACACACACACACACACACACACACAAACACACCATCTACATTTTTGTTTTAATATCAACCCATTAAGTATTAAATACTCACTGCCTTTGATTTTAAAAATCTGAATTCACAGCGTATATATTCTGTAAGTAAAATGACTATATTACTTTTCTTCTATGGTTGTAGCTGAATGATGCTCATGGAGCAGCCACTCCTGAGTGCATGCTCCTTCATTTGAGATATTAAACTAAGGTACCATCTGCCTGAGATGGTGATAGCTCACATAAATGTAAAAGATCCCACGGCACATAAGGAAAAGAGTAGGAAAATGTACATGATGCCCATGCAAGTTTATCCAGGTCAATATGAATACCACCTCAAATATCCCATGAATAGAGGTCATTACCCAGTGGGACTAATCTGGTCAACAGAAGTTTAAGTAAAATGAAATAAAATAAAGTAAAAGCATGCAACTGAAGAAAAAAAAAGAATGATTCATGGTAAAAATTACCCAGAAGGTCTGTCAGGGAAATTATATCTCATTTTGAAAGGAAAATTGAGCATAACCATCAGAGATGCAACAGGATAACAAGCACAGTGGGAAAAGTAAAGGAAAAAACATTCCAAGTTTAAGAAGTGTGAGAATATATACAAAATGTGAAATGATGAGATGGAGACATTGAAACTGCTAAAGATGAGTACATGGGTTAAATATACAGTTAATGGAAACATGATTAAATGAAAACTAGATCAAGAGAGAAATACTTATTTTTTTAGGCATCTCAAAAGATGTCACTGAGCAAGATTTATAGAGATAGGTTAAAGAAGAAGTAAAATGTAATGGGGATCCAGGTGATCTAAATTTATTGGTGGGCAAATTATATAATAATGATGTCTGAGAGAAACAGGTACTAACACAAGGTCTGTGAGTTCCACATTTCAGAACATGAGAAGATCATGGAAACAGCTACAAGAAGACGAACATTTTGAACAACAGACAATAAAACAGCATACTGGATTTCTCTGCAGACCTGTATCACAGAAGAAATGACACACAGCATGGTTAGACACAAGCTGAAAAGATGGTTGCTGAGTCTTGGAGACTGTTCCCTGCATTTCTGCTGGTTCTGTCATGAAGGAAGGGTCACATTTCTCTAATCCACAGAAAGGGACTTTATTTTTGTTAGGCCTAAAAGACATAAAATTTCAATAAAAAAAGGCTGACTGGATAGCCAAAGAGCAATAAAAACATCCTATTGACTGGAACATAAAAGAATGAGCGTTATTCATCTGCATTCCCCTGCTGCTTCCCATCTAACAAATGTATAACAAAATAAATCCTTATGACACAAGATGGGTTGCCAACTGGCTTACTGACAGAACCCACACTGTGAAGGTAGCAGACTCCAAATCAGTCTTTAGACCAGTGACAAGTGGAGTACCACAGGGTTCAGTCCTGGGTCCTCTCCTGTTTGGTATCTACTTCTCTGAAGTACAGGCTAACACAGAAGGTCTTTGGCTAACTAAGTTCGCAGGTGACTGCAAACTAGGAGCCATAATCGAAACTCCTAACCATGTGGACATCCTACAAAAGGGCCTCACTGAGACAGATCTCTGATGTCAAAGCCATGGCCTCAATCTCAATGCCAAAAAGTGCATTGTCATCCCCTTTGGTAAAAACTATACCCATAAACTACCACATAGGCGGTAGTCTACTTAACACTGAAAGTGTGATAAGAGACCTTGGGACACAGGTGGACAGTAGTCTCTCCTTTGATAATTACATCACCACAGTGGCCAGGAAATCCTTCTACATGGCACACCTCATCACAAAAGGTTTCTCATCCAGAAAAAAAGAGGTCATTGTTCCCCTCTACTCATTACTCATTAGACCCATTATAGAGTACAATGCCCTTTTGGTATGTACCTCACAAGACATCTACAACAACTGGAAAGGTTGCAGAAATACCTCACAAAGAGGATTACTGGCCTCAAACAGATGTCCTATGCAGACTGTCTCAAAAAACTCCAGCTTTACTACGTTGCATATCACCTACCCAGAGGCAATCTCTGCCTAACATACAAAGCTATGTCAAACCCAGAGCTGTTGGACATGTTCCACTTAAAGAAATCCAAATCCCTCCGAGCTACACGCTCTAGGGACCTAAACCTTGTCACCACAATAAACAGAACATGCTGGAGGGATAGATTCCTGTCCCAGAGACTTTGCATACTCTAGAACAGACTACCTATCTATGTCAAACAAAGCTCCTCATTAGCACTCTTCAAGAAAAATCTTGATGATTGGATGGATAATAGGAAATTCACCCCAGGGATCACGTCTGTGGCTCTGCTTGACAGGGGCACAGGAAAATAATTTTCTTGTGTGGCGAAAGCCAGGGTACCTTTTTGGCTAGGCTTGTATAGGCACTAGGGCCATTAGCTTAGTACCTACCTACGAACCTATGAACCTATAAAAGAACTACAAGTTAGAATGGTAAAGGAGATTCATAAAAAAGGTCTTACAGTCAGCTATAGAAATTGCAAATAGAAGGCAACCAAATAGTGAGCTTCTTACCTCAACAAACCTTAAGAGTCAGATATGATAGAGAAAGATCAGTTTCAAGACTAAAGACTGTGGAGTACATGAACAATGGATGAAAAAAGACAGATGAAAATCTTAATTAAGAAAAGAAAAAAAATGTTTGTACAATGGAAATTTTAAGAAGCCAATTGGTAAAGTGAGGAAGGAGTAGTGGTAAAGGATATGAAGAAGGGAATACACTAGTTCTGGAAAGTACTGACTGTGGGTGCATAATGAATACTTGTATCTCATTTAAATGACCTGTGATTATTTAATCCCAAAACATCAAAAACCTTGGAAGGTCACTAACCAAGACAGTGGCACTCCCAAGGTTACTAAACACAAAAAAGTGTGCTCCCCCAATGCACACTCACACACCAGGGCTATTTATATTCCAATTCTGAGATTACACAGACTTGGAGAAGAGGGAGAAAGTGAGTAAAACATAATGCTCACCCTTTTTCTGTTTGAATGTGGCTGCCATGAGAGTATGCAGTCACTTTTTTCAAGTTTGGTGCTCTCCGTGTTGGTCAACTATGCAGTGACAAATGGAGGTCTATCAGTGGTTGCAGAGGTTAGGCTTGTGAGCTATAGTTCTTGTGGTACAGAGTGTGATTCCCTCAGCCCTTATTTGTCTACTGTGTGACCTTGGGCAAGTCACTTAACCAGGAATTGCTCTCAGTTTGCCCCTGAAGATGGACTGTGAGTTCAGTTGGTCTACTTTTTTAGCAAATAGGATTATCATCATCATCATTATCATCATAATCATTAGTAAGTCTCCTGCTAACTTGCCTGGTGAAGTAAAAAGTTATAGAGGTCTGCAGTCAACCAGAGAAAGTAAATATAACAGCAGTAGTTTTGTAATGTGTTGTCAACACAGGCATACAGTAACAAGTGCTAAATAGACTTAATAGCAAATTTAACAACTAGAGAAGAAGTGGATAGTGGTCAAATATGAGACTCATAATCAAGGCAGATGAAGGTGAGTTCTGAAACACTATTTTGTTTTTGCAATGTGCACTAGCTGTAAGACAATTAAATGTATTTGAAATTGAAGAATAGCAGATGTTTCAAAGTTACAATAGAAATGGGTAATGTCTGCTGTGATCTATATTGCCATCCCATGGCAACACCTTAGATAGAAAGTGGGGGAGTGAAGGGGATGAAGGAAAGGGTCTATAAGGGGGGACATACACAATATTTAATGAAGGCAGGAAGACTGATATTAGTAATTGTCTAAGCAAATGATGTGAAAAATTGCGTAGATGGATATGTATAAAGTTTCTAAATAAAGGAGACCTTGCAGTATGTGGCAGTAGCAGTGATTAATTTAATAGCATATGGGCTCTGTCAGCAAATGAATGTGCTTATTCTGGTGAAAATGCACAGGAAAAGGAAATATTTACTGCAGTAATTTAAAAGGCCAAATGTAGGGTGAGGAGGGGCTTGGAAAGATATTGTAAGCACTGTGTTGTTTATATTGTGGGTATTGCAATAAAAAAGAAGATATATCTTGCAAGGTTTGTCTCAAAAGTTCTGGGGGTATAATAAGAAATTATAAAAATAAAGGAATCCTAAGAAAGGAAAGGAGTACAGTATGCAGGGAAAGGTGTCTCACTCACAGATGGAAAATCTAAGGATGGGTTCAGCAGGTAGGCTTGTGAAAGTCATAGTGTTTTTGAAGATAAACTTCAAATATAATTACTCCTCATTACTTGTAGGGTGGAAAGATCTGGTAGGTGAAGTACGGCAAAGAGGACAGAATCAAGGCGGTACCAGATGGACTCTTGTCTCATGCTGGTCCCTGTGAAGTTGATATTGCCTCATTATCTAGAAGACAAGAAATTTTCACTTATCCTGTCTTTTGTTCAATTTTTGAATGCTAAGTCCCTGTGTGATAATTTAGTTTTAATACCTAATATTTGATAGGTATAGAGGTTCTTACTAAGCTTACAGCCACAACAGACCATCATGAACAGAGATAGGGTCATAGACTCCATATATTCCAGAGATGTTTCAGGACCATTCAGTCTTATAAGCATTTATGCCCAGCCAGTGTCTTCCATCAGGCCACAACTTCTTTCTCTAAGAAGACCATACCAATTAATCCCAGAGTAAATTTGTGAGTATCCATCTAGGAATCCAAATTATGTTTAAAGCAAGATACTGAATAACACTGATTAACAGATGGGTTCAGAGATTTCATATAGTCCACAGATATTCCAAGACCATTCAGTCTTATGAACATTTATGCATTACCAGTGTCCTCCTTCAAGCCACAACTTCTTTCACTAAGAAGGCCATAGAAATTAATCCGAGTAAATTTGTGAGTATCCATCTAGTCATCCAGATTATGTTTAAAGGAGGATACCGAGTAACACTGCTTAACCAGCAATAGTAGTCTATTCCAGAGGTACTGAGTTATAAACCGGTCCCTACATGTTTTATTTATATGTTGATGAATATTTAGGACCTTGGTGTTGGCACTGATGCAGATATTAAACTTGTGCAAATGCAGAAGTCCAAGACAGCTGCATCTCCTGTGGTGCAGTAAGCAAATAGAGATCTCCCTTGAAAAGTGTATAAGACATGGAATAAATGCATAGAACTTCCACTCTCTCTTAGGCTCATAGGTAAGTACTAGGCTAGCTGCCCTTATGGACCATTTTAAGCGTAGCCAATTTCCTTTAGTAAGAATCAATCCGTGTACTTCTTGTTTGTGAGGTAAACACTTTAACCATTATGTCAAACTCCAACCCCACAAATACTTTGGGCCCCCAGTCCTCAAACACACATGCCTGTACTTAGGGATCTTGTGTTCTACCACTAGATCATACCAGCCTAGAGTTTAATAGTTCAGAGATTTCAGGCTTGTGATCATTATGGTTATGAATGTTCTAATTATGTAACATGTTTAATTAGATACATGCCAAACGGGCTATTGTACTTGTATAATTTCTAGAATAAATAATGAGTATAAGGGATTGATTATTTTAGTTTTAGAAGAATGATTTTTTATATTTAGCTATAATAAATAAAAGGACTGTCACATAATGGGCAAAAGAAGAACTACCAACTCAAATTCCTAAGTATTTGGCATGACTACATATTCAGTTAGTGGTGGTGTGTTGTTTATGCAGTATGGTAAGGGAAGTAGTTGTCTATCTAACATGACAATACTAGATTTTTTTAATATTTCGTTTGAGCTCAGTTTTGGAACATAAAATGTTACCAGAGAGAGTCGATGCTGAAATATTGAGTGCCAGATAGTGACATGACAGCATCCCCCATTTTGTAGTCCTCTGCAAACTCTGTTAGCTAGAGGTGTTGGTTCTTCACCTGGAAATCTTTGGTCCCTGCAGTAAGCCCTGAAGGGCACCACTGGTCACTTTCATTCATTCTTGTGAGGCTCCAGCAACTTGCACTGTGAAGATTTTGCCTTTCAGCCAGTTTGCTATTCATCCTAGCAGATACAGGTTGATTTATCTTTATCTTCTGTACAATGTTGGAATGAATTGGATGAGAGTTTGATGCCTTACTTGAGAGCTGCTATCTCTGCTGGGTTATTGGACATCTGGACCCCTAAACAGTGAAGTACAGTACAGTACTAGTGGATGCATAACTGCTTTCCTTACGTTTTATTGAGTCTTAACATTACTGAAGCATCAAACCAATTAAAGTCTCAGCTCAACAAAACAAACAAGAAAAATAATTGTTGGAAGTAGTATAGCCCTTGGATTCCATTATTTTTACATAAGTCATAACTCTTTAGTCTTGCAAGTGCAGATGAAAAAAAGCCAAAAAAAAATACAATCTCTTGTACTCACTCCTCATGCTCAAATAGAAAATACTTAAGTAATGGTCTCCTATACAAAAAATGGCTGTGCATTTTGACATTGAGCAATAAAGATCAAAATGTTTAAAACTTGTACACTTTAAATTAACAAAGTGAAGGAAACCAGGAGAATGGTAATAATTTGTTTTCACTACAGATATATCTCAGTTCATGTAAAAAGTAGAAATAGCAAATCCTTTATGATTTCATCTGGAGCGTACTTACAAATAATTGTTGACATACTTACCAAGTTATATAGGGGCTATTCTGTAAGACTTCACAGGTTTCCTAATTTATATGGTGCTTATAAATGCTATATATATAAATAAATGCTATATATATATATATAAATATATGCTTATCTGGGATGATTTCAATGCATGGGGTAAGGATGACTCATTGATTTTTCATTGGAATTTTTCTGGATAATGAAGAACTTTAATCTTGCTCAGATAATTTCCTTATGGCACCACTGTCAGGGAAAGACATGCCCTTGGATTCAATAAACTGTGTATAGGCTTTATGAGAAGCCTACATGGAGTTTACATGTGTGTGCAGTGATGCAAGATGAGCACTTGTAGATAGCAATAGTATTGAAAGCCCATGTTGTGCACATCATAAGTCATGCATCATATTCAGATTTTAGGATTGCATGAGAGCACTGAAGTAGAACCTCATCAGAACACTAATAGAGTATAATCCTCCCTTCACCATGTTCCTCACCAGACACATGCAGAAGCTGGAGAGGTCACAGGAGTTTCTCACCAAGAAAACACAGGCCTACAAACCATGGCAAGATGTATGTGGATAGACTGAAAGCCATGTCACTGTAATCTGTAATGGATCACTGTAATCTGTATTGTACATGATGAGGTGACTTCTGCCTGGCCTCAAAGCCATACTTTGACCCTGGCCTAGTGGAAGTAGTGCATATCCACAAATCAGATATAGCGGATGACATCAGCAGTGTCTGTTGAGGAGAATATGGTAATAACAGCCTTACCTGGTGACTCATCCTATCATCCATTCAGACCCCAAAATGTCTGCAGCAAAGCCAAAGGAGGTAGAGTTTCAATATATATTAAAGACACACACACCTCCAGGCTGGTCAAACAGTATGATGCACAGGAGACACTCCAGGTACAGTTAACCTTTGACAAGGCCCCTATTCAAATTATAGCTAGCTACAGGCCCCTAAATTTGACTCAAGATGCCCACTCCATTTATCTGGACCTCTTCAAATGTATCAAGTTTCAACTCTTTATCCTGATCCTGGGTGACTTTAATTACCCAACCATAGATTGAAAAAACTACTCATGCCAGAACACAAATGCCCAGAGATCCCTCAATTCTACCAATCCAAATGCCTTGGAACAGCTAGTCGATACCCCCACAAGAGGTGATAATATCTTGGACTTGGTATTGATCAACATGAGTAACAACTGCATAACCTCTACTGTATCATCCTCCTTGGTAAGATCCGACCATAAAGTAGTCAATTTTGAAGTCACCATCTCCCCTGACCCCCCTGTAGCTAGGGTAAGACAGAAGATGTCAGGAGGCCTGAATAGGTTCATAGCTTCATAGGTTCATAGGAGGTTACTAGACTAATGGCCAAAGGACATTTACAAGCCTAATCATGTAAAAACACAAATACTTTTATTGAGCATAGTCGGATGCTCATTGTTAGCAGAGCAATTTTTATTATCAGAACTGACTAGCCCTGTCCAGGAGGGACCTAGGTACCACCCCAGGGTTGAATTTATAATCACCCATCTAGTTGTCAAGGTTGCGCTTGCATAGGGTCATTGAAGAGCACTACTTCAAATGCAGTGGGAGAGTCTTACAAAGGAGTGACAATTGCTGGGAGGTATATCTCTCTCCCCAGCATGTTCTGTTTATATCACAGGCTAGGTTGAGATCCCTGAAGCAAGTTATTCTTTTCGCATTTTACTTGCAGATGTCCAGCATTTCCAGTAGGGCAGGGTCTGAGACTGCTCTCTATGCCAGTTACAGGTCACCTCTCAGCAGCCTGCATGATGCTGAGTACAGTGACATGTATTTCAGTCTTTCCATGTATGTTATGTTTTGGAGACCCTAGAGTCTCCCGGTCACAAGCGCCTGTGTTTTTTTCAGTTGCTGCAGATGTCTGGTGAGGTGCAACCAGAAAGGATCATTGTACTCAATTATTGGTCTGATAAGGGTTGAGTGCAGCAGAGTTATGACACCCCGGATCTTGTATGTTTGATGGCCTTATTTATGAGGTGCTCAATGTAGAATGCGTATCTCACCACTCTGAACACAAAGGGATTGAAGTATAGATTGCTATCAACATGTGTTCCCAAGTCTCACAACACTGTGTTTGAGCTGAGAGGGGTGCTGTATATATCATAATTAGGAGGGGTACTCCATTGCTAAAAGAGACAATGAGGCATTTTCTTGCTTTAAGGTTCTTGTCCATGGGTTCAGTACCAATCATTTGTCTGTGTCAGCCCCTTCTGTAATATGTATCGGGAGACTCTATATGACTGCTTCCATTTGACAGTGATCTACAAACTTGGTAAGCCATAGGCCATCTACCTTTGCTTGGACTTAAGAGAAATAGTTCCCAAAGAGTTAAGGGCCCAGGACAGATCCTTGTGGTATTCCACTGATAAGTGCTCTAGTAGTGGAGGTGCAGTCCCCAACTTTGACAGTGTATGTTCTGTTGGTGAGCCAGTTAGCTAACCATCTAGTAATGTATGGATTAATTTCCAGATGGGAGATTTTCTCTATGATACCTGAATGTGGGATAGTGACAAAGACCTTGGATAACTAAGCATTGGTGGTATGTCCTGTTATCCCTCACCCAGGTCTTTTGGGTCAGTCTCAAAGAAGTCCACTAGGTTTAATAAGCAAGATCTACCTTTGACAAAACCGAAACTGGTCAGGTGTGTTGAAGGTCACCTATGTCCTTATGGATAAGGTCCATGTTGATTCCTTCCCTAGCCTTGCAGATATGAAATTTTAGGCATAAGGGTTAACAGTTCTAGTTCTGCATGTTACTAGTTTGATATGCATCACATATTACACAACATTTGATATTAATTTCTGTAGTGTAGGTGATATATCTGTGAGAAAAATACTGAGACACCAGGGTTGCAGTGCTTGGGGGGAGTCAACACATGGCTGTATTGTAACCATGTGACTTTTTATTAGATAGGGCCTTCAGTTTGTTATATTTTCACATGTAATTTCATGTCATAGACAGGATATGGACAGTAAACAGCATTAATACATAATAATATTTACTTTTCCGTAGTGTGGGGAGCCATGGGTATGAGTGACAGTTGGCAAAGTGTCTGTGCATGTGAGATACACATTTTCAATACTTTCCATGTTTGCATGTAGTTAAACAGTGTGCAAACGTAAGTCACATTGAGAAAAACTGACAGTTAGCATTGAGTCTGTGAAACACACCTGCTGTTTAACTGACTCTGTGGCAGCAGGTGTAAATGCATTGACACATTTCTTTTTCAGCCTAGATACTGGGCTTGAATCCAGGTGTACCTAATGTTAAAGACTTTCAAATAAACAGTGATAATGCAATGACACAAATTCTTTATACTACTTATGTTGCTGTGTATTGGCATAGCACAGCAGGGTTAAACCTCATTGTGCGGAGATGACCACAGCATTGTACTACCACTCACTGTCTCTGCATATTGGTGCATGATAAGAAACTCTGTGCAAACATAGACCCTGAAAAGTGAAGGTATCCATTGCTTTTTCTGCTATTTATAAGTGTTGTGTTTGATTCTATTTTTTGACCAGATTAATGATGTTAAAATGGTGTGGATAGGAAAATGGTGAAATGGGATGCAAGCAGGGGGAATAACTAAGGGAAAGCAATATGGGAATGAGCAGGAGGGAGATAGGAAAGAACCATAGCTATCCATTTCTGTAATAGTGTAAACTGAAAATATCTGCAGCACATTAACTGAATTCTGGACTGTCACCTCCACAAAGAGTGGTGACAATAACGAAATTGTGTTGTATAGCCAATTGAGTTGAATCAAGTGTGTCAAGAAGACACATGTGTGAAATGGAGAGCTATGTAAGGGGCAATTTTTTTTTTTGTGGGACAGGTGATTGTTTTTGTTTTGTTTTTAATTCAGTAAGAGTGGACTGCTGGGTAAGGGCATAGGTATGTCTTGGCTAGGTAAGTTGGGTAGGTAAGGAAGCAAATGCAAGCATAAAAGACAGAGAAGAAGCAGGGACAGTGATGGTCTCCAAAGGTTGGAGGACACCATGATTGGGGTGAGGGAGGGGTCTATGCAGGCTTATGGACATCAATCTTGGAGACAGTGAGAATCAAATCCTAAAGCACTGGGGTGTCATCACTGTTCCTTTACTCCTCTGGTGGCTGGAGTGCTTGACATGTCCTCCTGCTGTGGACCATGAGGGAGAGGAGCATCTCCATCTGGTGTAGGGGTACATCAATGGTGCAGTGCACAACCCTATGCACCTTCCCTGGCAACCCCCTGTAAGAGATGAAATCACCACCTCTGCCACTTATCTCAGAGGGTACCACTGCTCCAGCTTCCAGGGCAGTACTACCTGATGGCACAGATAGTGCAGGGGCAGCAGAGGCAGTGCTGACAGATTGGATCTCAGATGTGCTGGGCATCAATGCTGGAGCTGGTGGAGCAAGGTAGGATGATCCACTGGGGCTGGTCTGCCTCTCTGTGCTGTGTAGCATTTAGTGATTTAGTATATATGGATGACATGGAGACATTTTGACAACACATAATAGAAAATAAAAAAATGAGAGATAAGGGTTGGGGTGAGAGAAAAAAGAGAAAAATTAGTTCCATCATATGTGACATACAATGCATTAATACAATTATACAACTGCTTTATTTGAAGTATTACATTTAAGTGTACATCACACCCGATACACACTATACTACAGATTGCTAAAAATGTGCATATATTGCACATATGCGTGTTCCAGTTATACAGATTACAGTTTACAGCAGGGCATTTCTTCCACTGGTATAGAGTTTTTACTTTAATGTAACTATTATTGAAGAAATATCAGTAATTCGTGGAATTTGAACCCAAACACTCTGACTACAGCCTAATATTGGACTCTTACCATTGGTTTGTGTACAGTCTAATGCATGCATACTTGCTTTTACAGTTGGGATGTGCATGCTCAGTTTGATTCAACTCTATAAAAGACCAAAAGGATATCTTTAAATTTTAATGCTACAATAACTCTTCTCATCTGCTGCAAACACACTGCTTGCTTCCATCAGTCTCTTCAATTGAGCAACATCAGCCTCCTGATTGAATTCATGTTTGTTGGGAGCTGGGGAACAAAATAAGAGATACATACCCGTCTTGCCTATATTTAGTTTTCTAAGTCTTACAAGTAGTCTCATATTGTCATGCCAACACAGCTGTGGGAGGTCTACAGTCTCAAATTCCTCCAACCAACGGTTGAACGGTTGGGAGTATCCCTTTTTCTCCTGTGTCAGTCATTAAAATGATGCCTACATTGCTCTCCAGTGTTTGGGATATCATTGGCACTGGACACAGCCTGGGCCAAATTATTCCACACCTCAGACTTATACTGGAAGCAAGAATAGTCCCCTGCAAAAGTTTTTGGCTGCTGTGCTTTACCAGGAGTCCAGGAAATATCATGGACTCCCATACACCCCACATCTATGTCCTAATCTTGGCACCTTCTTCACTAACGCCAGCCATGTCTACCAGCCAAACCTGCTATCGCATTTACTGTTAGTGCGCAAACATGAGCAATGATGCCAAATGCATTTATGCAATGTTGAGCAGAAAACAGCAGTGCCAAGCAGGGAGGAATTAAATAATTGAAACTGGAAGGTTAATCTGACACTTGCCTTTAGTTTGAGGGGTGTCTACTGATGTAGCCTGGAAATATATTGTGGAAATTGGAAGGTAATTGTTAGGTTATTTAGGTTAGAAGACGTTCACTATGGGCATAAATGTAATAATCTGACACATTGTTTTTACCTTTATATACTGAGAAAATAGTTTTTTACACTACAGGATTCAAACCTATGTATAAGGGACAAAATAATTTAATCAGCTTTAATCAGCAGATCGCAGAAACACTGCCCCCTCCAAGAAAAAAGCAAAAAGGGACAAATAGTTGAAATGAGGAAAAACAATCTATGACATACACACTAAAAAATGGTGGTACATGTGAGATATTTCTACAGAGGTCTGGATTTGAACTTTCACTCCACTGAACCTTCAGAACACAGGGAGGGTACCTTATCCCTCTTTGCCACACAAACTACTTTGCAGCAGGGAACTGAAATCATTCTGCATACAACCAACTGCAAAATCATCTACAGTAATATGAAACCATACAGCTGTTATTTGTATCTTTATTATTTTTGGATGAAGTGCACTTAGTGATCATACAACCAGTTATGACTATTTCTTGCAAATATAAAGCTCTGTTTTACATCTCTGTCTCTGTTGGTCATTCTTCTCTTATCTAACCAGTAATCTGAGACATGCAATCTGTGAGCCATTCTATATAATTAGCCTTAAATGTGTGAGAATATTAAATGGCAATGATATCATATGCAGTTTCCAACAAATGAAGGGGAGGCTGGATGCTAAAGAAAAGAACCTTTGAATTTGTGCTGTTTACTTAAATTTCCAACCTTATATCTAACACTGTGTAAGTCTAACCTAACACACCCACTGGATGTAAGGCAGCATGCAGTGCTGTTGTATTTTCCTTCGCCTAACCAGTAATCATTCACAGTTGCAATCCATTAAAAACAAACACTGAGGCGGTGCCTGCGCTATGTTTGCATTTCTACACAGAGACAAGTATTTGGGATTTAGCAATTCTAATGAGCTCACACCTAATTTGCATCTTCACCATGCTAACTACCTTGAATCTACACCATAAATGCAATTGTGTAACTAGGGAAACTGAAGGTGAGGAGACTTGTTTATGCGGAGAACACAGAAAAGTGACTATTACTTTGGGATGTATCTGTGCAGAGGATTACTGAACTTCACAAGGTATGCTTGCATTTTGTCATATACATATTGCATATGCTGAAATGTATTTAAAAATATCTGCAGCAAAGCCTTTTACACTTTTATCTGTATGTATTAGTTAGAAGAGTGCTTATGCCATTGGTATGTTTGTCAGCGCATTTCACAGGTATACACAATTGGCAATACCTTAAAATGGAATGTTCCGTGTTTTTTTTTTTTTTTGCTGGAACTTGTGTTCTGAGAGACTGCCTTCCAGACTATCTGCAAATATACAGAGCTGAGTATATTTGTTTTGGTTATAGAGTTTGTTAATTGTTGCTTAAATCTCTGTTGAAACTGTTGTCTCACTGTTCTGAGAGACTGATCTGCAAATATACAGAGCTGAGTATATTTTTTTGGTTTTAAAGTTTGTAGTTAGTTGTTGATTAGATCTCTGTTGAAACTGTTTTGTCCTACCCACCCTCCCTATTTTTGGTTTGTAGTTTAAATTTGGTGGCTTTTGCAGTTGCCAGCCCCACTGTAGATTTGATCTTGGACACTCCCCCAGTCCCATCTCTTTATCACATTCTACCTAATAAACTCTTTCTGCACTTGCTTTTAGTCCTTTTTTAATTTAATTGCATTTTTTAAACTCTGTTTGGTCTAATATTGCTACATACTCAAGTGTGGTAGCTTACACTGCATGTGAATTGTTTTTACTACTGTTTTTGCTACTTTTCTGTAAAAAAAAAATGTAAGCCTGTTTCCTACCTTTCATGTAACTAGTGTTCCAGATACAGATTTGATGTATCCAGGACTGTATGTAAGCTTCTGAGCCCCCCAAGCCTTTCTGTGTTGGAGGGAAGCCTTCTACCTTATCAGTGGGAGTGGTAAGCACTAGGTAACCTGTCTACCACATAAGGAGTGGTTCTGTCCCGGAAATTGTAGTTATTGGCTGTTTAGGCAATCTCTTCTATCTCTCTCAACTTTCTGATTTGAAAGCCTGCAGTTGCACTTGTTTCTTTCCTGTAACTCGTCTAGTGCAGATACAGATTCTTAGTTTTAGCACTTAAATTTGCTTATTCATGCTCAGCACTTGTTCAGAATGTGTAAGCACTAAGTAAGCTACTAATTACTATAGCACTCAGTCTTCCTCAATAGTTTTTTTATTCAGGCATGTCCAAGTGTCAGCTCACAGTGTTCTCTACTGTCTATCTGATAAATCTGGGCATCTTGAGGCAATGTAGAAATTGCCTCATGTACACAGACAAACCTCTCCTCCTATCACCCAACACTACAACCTGTAAGAGATGCACTTATCTAGCCAAACTGGAGGTAAAGCTCTCTCCAACCAAGACTGAACTTAGCAGTCATGAGGAGAAGGTAAACATTTGCACCACACCACACTCATCACATAGTCTCACTAAATCTACACCACCAAAATCCACAAATAGTAACACAAAAACATTTGCAGAGGCTCTCAATAATAATCTGTCTAAGCAACAGAAACCTCCAAAGCAGAAACACAAACAACCTCCATCCTCCAACACAACCCAAATGACACATAGCCCATAGATTCAGTGTGCCACTCAACCACAGCCAATAAGGCAAAACAACGTACCCAACATACTAGTCATAGGTGACTGTATAGTCAGACACACTGATGTCCCACTACCAGACTAAACAAGGAGAAGGTTACTGTCAGCTGCTTGTCAGGTGCCAGGATCCGCCACATAACCCATGCACTCAGGTCACTCCACAACAAGTACAAATATGGCTCTGTCATTGTCCATGTTGGTGTGAATGACCTGAGACATACCTCCCTGGACTACATGAAAAGAGACATGGAAGAGCTCTCTAATCTTGTAGCCCAGGCAGGTATGACCCTAGCCCTGAGTAGCATTCTGCCATCGCCCAGAATGATACCGCAGTACAATGACAAAATGACTGACTTCAACAATTGGCTAAGCTTCTGGTGTCATTCTATGGGGATCCAGTATCTGTCTGCATGGGATGTAATGGTCGACAGACCACAATGCTTTGCCACAGATGGCCTGCACCTGTTGCCCCTGGGATTCCGGATATATATATATATATATATATATATATATATATATATATATATATATAGTGCCTTTTTTATTTCAAATAACAAATTCACCAACATAACAGGAACAGACAAGCAAAAACTGAGGGTAATGCTACTCAATGCTAGAAGTCTAAATCTCAAAATGCACTCACTCGAGGCACTCCTTAAAATGGAGAACATCGATATCTATGCAGTGACTGAGACCTGGTAAAAGGCTCCAGAGAGCACCCCTGCACAACCAGGATATAACTCATATCACACATTTTGGCCATGTAACCTGGACCAAAACACCAAAGGCAGAGGTGCGTCCATATTCATTAAGGATATCCACACCTTCAGGCTAGTTGCTCAGCACAATGCATCCGAGGTTATCCAAGTGCAACTAACTCTGGGCAAAACTGCAATTCAAATTGTAGCTTGCTACAGATCCCCCACCATGTCCCAGGATTCCCACTCCTCTTTTCTTGATATACTGGAAAATATTAGGGTTCAACCAAACACCCTAATAATGGGCGACTTCAACTACCCCACCATTAACTGGGAAAACTACTCGTGTACCAACTCCTTAGCTCAACGCTTTCTGGAATTCATAAACTTCAATGCCGTGGATCAACTTATCCACACCCCCACCAGGGGTAACAATATCCTAGACTTAGTCATTACTAACATGAGTGACTGGTGTTCCACACCTGAAGTCAACTCCTCGGTGGTCTGATCCAACCATAAGCTAATCACCCTTGATATCCACATCCCGCCCCCACCCCCATTAAGGAAACCACAGTAAAAAATTTCTCCAAAGCCAACTTCATGCTTCTTAAGACAGAAGTGGTGAACTTCATGACACCCATGCAGATGGACAATACAGTTACAACTGCTGAACCCTACACAAATGCACTCTATAAGCACTTACACAAGTGCATGGATTGTGCTATCCAAACAGAACCAAGACACTATCCTCCAAAAAAAGGAAGCCAATCTGGTGGTCCCCTGCCATAAACAAACTGTACAACAGAAGGAAGAAACTGTTGCAAAAGATAGTAAAATCCCATGAGTGGAGGAGTTCCCTGGTCAGCCTCAGTAAGAAGCTGAAATCCCTTATAAGATCCTACAAATCTAGCTAGAAAAACAAAATCACCACTAATTCCAAGGACAACCACAAAGCATTCTATAGCTATGTCAAGAATCTCGATGGCAACACTCAGATCTGCTCTGAGTTACAGCACAAAGGCATGAAAGTTACAGAACCGACTGATATTGCCAACATCCTGGCAGATAGGTTCAGTGCTAACCTTACCCCACTCTCACCCCCTAAAAGGCACATATCTATACAGGAAGAATGCAGAGTCCCTGTAATCACAACTACGCAAGTAAAAGCTGCACTCTCTAAAGACAAAAACACAGCATCCATGGAACTGGACAACATCCCAGGCTGCGTTTTACACGAACTTCAGAATGAACTGACTCCCCACTTAAGCACCATGTTCAATAATAGCCTCGCATCAGATGTTGTGCACACTGAATGGTGCACAGCAACAGCTATCCCACTCCACAAAGGGGGGGGCCACCACTGATCCCGGGAACAATCGACCTATTAGCCTGACAAGCCTGGTCTGCAAGGCCATGGAACGTATCATCATGGAACTCATAAAAAAAGACATTGGTAAGCTCCAAACTCTGGATCCCACCCAGTTCGGGTTTGTGAAAGGCAGATCATGCTTCCTGAACCTGATCAACTTTTTTGAGGCAGTCACCAAAGCCGTAGATGAGGGTAAGGTGGTTCTCACAGCCTATCTTGACCTCGCCAAGGCTTTCAACACCATCCCCCATTCTGGAATTATAGCTAAACTCACTAAACTAGGTATAAATCCCTACTTCACAAGATGGGTTGCCAACTGGCTCACTGACATAACCCACATTGTAAACGTTGCAGACTCCAAATCTGACCTCAAAGCAGTGACAAGTGGAGTACCACAGGATTCCTTCCTGGGACCTCTCCTGTTTGGTATCTACTTCTCTGACGTGCAGGCTAACACAGAAGGCCTCTGGCTAATGAAGTTTGCAGATGACTGCAAACTAGGAGCCATAGTCAAGTCCCCAAATGATGTGGACATCCTACAGAAGGGCCTCACTGAGATAGATGCCTGGTGTCAGAGCCATGGCCTCAAGCTCAATGCCAAAAAGTGCAGTGTCATCCCCTTTGGTAAAAACTCTGTACCCATGAACTACCACATAGGCAGCAATCTACTTAACACCGAATGTGTGATGAGACCTTGGGATCCAGGTGGACAGTAGTCTCTCCTTTGTAGTCACATCGCCACAGTAGTCAGGAAGTCCTTCTACATGGCACACCTCATCATAAAAGGGTTCTCATCCAGGAAAAAAGGGGTCATTGTTCCCCTCTACTCTACACTCATTAGACCCATTATAGAGTACAACGTCCCTTTTGAAATGTACCTCACAAGACATCTGCAGCAGCTGGAAAGGCCACAGAAGTACCTCACAAAGAGGATTACTGGCCTCAAACAAATGCCCTACACTGACCGCCTCAAAAAAACTCCAGCTTTACTCCGTAGCATATCGCCTACTCTGAGGTGATCTTTGCCTAACATATAAAGCTATGTCAAACCCAGAGCTGTTGGACATTCTACACCTAAAGAAATCTCAATCCCTCTGAGCTACATGCTCTAGGGACCTAAACCTTGTCACCACAATAAACACTACATGCTGTAGGGATAGATTCCTGTCCCAGAGACTTTCCATACTCTGGAACAGGTTACCCATCTATGTCAAGCAAAGTTCTTCATTAGCACTCTTCAAGAAAAATCTTGATGAGTGGATGGGGAATAGCAAATACACCCCGGGGATCACTTCTGTGTCTCTGCTCGACAGTGGCACAGGAAAATAACTTTTTTGGGTGGCGTAAGACAGGGAACCTTGTTGGTTAGGCTTATGTAGGCTCTTGGGCTGATAGCCTAGTACCTACCTATGAATCTATTAACCTAAATCTGTAGACATGTTTCAGAGACAGTTCATTTGATAGCACTTTTAGCACTTAAAGATAGTTTGTTAGCAAAATGTGTCATTTGCCAATTTTTTTTTTTTGGGAGGGGGGGCAAAGCTGCATTTCTGTTGTGTCACAAACAAGGATATGTTGCTATTCTTACTCTCCTTTTTCTGCATCCAGCCTGTTCTTCATATTTCCAATTGTTAGACTGCTTTATATTTCTCCACTGGGTAATACTGAATTGTTGCCTTTTCTGTTTTATCTGGATTTCTGTATTATCCTTCTATTGTCTTTTAGGACACCTAAGACTATGCCACCTAGGTGTCTCAATCCTCAAAGACCACCCTTCACTGATGCTTAAAATCAAGTCATTGTTGACACTTTTGGATAACATGATGCCTTCCTGCTTGAAAGGGGGTGAGGATATATGTCATACAGAATGCAGATTTGGCAGTAGATTTTTAATGCCATGTGTGGCCACAGCAGAACATATGAGCAGGTGTGCCTTAAGTCCACTGACATGATTTCATCTGCACAGAGGACAGCATCTGCAGTAGGTGGTGATCAGATGGGTACCAGGGAGGCCTGCTACAGAGGTACCACTAACACCAAATGAAGAGTTCCTATCCACTGTCAGGGATCCATTCAGCTCCCAGGAAAGTGCAGAACAGCATGTCCTTGACATTGACGCTACTGTTTAAGGGATAGTAAGCATGTCCCAGGAAGAGCTTCCAGGTAGTCTTTTGTATCTCACTTGTTTAATACTATTGCATAGTAAAACTATTTAAAACAATACATTACTTCTGTTTCACAAGATTTTTTTTTTGGGGGGGGATTGAAGATTACTACAGTTAACACATTCTGATTGATTAGCTTAGGTTGGAGTTGTTATCCATGTTCTTGTTGATAGTATACTTAATGGACATACAAAGGGACTAAAGTATGACCCCCTGTGTTACTGTTAATTGTGATGATGTTGTCCTTACCTTTTGCTTAACTTATTCCAGGAAAATTTGGTATGCAGATGATACCCTCATCTGCACATGGTAAGTAAAACATTTTTATGTCAGTACTGATGAACAATTCAAATAAATATTTTAGTGCGTGATATTGATGTCAGGACTGTTGTGTGTATTGCTGTACTGTCTGATAGTGTCAGCACTGTTATTTTGTTAGCATATATTGGAGTATAGTAGTTAGGTAAGAATTTTTCCTGAGTTTGTTATTTATTATCACAGGTGATCCTGACAGTGAAAGTATAGGACTTCTGCCACCTGATGTCAGAGCATCAGCAGAGTCTGATGATGATGATGGACAAACAGAAGTACAGTCAGGGGGTGCATAGACTGAATCTGACACTGAGGTTGATATACAGCTATTCTCTGTAATTCCATCAGACACAGCCAGTAGGTTTATGCCTACCCACTCCAATATGCCCATAGATATTGGACAGGTGGAGGGTGAGACAAGTGACCAAGGAAGTGTGGTTACTGTGACTTCACTGCCTGTTGACTCTGGCCATAGACAAAGTGTGAGTGAGGTGCCATGCAGGAGGATTGTTAGGGGTACTCAGAGGAGGCCTGCTGTCCATCCTCCATCTGATCCAGGTGCTTCTTCCCTTGCCACTTAACATATGTTTCGGGCCATCATGGAGGCACAGGCATGTTCTCATAGGTGCTCCAGAGAAATGTTTAGGGTTGTAGATGTGGCACAGGCTGACATGAGTGATTGCCTCCACTGTGTTAGTGATTCAGTGGATTGGATGAATGACATATTGGAATGAGCAGAGACAGTTATCATGGTTAGGGACGACAACAATGAATTGTCACCTCTGCTATGCATATCTCACACCTGTCCAACATATCAAGATGCTCAGCTAGCATAGAGCTTGACTGTGTTCATGCAGACACTCACTCACCAATTTCACTTGGAGGACCCCTATAGACACACACACAACAGTCACATGGTTCAGCTAAGCAAATTAAAACTCATTTTGTCTCACTAACCATTTATTGGTCTATCCAAATGTTTGCCTTATTCTCTTTCTTTCTCACACTCACTCACCAACTTTTTTGTCAGCCTAGGCTTCCTGTCACCCCACCACCCAGTGCAAGTGATGACAGCATTGCCATATCCTTGTTTTGTATCTTTTGGATCCAGGGATACATAAGCTTTTTGTCTGATGCTCAGGGTGGATAGCTGACTTAAGTGTTTACTATAGCTGCATTTGTGATGTTGAACTGATAATTGTACATTTGATTTATATTGATCTTAGAACGTTAGACATCAAGATTTTCAGTCTTTATTGTTAATGGTGTCATAAGGGTTGTGAAGTCTGAAACTGCAATGTGTATCATTACTTTCTAACGTCTCTCTTTAATGATTTTCCAGTACAAATGTAGGGTGCTAAAGTGAGGGCTTGCAGTGATCATCAGTACTTTTGAGAAGTATGATTGTGTGGATCTTTGATGCCTGAGGCCTGCTACTTAGTAATGGACAAATATAATTCAAATAAGTCTCTGCTGCCAAATGTTAACGTCATTTCTGTACAAATCACCCACCTTTTAATTGCTTACACTACCAAGTAACAAAATGCAAGGATATGCCAGTCATTCATATTATTACACAATGCACTCCAGGTTCAACAACAGTTTTACTTCAGGGATGACTCTGTTGGATGCAAGCAGTACACAGCAATACATGGGTAGGTAATGGTTGTGAGAACTGCCTGGCATAAATGTTACTATATGTAAGTGCATAGGAGGAAGGTTTTAGGCCGTTAAGTGGTGAGTGAGTGTGCTATTCATTGTTTCTTAGACAATGTGAGGGCATATTGAGCATGCCTATGTCTGTCTACACCCATAGCAGCTTCTGGTTCCCCTTCTGACTCCCCATCTGCATGTGGCTGTGGTGACCTTGGCATTGGTTGTGGAATGTGCAGTCCTTCCTCTTATTGATCCTGCTGCAGCAGTTTTCTCAGGATGATGTCATGTAGCATGGCACATACTGTAAATATCTCAGTACATGACCGCAGATTGTACTGCAGGGCTCCACCAGATTTTTCTAGGCACTGGAACCGTGACTTTAGCAGCCCAAACACATGCTGTATGATATTTCTATTTTGAGCATGTGCCTCATTATGGCATTATTCAGCAGCTGTGTGTCCATTTCTGATGGGTGACATCAGCTGTGGTTCCAGTGCATAGCCTGCATTCCCCAGTAAATAACGCTTTGGGATCCCACCTAACGAACATCTGATACAACTGGGAGGTGTGTCAGATATGTGAGTCATGATAAGTGACAGGGTGGCCAACACACCTGCTCAAGATTATTCCCTTGGCAATAAACATGACTTGGTAGTTAATAAAGGAAAAGCCCTTTCTGTTACTGTAAAGCCTGCCCTGTTCCACGGGTGGTGCCTTAATTTCTATATGTGTACAATCTATGGCACCCAGTACTTCAGGATAGTGTGCTACAGTGTAGAACTCCTGCATATTTCTGGCTTTGTCCTCTGGAGTACGGGGAAAATATCTAGGGTCACTAGCATGCTGTAGCATAGTATTCAATAATTGATGGGAGATTCTGGATGCTGATACCTGTGACACCCCAGGCATGTCCCCTGCTGGTCTCTGAAATGTACCTGTAGTTATAATAAGAGCTACACATACCTTTGTCTAGACTGGGATGGGTTCCTCTTGATTTGCCCTAGCTCTGAGTTGAGGACAACAGAGGTTGCAGAGTTCCTGTTGTATGTCTCTATCCACCCTGCACCGCTCTACAATTTCAACATCATGTAGGTTATGATAGGTTACCCGGAGTTTGAAAACTCTTCTCCTTCTTGACCTTGGTCGGTTAGCAGTAGCAGCAGCATAGACTTCAGCCTGTTGCACATTCAAATGCATTAAAGCAACAGAAGACCCTAATATTGTTTCTGTGTAGACTCCTTCCCATGGCTGTATTTCAGTAGGCTTTGGAATTGGGAGGAAAAAACAGCACTGAGGCTACATGGTTGCTTTATAAGTTGTTGAATAGCTCCTCCATCTTGGATTGGTTGATTAGCATACAATTTAGCTGCTTATAGTGTAATTTGCATGCCACTGTGTTTACCTTGTTTGTGCGACCTACTTAATCCAAAACAGTGAGCTACCACGTGCACATCATGCCACAACATGCATATGGTGTAAATGGACCATGTAGGCTTTATTGAATCTGGCTGACTGTCTTTAATATTATAATGAAAATTATCAGAATAAATCTGGGTGTACAAACTGTCAATTTTTCTTACCAGGTCCTGGTCTGATTCTCTCAAGGGCTTCCATCTGTATCCATCATGAGTAAACAATTTATCAGGTATCATTAACATGGAGATGTTTCTGAGGATTCACTGCCACCCCTGGTGAAATCATTTATTTATTTTACTTTATTTACTTGTTTGTTTGTGCATTTCTGTTGTTTATGTATTTGTGTATTTCTGACTGGACAAAGCATATTTTCAATGGAGAGCTAAGGAGAAAAGCTCCATCAGATGGGCATGTATTACTGAATTCACATTATACATTTAAAGTTTTTATTCCATGATAAAACTAGTGTCGATGATCAAGGTCACTTTATGGATGTGTAGAACAGATCATACACATGCATCCTGAGTTTTGTCACTCAAGAATACATACATCCTAATCCTAATATAACTGGAGAGCAGTGGATTAATTAGAAGCTTTGTGAATTGTGTAGTCTTTGTATACATTTGTTAACTGGGTAATCCTACTGAGGTGACTGTAACAATGCCAGGTCAAGTGGCCTGCTCAAAGTCATACAGTAAGCAAATGGAGGTGTGAGGATTCAAACTGTCTGCACAAACTGCCAGACAAGGACAGGGAAAATGGTGTAATGCATATGGTACTGGATGTATCTGATCAAGGAAAACTTCACCTGGACAAGTATTATACTCCACACCATTCAAAGACAGCATATAAGAAGACAAAATTTTTTCAGTGAGATCTCTACAACACCAAACCATCCAGCTATGTTTTCTCATGACAAGGATGAGCTCAGGCTGTTTCACAGATTGTAGATATTTATAAAATGGAAGAGCTTGTACTGCTTTTGTGAGTCAGTTGTTTTTGATTAGGTGTTACTTTTCTTTGATGAGTTGAATAAGTCTGCTGATGGTCTAAACATTGATTATCCAGTCATTGTTTGTATTGAATTTATATAGGTCAACTTACTTAAATGCTACCTACAACCCATTGCTACAGTTATTCTCCAGAATATATTGTCTTTTATGAATGGGCCTATCTAGTTTGAAAAAAATGTTGATTCTTCCAACTTATAAGATGTACTCAGATTCAGATGAAATGAGGAATTCCCCATCTATGCCTGATTCCAATTTCTGAGGAAGGTTATAAAGAAAGTAATGTACAGATCGTTATATTCTTATGTGTCATTTAATTTCCCTTTGGATCAATTCAAGTCTGTTTTTTTCTTATCAAGGCACTGCAGTGAGACTGTCATAATTAGGGTATTTAAGAGATCAAATAACATAGTCTATCTTGGTCCTTCTTAATCTCTCGGTGCATCTGACAGCTTGGAGCAATAGATCCTTTTGAACCAACTTAATATGTACTGTTGTGTTCACTATCATGCTCGTATTTTAACTACAGGGTCATTTTCACAATGTGATCCCCCAAGTTAATTCTTCACAGTATCACTGTGTGCAGTGTGGTGCTACAGGGCTCATTTTGACTTGACATTTGTTCAGTGTGTGTGTATTATATCCATGAGGATGGTTATGCTATGAAGAAGGATTAGATAGTGCTGCAATGCTACTTCTATACTGTCATACTGTTTCTTTTTCAGGAAGATATGTCTAATTTTAATGCATTTGAAGACTACATGGATTCCTAATCCAACTTTACAAAATTAGTTTCAGGACAGCTAGGCTGTTGCATGCTACCATTCTCCCATCACCAAATTTTAATTTCTTGTATCTTATTTGGTTACAATTGGAGCCCTCATCCAATGTGAAGGATCTGGATATGATTCTTGATAATCTTCTAACAATGAAAAATCATGTTTCAGAAATCAAAATGTCATGCTTCTATTAAGGAATATTACCAATATGAAATACTTTTAATTTGTGCATTTGGCAACAGTTATGCATTCACCTGTTTAATCACTCATTGACTGCTATTGAACTCCATACTTGTTTATTTCAGATACCTATCTTGCTCACTAGCAGTGGACCTTGAGCTTTGTGTCCAGGGTCTTGACTATGTCATACTGATTTTGTCATATCATTCCATAAAACACAATATGGGCTAGCTGCCTTTGCTGATACATCCATATTGAAGACACTACTCCTCACTTATAAAGTTCTGAATAATCTGGATCCCCTCTAATTAAAAGCACCAGTAGTGACAATTGAGACAGTTAACCCATTCAGGTCATCACATGATTTTGGTTCCACTTCTATGGAATCAATTACCTTCCTTGTTCTGTCCAGCTGAGACTGAAGTCTCCAGCAAAAGATCGTTTGATGCCACCTGTTCTGGAGTACGCATTTAAATCCTTGATTTAAACACGCAATCACTTTGTGATTTTTTTCTGAGAAGGATTATTGTGCTGATTTTAACTGTACAGCTAGTTATTGCTATGTGCTTTTTAATATTTTTAGAGTGTAAAGGGTTTAAGCACTGTAAATAAAAGTAACAAAATTGATGAAATGAACAAAATAGATACATTTCCTGCAGTAGCTTAGACAATACGATGAGTATTCAGTGAAGGCATTATTTCATATTAAGCACTGCTTGCATTGAGCTTAGGAGTAAGGGTGGATAATGTAAGGTTTTTAGGATGAAGACTGAATTAACATAAATGGAAGGAAAAAAGAAGGCTAGATAAACTGAGAGAAACAGCCACAGAGGTGTTGAAGGAGACTGAAGTAGAAGAGAGAGACAAGCTAGGATTAGCTTGATTGAATGGGTGAACAATAATGATGTAGGCGAGTAGGTTCTGAAAGAGGCAAGAGTAAAAATAGCTAAAGAAAGTTAAGAGATGATTCAGGTAACAATGTAGAAAAACAGAGGAAGGAAGAAGCGCAACAAAGAGACAAAGATAAGATATAGAAATTTATAGATGGGGAAAGGGTACAGTGGAAAGGATGGATTTTTGATTGGAGACGGGAAAATATAAATATATCCAGCAGTTAAGAAAAGGAGAAATGAAAATTCACTTTGTGGAATGTGAGGGGAAGACAGAATTTTACAGGGTGATCAAGAAATAAGAATAAAAATGTAGGTTTATTCAACAGATTGTGCTCGGTCAAGGAAGAATGAAAAGGGAGAAAAGTTCTGAAGAAGGAACTGAAAAGATCAGCCAGATAAGGAACTCTATGCCATAAGAAGAAGAGGGAGGCAGTACTACACTGAAAGAACTGGATGCATTGAAAGTAGTTAGTTTGGATGGTCTTCCAATGTAATTTTGGAAAATGGTAAATATGATGCTAATAACAATGGGAGGGGCAGTGGTTTGTAATATAGGAGCAGAAAAAAACAGTGATTCCAAATTTATGTACAAACCAAGAGATGTATTTCTCCATTGCATGTACAGGACCCAGATCTTGCAAATAATGCTTGTTAGAATTTAGAACTAGTATACAGAAAATTCTTTGGGTGGCTGCGGTGGTGCAGCAGTTAGCATTGCCACCTCACAGCAAGAGGTTCTCTGGTTTGATCCTCGGCTGGGGTGCCTTCTGTGCAGAGCCTACATGTCTTCCCTGTGGTTGCGTGTATTTCCTCCAGGTGCTCCAGTTTCTTCCCATATCCCAAAGACATGGTGTAGGTGGATTGGACACTCTAAATTGGCCCTAGGCTTGAGTGCGTGCATGTGTGTGCCTTCTGTGGAAGGTTGGGTGCCGGGCTGGCAACTCAACACCGTAAAACTCCACTGCCAATCATGAGCAGACAGGTGATCCACTATGGTGACCCCTTACTGGGAAAAGCCGAAAGAAGAAGAAGATACAGAAAATGCTTTATATAAATAAATAAATAAATAAAGGAAGAGGAAAATATACACTGAAAGCTGTCAGACCTCTTGATAAGGCGCTGGGTGAAGAACAGAGTTATATGCTTGTACTAGCAATAATAACTAGAACTGGCAGAATCCAAATGGACACAGCAGTGCTCAGACGTATAGTATTATGATTACATACCCTTTTTTCATTTAAGCATCTTTTGACTAAATTAATTCATTATGCATCTAAACGCCAACTAGTTACTTCTGCAGGTGTCAAAGTTATGACGGTAAACCCAGTGGTTATAGTGGCAGATCTATGAGTCTTAAGTTTGAAAACTCCGTATCAAGAAAGTGGTGAACCAAACTCAATGTACCTTCAGCTCCAAGAATATTTTCACATAAAGGTCTGTCTACTACAAGTCTGCAATTGTCTGAGATGTGTTTTACTCTTGAGTTGCATTTCTTTTTCCAGTGTTGTCTAATCTCACAGATAGATAGATATATGGCCAGAGAGATAGATAGACTATCTATCTATCTGTCTATCTATCTATCTATCTATCTATCTAGCTATCTATTTAACTATCTCTATATCTATCTATCTGTGTCTATATCACCGTATCAAAGATGCAAAATGTTGAACACTCACAAGAGCGAAAATGCCGAAAGTTTAACCCGTTATTGTGGGGGGCTGCCCCCCCCCCCCCCGCAAAATATACATTCCAGCTCTGAGATCGCTATACAGTGCGGAAAGGGCAAATATCCCAATCTTCACTGTACAGCAATCTCAAAAATGGACCCTCAACATTTCGGCACTTTCGCTATTCTGAGCGTTCGACATTTTACTTTTCGATATGCTGATATAGACCCATCTATCTAGCTATATCTCTATGTATGTGTGTGTGCGTGTGAGTGTGCACATATACGTAGATCAATAGTTATATAGATTAACAGATCTACTGACAGGTTTTAGTCTTTCAGTATTATGGTCTCAGGATTTTGAGTTTCAAGATTGTGGGCTTCAAGATTGTGATAGTGAACCATATAGATAGATAGATAGATAGATAGATATAGAGATAGATAGATAGATAGATAGATAGATAGATAGATAGATAGATAGATAGATAGATAGATATGTACGCATGTATATCTAGTATATCTATATATCTATCTACAGTATCTATAGATATATGGGAGGTGAGGACTTGAATAGTGCAGGGTCCTCTGCAAAATAGAATGATGAAAGTAATTTCACTTGTAATTTTGGCAGATATGTTTTTCAACATGTACAACTCATCCATCTTTCTTGTTGGTAGTTTGAAATAAGCACCTCATAGAAAGTCCTGTATTAGCAATCCTAATTCATATTATTTCTACAAGTACATAGTTTATTGCTTTTTGATCTCATATTATATATGTGTTTTTTTCTATATTTATAAACTTGTTTATACTAAATGTACTTGCTTGGGGGGAATCCAAATCAGCCTTGGCTCTCAACTTTCCACCAGTCATTTCCATTGAATCTCCCATTCTTTGCAGTTTTCATCCTCTTTAGCATCCTGTCACCCCATGAGAACATTCCTCCCAGAGAATGTTTATCCCTATATAACATTTTTGGCTGATGCATAGGAGTGTGCTTCCAAACCCAGAGCCAGGTTATTCTGTGAAAGGCTGCTTGTAATAGATACAAGACAAGCTGCTAAATCCATGTAAATTGGTCAGCCAACGTATACCATCAGTTCCTGAAACACCTATGCTGCCAACAGAATGTGGGTCAGGTGAGTTGCAGCTGAGCTTTATTTATGTGTGCAGCAGATCTGGCATAAATTAAGTAGATTTCATTAGTGATGCAGAGTCTGTCTCACAAAAGGCAGTAAATCCACTTCAGCCTTCTGTGCTAGAAAAAAAAACTTTCATCTTAATCCATCTTTTCTACGAAACAAGTTCTTACAATGATTAGCTAAAAAACTGCAGTGCAGTTTATAAACTCTTTTTTTGAGTTTTCTGCACATTTACTTGAAGGTATGCCTGTAGACATCAGACAGTAATTTTATTTTCACCCAATTTCCTGGTTGGCACCTTACCTGTATGCAGTACTTTTACTGCATTGTTAGTTTTCTATGTCCATGAATCCTAGCTGACCTCTAATCTCTTCTAAATGTTTGTTGAGACTTTTTTTCTATGTATTGAGTCTACATATCTAAATTTATATATACAACACAACTATATTATTATGCAGATATATGCACAGTTATACAGCTACCACAAAGTGACCAAACAAAAGAAATTTAAAATAACACTATAAACCTCAGTTGTGCTATAACAACAGTAATTAACACTGGCTGTGGGATGTGCAATATTTATTCAGTGTGGTTTTATAACCCCAGCACTTGTGGTAAATGCTACCAACCCACATATGAACATCAATTTTTGCTAAATTCTAGACCATGAAATGAAGTTGTGGTCTACGAATTGACACCATAAAATACAGGGAAAAAATGCAGTTAGCATTTCTAATTTTTTATGTTGCTAAGGGAAGCAATTTTAAAGCAAAAAAATGAAACCCAGCAATAGGACACCTAACCCTTTAACCTTGTCAGCTTTCTCATTTAACTCTGTCACCTAATTTACAACAGTATGACTGGTCAGCATAAAAAAAAGTTTTTATGTTTGTGTGTGTGTGCGTGTGTGCACGCGCATGTGTGTGTGTGTGTGTGTGTGTGTGTGTGTGTGTGTGTGTGTGTGTGTGTGTGTGTGTGTGTGTGTGTGTGCATGAGAGAGAGAGAGAGAGAGAGAGAGAGACAAAGATAATAAGTCAGGCTTATTAATCTGCTAGCCAAGAACAGTTGCACTTGCTTCAAACAATTAAAATAATAAGCATGTTCCTTTGTTCCCTCATATTTATAATATCATGGCTAACCATAAATAACATAATTGAATTTGTCTTATACAGTAACCACTGACAGGCTGATGGTCACATTTCACATATTCATGTTAGACGCCTCCTTTTATCATATGATTTTATTAAGAAAACAATCCCTGGAATTTAATAAACTCCATGAAATCTGCGAGTGAAGCCTACATGGAGTTTACATGGGTGTGTGGTGGTGCATGGCGAGAAACAGCGTGCACCACCCCACAATGCATATTCATGCAGCACACTGCTTCTAAGTGAGGTTTTGTGGCTGGCAACAGTGTTCCTGTCCAGGAAACCATGTAATCCAACATGGATAACAAACATTTTTAAAGCAGAGCACTTATTTTTCATGGTTTTGCAGAGAATGCCACAATGATCAGCAGGGCTTCAAAGATATCTCTCAATCTCTTACAGCAACACATCTACACAAGGGCCAACATAATGATGGGACAATGACTGCAGAAATAGGGACATATTTGACATAGATGCATTGCAGAAATGCGGTAGAAGCCACATGTTCTGAAGGTTATGAAGTATGAAACTCAAACATACCTTTCTACCTCTTAGAGCAAAAAATCTGGACAAAGCCATAACTAATGGGAGGACAAAGGCCCAGAAATATGGCAGATTTATAAACTTAGAAAGTTGGTAAAGTAATAGGTTTTACATTAGCATGAATTTTCTGAAGAGCATGAAGTTTGAAACTCAAATGTCTGTCATTATTTTCTGACTTCAGTCTACAATGACATGCCAATGATTTGGCAGAAAACTAAATTTTATGAGGAAATGGTAAAAAATATGAGACAAAAATCTGGACATTTTGTAAAAATTCATGTAATAATGAGTCACATCAGTCCTGAGATCATCCCAGTGATATGGCAGAAAGCCACAAATTTGAAAAGGAATACATCCTGTGAATATCTTGTCAATTAAGTGGTATGAATGTGAATTATATGGTCTGAACACAGTACAGAACAGTGTATCCACAGTGCAGAGTATTGTGATAACATCTGCTGGAAGTGCTAGGACGGACACTGCTATACCTGTATGTGATATTATGAACAATACAAGCTAGCTGACTGTTGTGCATGGCACATTGGCACATATATATATATATATATATATATATATGTATATAGCACAATCCACACTGTCAAGAATTATACCCATGTCATTAATGTTGTCAACGCCTATGTATGTAGTGCGTCCATCAGCTGAACAGATAGCCCACATACATCTGGTGTAACAACTTGTTTGGTGTTCCGCACCACCAGAAAGTCGTGTATATGCCTCAGAAAAAATAACAATGGTACATTTCAGTTACATATGATATGTGTAGGGAGACACATTAAGAAGGGTGCAGTGTACTCAGTTATTGGTGTGGTGAAGGCTGGGAACTATGAAGGTATTTAAGCCTCTGATGTGGATGTCCTTCGCATACTCAGTAGTTGTTTTATATACAAGGGAGTAGTCAACACTGTGACCACATGCTGGTGGATGTTCCACTTACCATCTACCCCAGGACACAGGTCACTTATCTACTGGATTCATTATAGGGTGTGATGTCCACATTATACTTGGGTTGCGTGCTTGTTTTCCTGACTTAACAAATCCCCTTATGTTTTCTTGTTATTGCAGATGTTGTCATGGCTATGGCAGCAATCTTTGGTATGTGTTGATACTGTCTGTAATATACTAATATCAGAGTTGGAGTCAATGATTGCCAACAATCTGTAACCCTTCGGGCAGCTGTTTGGACACAGGATGTGTATGTCATCTGTGATGTCCATCACTTAAATAATGGACAGAAAAGGGCCTAGCAGACAGCCCTGATGTACGGACCTGATCATTGGACCAGAGATATAGGTCACTTCATACATTTAACCATAGTGAGATGCCATGTCTGTGATACACTGGTACCCACTTAGTGCCATAGTTGTTTATGACCACATATGACAATGTGGATCTGTGTCAAATGCCTTGACCTGGCCAAATTCCACAAGATGATGTTGTTGTGTCTTTCAGCTTATCCCGGTTAGGGGTCACCACAGCGGAACTCCGGTCCGCTAATGTTTGGTAGTGGATTTTTACATGCCGAGTTACCAGCCCTGATGCACAACCTTCAACGAAGGCACACCCATTCACACATGCCTCCATACAGAAGATGCTCTAGCTGAGAATTGAACGGGACAACGTCTTGCTGTGAGGCGGCAACGCTACCGCAGCACCACTACCGCGGATTGATATTGTTGTTATAATGCATATCCTTGATGAGCTCTTTAAGGAAGTCTTTCAGATGTAACAAACATGATGTAGCATTTACAACTGAAAAAGGTCTGTTGCACACAACTGGAATATTACTAGTGTCCATTTAGAAGAAATGAATGATGACCTGTTGAGGAGAGTCTGGATATCTCTATACATGAATGCATCAGGTGCTGTTCCCCCAACTCAGATAGATGCATGTTGATGTGCACCCTTCTATGGGAACATAGCCCATATTGGGGGAGGATGTTGAAGTCTGTATTCAGCCATATCTGGGAGGTGTATGTGCTGAATTATAGGTGATCTGTGATGTTGTCAAAGCCCACTGATACCACGTGATAGGCCTGGATGAAGGTAAGACAGTCTTTACTGCCTATCATGATCTGGCTTAGGGTTTTGACACAATGCCTCATGCAGGAATCATTGAGAAATCCTCCCAGCTGGGGGATTAAAGCTTGCATCACTAGATGGGTAACCAATTGGCTCACTGACAGAACACATACTGTGAAAGTTGGTGAATCAATCTGTATCAGTAGAACTGTTACCATTGGCAAACACCAGGGATCTGTGCTTGGCCATTCACTGTTTGGACTCTATTTCTTGACAGTTCAGGTTAAAGTATATAGCCTTTGGCTTACCAAGTTTGTGGATTCTTGCATATTGGGTGCAATCAGTGAGTCCTCTAATGATGATAATATAGTACAGGAGGAGCTAACTCAGACAAATGATTTGTGACAAAGGCACACAATCTAGAAATGTGTCTTTTTTTAGGTTGTCTGTCTGAAAAGTGGAATTCCATGTTAATCACAGCACTGACACGAGTCCTGCTATGCTGAAACCCAGTGATGAAACACTGGAAACACATGTAGATAGCGATCTGATCTTCGACAACTAACTGTCCACACTGGTATGAAAGCCTATGTTGTGCACATCATAAGTCATGCTATCATATTCAGATCCTAGGTCAGTATGACACCACTGTAGTCAAACCTCATCAGAACACTAATATAGTGCTCACTTTTGTATGTCCCTCACCAGAAACATGTAGCAGTTGGAGAGCCAACAGGCTTTCTCATTAAGTAAACCCAGGGCCTACAAACCATGGCATGATGCATGTGGATAGATAAAAAGCCATGTCACTGTATTCTGCCTTATATAGGATGAGGTGGCTTCTTCCTGGCCTCCAGGTCAGTCTCTGACTCTGCCCTGGTGGGAGTAATGCATATCCACAAATCTGATATAGCTGATGACATCAGCAGTGTCTTTTGAGGACAATATGCTAATGACAGTGTGACATCCCTCCTATGGGCCAGTGATCAAGGAGCCTCAGTCCTAACCACTGACAAAGGTGGGAAATGTTCATTGAGAATAAAAGAGATACACACAATATTTTTAAATGCAGCTCTCTGCACCAGGTACAATTTCCCTTAAGAGCACATAAAGAATGCACATGCCAGTCCTGGGGATGGGCTTTCTTTGTAGGCCCCAAATAAGGCTCCTCACTGAATACTACAGAGCTAAGTCCTTTGTCGGGTGTTCTAAGCCAAGTCCTCTACCACCTGCTTTGTGAAATCAGTGCTCTCAATGTCCCTGTACACACACACACACACACACACACACACACACACACACACACACAGACACACACACACACACACACACACACACACACACCTGGGAAAGGCTGGTACAGCTTACCTGCTCCACCACTTCCACCCAGACTATAAGGTAAGATTCACTGTCACCAGAACATCCAAAGCCAGCTACCTTAAGACTCTTACCAGGTTACCCAATTACACTTATTAAAATCAATACTTATACAAATGGTAGTGTTAAACAAGCAGCAAGACTTTCAGGAACATGGAGCCATAGTGCACTAAATAAATGCAAGTACTCTCAAAGGTTAAATATTTTTTAAAAGACCGGCCACAATGAAAGGTTTAAATATATTTATTAATAAATAATAAAAAATAAGCATGAAAATACTGAATATCTGTTTACAATAAATACCAGGGTTTCGTCACAGGAAACCTAAAGAACAACACAGATGGAAAGACTTAGACAGATACATAATAAACAACATTTAGCTAATCTCACTATATTTTTCTAACTGACTGAAGAATTACGGTTCCCTAGTTACTTACTAAAGCAAGGCAAGATGAAGTGGATGGGTGTCTTGTCAGGTCCCAAAAACAGAGTGCACACTTCACATCACTCACTAGTATTCAAATACAATTTATGTGCTGGCTACAGAATGACATAACATCTGGTCACCTGACTCTGTGGTCCCCCTACTACACCCTCACCAGAAATTGAGTCAAAATCTGGAACTGATGTGTCACAATACACACACAGAACTTTAGCTAAGGTTTATTACAGCATCTGGAAACTGAAATCAGTTCCAACACTTCCACCCCATCTGCAGAAAATAACAAGCTATTATCTGGCACCCCGGGGTAGCAATTAGTTTATCACTAAGGACAATAGAACAAGACCCCAGTCCAGGGTTTTCACAGACTTTGTGTCTCTGACTGTATGCAGACCTGTGAGATAAAATCATTACAGCCTAAACCAAGTCATTTAATTTGAGGCTATTTTTCTTAAGGTTAGCTGGGCTAAGCCTAACCCCTTCCCTTTCAGTATCTTCTATTAAAATATATACATTTCATCAGTTACAGCAATACAGTCTGACATACGTGTATATTTCTTTTCTGTCCAGCAGACCCACTGTTGATACATTTTTAACACGAGCAACTTTACAAATATATGTTAACACAAGCATCTGTTCAAATCAGGCTGATATTCAAGTGACATATAATTCTTTACAAAACTCCAACTGACTATGCTAGCAAAGGCTGTTGCCTTCCCCATAGTTTGCTTTTTAGGCGAGGTCTCAAAAACAAAATTGCTGATGTGAAAATTGCTAACCAAAACAAAATAAGGGTTATGCTGCTAAACACTAGGAGCGTAAACCAAAAACTGCACACCCTGGAAGCACTTCTGTCACTGGAGAATGTAGACATCTATGCAGCCAGAGAAGGTTGGTTCAAGGCCTCAGAAAATAACCTGTCCTTGCATAGCTACAATGCCTTCCATGCCTTCAGACTGCAAGACGAATGTGTGAGAACCAAAGGAGGTGATGTTTCTATCTATATTAGAGATAAAGTCACTTCCTGACTAATTAGACTGGACAACTCCATGGAGTTACTTCAAGTTCCGATTACTATGGGTAAGACCCCCCCATTTGAGTCATATCTAGTTATAGATTCCCCCTCCAAGGATGATGATGTGCACGAGGTCTGCTTGACCAAACTAAAGTCAATCCAAATATTGCCAAACACTCTGATCATGGGGGATTTCAATTATCCTGCCATCAGCAGGGAAATCTACTGTAGCCCTAATGCACTATGGCAAAAGTTTCTTGACTTTGTTAACTCAAATGCCCTGGAACAAATTGTTCAAACTCCAACAAGAGGAACAAATATATTAGGTCTGGTTCTCACTAACATGACAAACAGATGCACCACCACAATTATCAGACCCTCATTAGTTAAATCTGATCACAAATCAGTCACCTTTGAACTGAAACTAACATCAGAACTCACAAAGGGTGAAATATAAAACACAAAATCCTCCAAGTACCACAAAAAACACAGAAGAACGCAGATGAGTAAAATTTAACCTTTAATGGTGCATCCAGTACCTTGGCTTACGCCTTCAAGGAAAAATTCATATACCACATGGCTCTTATTTATACCAAACTTAATTAAATATAATTGAAAAATAACTGAAAGCAATTAACAAATTCTCAAAGTGCAAGTGCAATAATTTAAAGTGACAATCCATCCCAACCATAACCCCAATAGATATACTATCATCTTAAAATGTTAATACTTTAAAAACTGAAATGCATATGCCATTCAATTTATTATTATCTGCACCTCACCTCACATTCATATTAATATCCAAATGCAATCTCATAGGATGTAAAGTACCAAAATTAATAATGAATTTTGTTTCCAACAACGGCAATCTGCTCAAGAATTCTTCCCCCTGACAAGCCAGGGGTTTAGCCAACACACTGAAAAAGAAACTCAAATCTGAATTTTCATGAAATTTTCTAAAGTGATCTGCTACCAGACTCTCCAATCTGCCCTTTCTTATGTTCCCTAAGTGTTCCATAATACATCTTTTCACTGCTCTTTTAGTTTGTTCTATATACCATCTTATAGGTGAACAATCACAACCAATGATGTAATATATATCCTTCAATTAATGTTAACCCCATTCAAATTCCTAATTTTTTTACATATTTTACACCTACCATATGGGAAACTCCCTTTCCTTACATTATCCATTTCCACTTTACCCATGTTTAAAAGCTCCTTTAAATTCATAAACCTACTATATGAAAAAGTGACCCTTTCAGGAAACAAACCTTTAAGATTTACATCATTGCTAATAATGGGCCAAAATCTATCCAGAAGTTCCTTAAGTGTGTCTGAAAATGGTGAGAATCTATTTACAAAGAATATTTTATATTCACGTTCCCTTCTCTTCCTGTCCTGGTCCACATAATCCCTTCCTACATTATTCCATATTCTCTCAGTGTTGGTTTCCTCCAAAGCCTTTCTGGCCTTAGTCTCAGCCAGATTCAAAATAGTTTCAAAACAGCCTCTGCTAAGCAACTTAATCTGACTTTAGAAAACTCTTCCCCCAGCTTGGATTTATCTGAAGTGTTATTGGCTATACACAAATATTCCCCATATGGTAAAGATGCCAACAGATGAGGAGCATGCATGCTATCGGCCATTAAAAAAATGTTAACTGCTGTCTCCTTAACAAATGGCCTATACTGTATCTTGTAGTCCTCCCCTACAAAAATTTCAAATCCAAATACTGCATTACTTCCCTGTTGGAGTGAAAAGTAAATTCTAACCCAAACTGGTTATTTGCAAATGTTGCATGAAAACCTGAAATTCCCCCATGTCTCCCCTACATATAAAGATCAAATCATCAATATATCTTTTGAACACAATCACTTTATGCTTGTAAAATTCAGTATTATAAATATAAGAATTTTCAAACTGATTCATGAATATGATGGCATAAGCAGGGGCATATGATGCCCCCATCATTGTAACCTCCTTCAGTAAGTAATATTGATTTTCAAACCTGAAGCAATTGTGTTCCAATGAGAATTCCAATAAACAGAGTCCAAAATCAGTACATGGGCCTTCCCCCAACATACTCCTCACTGCTTCCATTTACCATCTGTTCCCGATACTAGTATACAGAGACTTAATGTCCACACTTGCCCAGTAATAATCATTATTCCACTCCATGCCGCATTGATTAGATGAGAGAGCTTTTTTTCATTCTTAATGTGTGACATAATTTTAGTTGAGTTACCTTTAAGCTGATGGTCCAAAAAAATACCCACATTTTGTAAATATGTCCCCCTTCCTGATACTATCGGCCTACTGGAAGGATTGTCTACACTTTTATGAATTTTAGGTATCACTATAAATGTTGCATTCTTAGAATTCCTACTATGCAATTTCCTAGTATCAGAAACAGACAGAAAACCGAACCTCTCCCCCCTCACTCTAGTATCTCTAGTGACTGGGAGTTAAACCCTCACAAAGGGTGAAGTCAGACTAAATAACTTCACCAAAGCAAACTACACCCTCCTAGGGGAAGGTATAAATAAATTCCAAGCCCTACCCCCAGCTGGAAGTGGTAACTACACCAATGCTTACACTAAAGCCCTGTACAATCACTTGTGTAAGTGAATAGACTTGGCTGTTCCAGAGAGAATCAAAGCCAGAGCATATCCAGAATCAAGAAACGTTACAACAAATGCAAAAAGGTGCTGTTTAAGAAAACTAAGGTGAGGCCCCAACAATGGAAAAGCACCCTCCTCAGACTCAACAGGCAAATAAGACAACATGTCAAATCTTCTAAGGGTAACTTTGAGAAAAACTTAGCAATCACAGCCAATGATGATCATAAGGCCTTTTAAAACTACGTAAGTAGCCTAAAGGGTAGGACACAAGTACGTGCTGAACTAGTGACTAATGGTATCACACACACTGATAATGCAGAGATAGCAAACCTGCTAGCAGACAGATTTGGTGAAAATTTCACCCCCTTATCCCCACCAAATGTATCACAAACCTTGCTCCCAACTTCCCTCCCACTCTACATATCCAAAGAACAGGTCACTAAATCCTTGTCTAAGGCAAAAAACATGGCTTCTGTGGGACCAGACGTAATCCCAGGCTGTCTTCTAAACAAAATAAAACATGAACTAGCATCACCAGTAAGTATACTATTCAATCACAGCCTAACAATTGTCTTTGTTCCTGTGGAATGGAGAACAGCAACAGTTACTCCCCTTCATAAAGGTGGCTTAGCAACAGACCCAGGGAATTATAGACCCATAAGTCTAACCAGCCTCATCTGAAAATCCATGGAACATATCATCAAGGACCTCATAAATGAAGACAGTGGTGACTGCCAAACCCTGGATCTGACACAATTTGGCTTCATCAAGGGCAGATCCTCCCTGTTAAACCTGGTGGACTTCTTTGAAAATGTGACCAGAGCAATTGATGAGGGCAAATCTGTGCACACAGCATACCTCAACTTGGCAAAGGTCTTTGACACAATTCGACACTCAGGCATTATCAATAAACATAGCAAACTGAATTTAAACCCCTTTATTGTAAGATGGGTTGCCAACTGGCTCACAAACTGGTAACACATTATCAAAGTGGGTGACTCCGAATTTAGCAGCAGACCTGTCACCAGTGGGGTGCTACAAGGGTCAGTGCTAGGCCCCCTACTGTTTGGTTTATACTTCACAGACATTCAGGCCAAAACTAAGGGACTGTGGCTGGCCAAGTTTGTGGATGATTGCGAACTGGATGCAATTACTGAATCCCTAAATGATGTCAGTATACTTCAGGAAAGTCTTACACAGACCAACAACTGGTGTCTTAGTCATGGTCTCAAACTGAATGCAAAGAAATGCATCATCATCCCCTTCAGTAAAAACAATGTCCCATTCACTCTATCTAATTAATAACAATACCCTATGTACCTACAAAGCTGTAAGAGAACTGGAATCACATGTAGACTGCGGCCTTTACTTTGACCACTCTTTGTCTACTGTGGGAAGGAAGTCTTTCTATGTAGCACACTTACTTAGCAAAGGCATCACCTCTAGAGCAAAGGAGGTTATAAACCCTCTATACTCATCACTAATCAGGCCCATAATTGAGTATAACACCCCGTTTGGCATGTACCGTACAAAGCATCTGTAGCAAATGGAGACCTCATAGGCATCTAATAAAGAAGATCAAGGAACTCCAGCACATGCCTTACACAGACCAACTAAAATCCCTGTCACTATAATCAGTATAATATAGATTTCTTAGGGGAGACTTATGCCTGGCTTACAGAGCAATCTCTGACCTAGACCTAATGAATTTGCTGCACATACATAAATCAAATGGGACTGGAGCTACCCATTCCAGGGCCTGAAATATGGCCTGTGACTTGAATAGAACATGCTGGAGGGATAGATTTGTCTCTCGGTGACTGCTGCATCTTTGGAATATACTGCCAATTCATGTAAAGCAGAGGACCTCTATAACAGTGTTCAAAAGCAGCCTGGACAAGTGGATAGGGCATCGTAAATTTTTATCTGGGATAGCCCCCATAACACTCCTAGACATGGACAATAATTAGTAAATACAATCCTGGCTATTGACCAGAGTATCTTTGGTATTACATTGGGATGAAAGGGCTAGGCATGAAATGACATCCAAGTCAATAGTCTAGTAACCTCCTATGATCCTATATGTTACATATGCACTACCCTACTCTCCCTGGCACAGCTGGTACTACCTCACAAACAGTGTCCCACATACTGATGTAAAATTCCCCTATAATGGCAAGCAGGAGCACAAACACACACACACACACACACACACTTGACTACAGTGAGAATAGAAACCTTACCTAAGTATACTAAATACAGAACTCAGTACTTTACACAAGTGCCACAGCAGAAGTCTGACTTTTCAAGACTGCAAGTCAACGTATGGCAGATGACATCAGCAGGCCAAGTTGAAGATAAGATATTGGGAGGCCTGCATGAAATGGATGTGTAGGCACGTACAAGTATCAAAATACTATCAATCCGTGACATTGCAGCAGAAACTGTAGGACACAAAATTCTGCTCTTCTGTCTAGACAAATACAAACAGTTGACTGCTGTGAGAACAGAACATCTGCTTATCTAAATACACAGACTAGAGAACTCAGTACATTAAGCACACACCATGGCACAAGTCTGTCTTTTGCAAGACTGTAAGTCAACTTATAGTGGATGATACTCTGGAAAGGCTTTTCTGAAAGCCGAGGCACCAGAGAAGTGTTTCTTGCTCTTAATGGTATAAGAGTTTGAAGTCTTACTGTTAACTTTTACTGCAGAAGTAATTTTTTTATTTTAATAAATCAGTCTGTGTACTAAACTGAGTGAATTAATCTGGCCTGGAACTTGTGATGTGAGGTTTGATTTTTTTTCTACAGTGTGGTGCTTCATTTATATGATGTTAGCAGTCCATGTTGGAGACAAGATGTTGGGAGGCCTGCATAAGTTCATACCTTCAAAGGTTCATAGGAGGTTACTAACCTAATGACCTTAGGGCATTTACAAGCCTAGCTCTGTAAAAATGCAAGGACCTTTATTGAACATAGTTAGATAGTCATTGTTAGCAGACCAAGTTTCTGTGCAGCACTTACTGGCCCTCTTCATGTGGAACATAGGTATAATCCCAGGGATGAATTTACAATCAACCATCCAGTTGTCAAAGTTGCAACTGAATAGGTTTAATGAGGAGCACTGCTTCAAACACAGTGGGAGTCTATTACAGAGGAGGATCAATCTCTGGGAGATATAGCTCTCTCCTCAGCATGTTCTGTTTATGTCATAGGCTAGGCTGAGATCCCTGAAGCAAGGTATTCTTGTTCCATTTGATTTGCAGATGTCCAGCATTTCCAGTAGCTCTGTAGTCCAGGCATGGGTCACTTCTCAGCAGCCTACATAATACTGATTACAGTGGCAGGTCTGTCAGTATTCCCATGTTTGTCCTGTTTTGGACATCCTTAATTCTCCCAGTCAGAAGCCTCTGCATTTCCCCAGTTACTGCAGGTGTCTGGTGAGGTAGAACCTAATGGGAGCATTTTACTCAATAAGTGGTCTGATAATGGTAGAGTACCACAGAGTTATGACCTCCCTGGTCTTGGATGTGATGGCCTTATTTATGAGGTGCACAATGTGGAATGTGTGTCTGACCACTATGGACACATAGTGATTGAAGTGCAGATGGCTATCAACATGTGTTGCCAAATCTCACAGCACTGTGTTTGAGCAAAGAGGGGTTCTGTGCATATCATAATTAGAAGGGGTATTTCACTGCCAAAGGGGGGCAATGAGGTATTGTTTTGTTTAAGATTCAGTCTGTGAGTTTGGCAACAATCATTTGTCTGTGTCAGCCCCTTATGTAATTGTCAAAGGAAAAATCAAAGATCAATGCAGCCAAGGTTCAGCTAAGGTTCCTTTATTCTTGTACAAGGAGACAAAAATGCAGTTCAGAAGTTTGTCTGACATTATACAGGAAATATTTCATTATTATACTGTTTTGTAAGCCATTGCCCTCTAAGCTGACGTAATAAAATACAACTCTTAGCATTGTTCTAAGACAGGTGTTTACTAAGTTTTTCTGCTGATATAGCAAGTATAAACTTCCCATGTGAAAATTTCCTAAGATATCAACGTGGCCTCGCTAACTGCCGGTCTGTAACAATTCACTCATATTTCAGTGTTGCAATTAGTGATTCTTTCCTGCTTTGAGCATAAAGCATATAATGATTTCAGCCTATAATCTTATCTACAGCTGCAGTATGAACAAGGTTATTTGTTTAAGTCTAGTAAAATTTCAGAATACTGTATTGTTCCTTTTCCTAACGTTAGCAAAATCATCTGTTTCTCAGTGTATGAACAAGGTCATTCACTGAGCTGACAAGAAGCAAAGTCAGAAAGTACATGCAATTATTTTCAAGCCTGTAGCAGAATAAATGTGTTAACCCTTTTAGGCTTCTAATGCAGCAAGCATAATGCTAATACATATATGAATACATATAAAATAAAATAAAAACGGATTGAAGCAAAAAGCAAGTACTTCCACGTATAATAATCCAAGAATCTTTATTGTAAAATGTGACACAGATAAGCGCTTTCGCAAATAGCTTCATCAGATCTCTCATAACACCCAAGGTAACATTCTTCTTATATACACAAGTTAATTCAAAGAGGCAGTTAAACTTAATCAAGAAGTTCTCATTTAAAGGTATACAATTCAAAGTAGATCTATCTAAACTCTAAATCCAATATATTAGTGCAAGTGATATAAAATCAGATAAAAATGTATAATCCTATACAAAAAAAAAATATATATATATATATATGAAAAATAAATATATATACAAAATTAATATACTATATTAATAAATATATAAAAACATATATATTTAGATGTAAAAATAAATAGATTTAATGTACAAGGTTTCATAATAATAATTAGTATATAATCACTTAACATTTCTACGTTGTCTAAGTTGTCTAAGTTGTCTAAGTTTAGGTTTTATTGAGGCCCTTTCATTCAGGCCTCGTCCTCTATCTGACTTCAGTAAGATAATCCACTCTGTTTCCTTACTCTCTGTATACGTTACAATATCACCTCCTCTAATATTAGGAGTGACGACCTGTAATACTCTAAACAAGAATGTATGTTCTTTATTATACAATGCTATATGTTTAGCTAATGCGTTATGATTAGAGCCCTTTCTGATGTGATAAAGGTGCTCTCTCATTCTGTCTCTAAATGGGTGATTCGTCTTCCCGACATAAAATGATGAACATAATTGACAGATAGCCAAGTATATAACATGAGGAGTCATACAATTCGCTTCAGCATTAATATTAAAACTCCTTAGTAAATCAGGATGCATAAATTCTGTACTACTATCAATAAAAGAACAAAAATTACAATTACCACAAGGTTTAGTGCATCCAATATTTCTATCATACTTGTCATATTTCTGATAGCATAATATTCTTTTTAAATTACGTTTATTCCTGAAAAGAAAACTTGGTATCTCTCCTACTATTTGTTTTATCTCATCATCTACCTGTAGGATATCCCAATATTTATAAAGAATGGATTTGATGTCATAGTGATCTGTTGAGAAAGAGGTAGAGAATTTCACATATTTCTGTCTATTAGTATATGGTGTAGTATGTTCTATATTGCTGGGCCCAAAATAAGGCATAGCTTTTGTAGATCGTAAATTATTTGCTACGTCTAACTGGGGATTAATCTCTGCAATATCATAGCCTCTGTCTAGTAATCTCTGTCTCAGATCGACTAATTCAGAGTTAAAGCCATTTTCTGTAAAATTCAGCCTTGAAGCTCTAATAGCTTGTCCCCTTATAATGTTTTTAAAAACATAGGGTGGATGCATACTAGATCTAGATAGTAATGAATTACGATGACAAGATTTACGATAAACTCCAGTGTTTATGAGATTACCTTGTAATCTCTCAACATATATATCCAAGAATTCAATCCTGTTTACTGAAGATTTCATCGTAAATTTAAGGCATGGAATTAAATTATTCATGAGCAGATACATAGATTCAAGTTGACTAGTCGTTCCTTCCCATAGAACATTGACATAATCAACAAAACGAATTTATTTTTCATATATATATATATATTTTTGTATAGGGTTATACATTTTTATCTGATTTTATATCACTTGCACTAATATATTGGATTTAGAGTTTAGATAGATATACTTTGAATTGTATACCTTTAAATGAGAACTTCTTGATTAAGTTTAATTGCCTCTTTGAATTAACTTGTGTATATAAGAAGAATGTTACCTTGGGTGTTATGAGAGATCTGATGAAGCTATTTGCGAAAGTGCTTATCTGTGTCACATTTTACAATAAAGATTCTTGGATTATTATATGTGGAAGTACTTGCTTTTTGCTTCGATCCGTTTTTATTTTATTTTATATTTATTCGTTTTATATTTTATGGAAACGAGCATACATAAGGCTAGCAGCAGTTCTTTTGAACTGTTTTTTACTTAATATATGAATACATGTTTTACTATATATGTGAATACATATTTCTCTCACAGTAATATGTTACCATCATTGGGAAACTCTATATGACTGCATCCAATTAACAGTTATCTGCAAACTTGGTAAACCACAAGCCATCTAGTTTTGCCTAGGTTTCAGAAAAATAGTTTCCAGAGATTTGAGTGCCCAACACAGATCCTTGTGGTATTCCACTGGTAAGTAGTCAAGTGGTAGAGGTGTAGTCCCCAACTTTGATGCCATGTGTTCTGTCTGTGAGCCAGTTGGGTATCCATCTAGTAATTTATGGGTTAAATCCCTGATGGGAGATTTTCTCTATGATACATAAATGGGGTTTAGTGTCAAAGGCCTTGGATAACAGTTCATAGGAGGTATGGCCTGTTATCCTTCATTCAGGTCTTTGAGGTCAGTCTCAAAGAAGTCCTTTGGTTTAATAGGCAAAATCTACCCTTGATAGAACCAACATGGGTTGAATCAAGTGTATTGAAAGCCACCTATGTCCCTGTGGATAAGGTCCATGCTGATTCCTTCCCTAGACTTATGGGTCAATAGTTCTAGTCCCACATGTTACCATATTGATGTGCACTGCATATCACACAACAATGGCTATTAATTTCTGCAGTATAATTTATATCTGTGTGAAAAAAGTACTGAGACACCAGGATTGCAGTGCCTGGAGGAGCAAACACATGGCTGTATTGCAAATACGTGACATATTGTTAGATAGGGCCTTCACTGTGTTATGTTTCTACATGTAATGTCATGCCATAGACAGGAAATGAGCATTAAAGAGCAAAAATACATAACAATTTTTATTTTTCCATAGCAGGGGGTGCGACAGTTTTGCATGACAGTTGGCAAAGTGTTTGTGGATGCGAGATACAAATTTTAAATGCTATTCATGTTTGCGTATAGCTTAGCAGTGCACAAATATGAGCTGGATTGCTAAAGTTTGAGAGTTAGTACTGAGTGTATGAAACACACCTACTGCTTAGAAACGAAATGTGATCAGGACCAGAAGAGTAAACTTCACGACCCAAGGACAAAACGCCAACCAGAGCAGTCAATAAATCCTTTATTGGAAAGCCACAACAGTTAAAAACAAGCACTTTTGCTCGGTGCAATACTGAGCTTTTTCAAGTTCATTAAAAGTGCAAAATATTCAAGTGTTATATACAAAACCTGTATCACATGATATGCATAATTAATTAATTAAGTCATTAAATCATTAAGTTGTTAAAAGAATATTCATGAATTAAACACCAAAGCATAACGTTTGAATACTGATTCCTATATAACATGAATAAAAAGAATAAAATGCAATAAATATAAAACCAAAATGCACATTCTATAAATACATGAATATGTATATACCATAAGTTGTAAAACACATCTTTGATTAAAAAGGGTGCATTCAACCACAATTAAAATGTGATGAAAAATTCATCAAACAACTTAAACAATCTCTTGCTGTTCAAAACCTAGATAAAACACCATTACAGTTGTAGTTTAAGTTGTTGTTAAAAATAATAAATATTAAGAATTAAATGTAAAATTGTGGCTTATGCCAATGCTTAAACAAAAAATGTATATATATGAAAAAAAACATATAAATAAGTATATATGTAAATGGATGAATTAAAATAGAAAATGTGTTTGATAACAGATGCGTGCAGTAATGTAAAATGCAACTAAACTAAGCTAAAATGGACCAGGGTGAAATAAAGGCTAAAGGCGGGCAGTCCTTAGCTTCAGGACACTACTGATGTTAATGCTATCATTAAGCCCTGGTGGTTTACCTGCATCCAGCCTTAATTGCCACAAAAGTTCTCGGTATTCAAGTGTAGTCTCCCAGTCACCACCTCTAGCCTCAGGCAGAACTTGTTCTAGCACAATGAACTTTAAGCTCATATTAGGACAGGAGATTGTGTGTTTAACTGACTCTGTAGCAGCAGGTGTAAGTGCACTGACAAATTTCTTTTTCAGCCCAGATGATACTGGGTTCGAATCCAGGTGTATCTAATACTTTCATATACTTTTAAATAAACATTGATAATGCAATGACATGCATTCTTTGTAGTATATGTGTTGCTGTGTGTTGGCATAATGCAGTGGATTTAAGTGGCATTATGTGGAGGTAATCACAGCATTTTACAGCAGATGACCATGACATCGTGCACCTCTGCACAAATATGGAGCTCAAAAAGATAAGGGATCCATTGCTTTTTCTTCTACTTATGCATATTGTGTGTGATTCTATTTTTTGACCAGATTAAAGTAATGAAAATGGAGTAGATAGGAACATGCTGAAGTAGGGAGCAAGTAGGGAGGGAGAAGAAAGAGAAAGCAGTACAGGAATTTGCAGGAGGCAAGTTTGGAATGAACCATAGCTATTCATTTCTTTAATAGGTGTTGTTGTCTTTCAGCTTTTCCTGGTTAGGGATTGCCACAGCATAACTCTGGTCCACTAATGATTGGCAGTAGATTTTCACGAACGCCAAGGTGCCAGCTCGATGTTCAACCTTCAGTGAAGGCACGCCCATTTACGCATGTCTTTCGAACGCCCACCCAACCACGTGGAGGACATGCAGACTCCACACAGAAGGCACTCCCTGCACTCCAGCCGAGAATCGAACGGGAGAACATCTTGCTGTGAGGCAACAATGCTACCAGTGCACCACTGCGGAATTGAAAATATGTGCAGAATATTAACTGAGTTTGGAATGTCACCTCGAGAAAGACAGTTGACCACAACACAATCACGTTTTATAGCCAAATAGATTGAATCAAGTGTGTCAAAAAGACACACGTGTGAAATGGAGAGCTATGTATGGGGTGATTTTTTTTTTTTTTTGTGGGACAGGTACTCATTTATTTTTTTTTATTTCAGACAGAAAGAGAGAAGAATGTTAGGGAAGGGATATAAGTATGTCTGGGTCAGGTAAGTTAGGTAAGCAAGAAAGTAATTGCAGACAGACAAGACAAACAAGACAAGAGATGCAGATGGTGATGGACACAAAAGTTTGGGGGGTCACCATGTTTGGGATGAGGGAGGGGACAACCCAGGCCAATGACTGTCAAGGTTGGAGACAGTGAAAATCAAGTCCTCACCCACAGGACTGGCAGGTTTACTATGGTGGCATTGAAACTGCCTCAGTTGACCAGCACATGGTTGAAAGGCAGTTTCCCAGGTATGCAAAATGTTGACCAAAATTCGATAGACTTACACTATAGGGAACGGGTAGTGTTGGTCGATCATTTTGGTTTGACATTGTGCAGGGAGGTTGCGCTTCAGTGAGCCAATTTCCTCACTGCAGTTTGATCTCAGAGTTGGTATATTTAATGTGCAGAAGGTATGGGGAATGCATCCCCCAACAGGGAGGATGCTGGTGGGCAGAGCCCCTTGCAAAATAGTAGAAGTAACGTACCATTGACTATAGAGTTCAACGGTACATTAATGTGCATAGCAGGAAGTGAGTGACGTCACCTCTTTCTATACTGAATACATTGAACCATGGTGGTCGATGATTTCAGTTTCGCTATGGGTTACAATTCAAAATTTCATATTCATCATTTCGGGTCGACCATTGTTATTGGTCGACTGAAGTTGATTAGAAATTTCAATAGTAAACCAGACTGGCATTAATGTCACCTTACTCTGCTGGTGGCTGGAGTGCTTGAAGTCTCCTCCTCTTCCTGCAAAATATGAGGGACAGCAGCCTCTGATCTGGAGTAGGTATGCACCATGCTATGAACCATCCTTGGCAACTCACTGTGGGTGATGAAATCACCACCTCTGCCACTGTTCCTGGAGGGTAACACTGGACCTGCCTCAGGGGCAGGACTTCTTGAGAGCACAGGTAATACAGAGGCAGCAGAGCCAGTACTGCCATGTTGGCTCCCAGGCACTGGGAATTGGTGCTGGAGCTGGTAGAGCAGAGGCAGGCTGATCCAATGAGGCTGGCCTACCTCTCTGTGTTATGGAGCATTTAGTGATGTGGTACACATAGATGACATGGACACATTCTGACGACACATAATATATATATATATATATATATATATATATATATATATATATATATATATATATATATTAAAGTAAAATAACATAAAAAAGAGAGGTAAGGGTTGGGGTGAGAGAAAAAAAGATAAAATTAGTACCATCATAGTGACATACAATGCATTACTACAATTATACAGCTCTTTTATCTTAAGTTTTACATTTAAGTATACCTCCTGACAGTTACACACTACAACACAGATTGCTGCAAGTAAACCTTGAAATGTGCATATTTTGCACATATGGGTGTTCAAATTATCCAGATTACAGTTTACAGCAGGGCATTTGTGCCACTGATATGGAGTTTTTAATTTAATTTAAAATTACTGTAGTCTAACTATATTACCAAAAAATGGAATTCCATCCCTGAGCCCATCATAAGCACTCTTGATCCATTTCATTTCAAAAAAAAAAAAAAAAAAAAAAAAAGGAAAAACTACTAAAAGAGTTCTTAGGTAAAAGCTGGATCTGCTCTTGCTCAAGACCTGTACCTCCTCTTCCCCTCCTCTCTCACTCCCTACCTTATATCTGCTTGCCCACTCTCTGTTTACCCTCACTGTCCTAATTAATATGTCCCTCTTCTCCTCACTTATTCCTGTTACTTTCAAATTATTCAATTCTACCCCCCTAAACCCTATAGTTCCTCCATTCCCTAAGTTTTTTTACTCCCCCTACTTCTCTGACTACCTTCCATCCCCTACTAGCTTGTTTACCCTTTCTAGACTTTTGTACTTACAGGATCAAACTGTGAAGCTATACTTTACTCTTCTCAGGATCAGCTATCCTCATACATTCAGTCACTATTTAATATATGTCACAAAAAAATCAATCAGTCCTCTGTACACCAAGTGCACCTTATTAAATGCTTTCTCATCAATGCCTCTGGAAAATACTCACCTACTAGCTTCTTTCTACTTATGTGTTCTTGTAAAACTTAAATATTGTTCTGTGTTTTTGTAAAAGCTTCCAGATATTGCTCTCTGTAAAATTCTTTGTTCTTTAAATATTCTACATATTGTATAAATTCCAGTTATTGTTCACTGTACAATTTTTGTAACAATTTATTTTATCTGTACTGAAGCTTTTCTCCCCAGCCCTCTGCTGAAAATGGAATACAACCCAGTCAGACTATCCCGGCAAACAAAAGAAAATAAAGAAATAACTATTGAAGTAATAACAGTATTACAGAGTTGTGATATGCGGTATTTGAACCCACAACCTCTGACTAAAGTCTAATATTGGACTTTTACAATTGGTTTGTGCTAAAGACTAATGCATGCATACTTGCTTTTACAGTTGGGATATGCATGCTCAATTTGATACAACTCTATAAAATACCATCTTTCTCTTTTCACAAACAAGGACAGGAGGAGGGTTATGATAAGTTTGCAGCAGACTGCTGCAACTGGGAAAATAGAAAACATCTGACACAGATATCCTTCAGAAGGGTCTCTCAGAGAGGGATAACGGATAACCCAGCCAGACGCCTAGTTAAAAATAAAAAAATGCATAGTCATACCCTTCGGGAAAAAACAAGTACCCCTAGCTACCAAATAGGTGGCAATCCATTGAGCACACAGAAGAGTTATCAGGGACCTGGGGACCCAGGTTGATAGTAGTGTCATCATCACACACCCATAGCTAAAGTAGTTAGGAAGACCTTCTACATTTCCCACCTTATCATGAAGGGATTCTCATCTAGATCAAGGGAGGTCATAGTCTCCCTTTACTCAATACTCATCACAATCAATGATTGAGTACAATGCCCCAATGTATCTGACCCGAGACGACACTTGCAGCAGCTGGAGACAAAAGTTCCTCTCCAAAAGGATAGGAAAAAGTCAAAAAATCTGTCCCTATGCTGCCCGACTGAAAGAACCAGCTCTATTCAGTCGCCACCGCTGCTAGAGAGGTGACCTTTGCCTAACATACAAGGCCATGTCAAATCCAGATTTGATGAATATGCTTCACCTCAAAAATCTAGATCCATCGGCGAGACTTTAAACCTTGACCGCCCTTGTTTAATAGGCTGCTGGAGGATAGATTCATCCAAAGACTCCCTATGCTGTGGAACAAAATCGGTACATACATGAGGCAGAGCACCTCTCAAGGGAGACTTAAACAACCTTGACTACCTAGGGGGGACGGCTGGAGGGGAGGATTTTCATCACCCAAAGACTCCCCATGCTGTGGAACAAAAAAATCGCACATGTGAGGAGAGCACCTGGCTGGCCTTGTTCAAGAGAAATCTTGACCAATGGATGGGAGAGATAGATATACCCAGGGATTACCTCAGTGTCACTCTTTCGACAGAGGCACAGCAAAATAATGGGTATAGTTCCCCATACTAAAGGGGTGGCGAAGCCACAAAAAACGGGCTAGGGCTTGTAAATGCCCTCGGGCAGATAGCCTAGTATGAACCTATGAACCTATGAACCTATGAACCAGAAAAGCTATCTTTAATTTTTAATGCTACAATAACACTTTCTTTCACTGCATACGGATTCACTTTATAAGCTTGAAATCCCGGAATATCGGATTTCAGAATCTCGAGCTCATAAAGTGGAAAGCCATAAACCACGAAAGACCAGAAGTGTGAAATTCAAAATCTCACATGTCGGAGATGTAGTATATTTAAGAAGGGGGGTGGGGGGCACAGGAGGGCTTGCCCCCTGCATATAGTAAGAGTAGGTGTGTGTGTGTGTGTGTGTGTGTGTGTGTGTGTGTGTGTGTGTGTGTGTGTGTGTGTGTTTGTTGTATTGCTTTTCTGAAAGTCTTGGGAGGTATGTGTGTATGTGTTGTGTAGTGTGTGCTGTGTGTTTTTGCGGTTTTGTGGCTTAGCGGTTTTGGGTTTCGTGGTTGTCTGGTTTCGTTTATATGGATTTTCGACTTCATGGTCTCGAGATATTGAAATTTGATATTTCAGTATTTTGAGATTATGAAGTGAATCCCTGCATGCATACCACTTGCTTCTCTCAGTCTCTCCAGTCAAGCCTCATAGGCCCGGACATTGAACTCCCGATCACTGGCAGCTGGGGAAAAAAAAAAAAAAAGAACAGAAGAACATTATGTATACCAGTATTGCCTGTATTAAGTTTTAAAATACTCTCTTTAGTTGATACTTGCACAGTTGTGGGATGTCTGCAGTCCTAAATTCCTCCAACCAATGGTTGAGAGTGTCCCTCTTTCTCCTCTGCGTGTCATTGAAATGACACCTACATTGCTCTGTAGTGCACAGAATACCAATTGCACTGGATACAGACTGGGCTAAACTATTCCATGGCTTGGACTTGTACTGGGAGCCAGAATTGTGTTCCTGCAGAAGCTTTGGCTGTGGTGCTTTACCAGGATTCCAATAGCTATCCTGGATCCTGGATATGGCACCTCTATGCCTATACCTGGCGCCTTCCTCACTAACATCACCTATGTCTACCAGCATACCTACAGCAATGGAGACTGATGTTTTTCCGCCAATTCCAGTTATCGCATTTACTGGGAGTGCACATACCCGAGCAACAGGTTTGTGTGATGGTAAGTGGAGAGCAGCAGTGCCAAGCAGTGAGGAATTAAATAATTGCAATTGGAAGGTTATTCTGACACTTGGCCTTAGTTTGAGGGTTGTCTACTGATGTAGCCTGGAAATATATATTAGAAATTGGAAGGTAACTGTTAGGTGAATTAGGTTTGCAAATATGCACTGGGGGCATAAATGTAGTAACCTAACAGATTATTTTAACTTTGTACACTGAAAAAAAAATTTACAGTGAGATTCAAACCTAGCCATAAGGGTAAAATATTTTTTCCATCTTTGCCACAGAAGAAGTGCTGCTCAGATATAGTCAGGAATCATAAATAAATTACAAGTGACAGTTTGAGCTGTTACACATGTGTGTTTGTGACCTGACAAGGTTATTGGATACAGATCCAGTTGTGTATGTGTCTTAGACAAATGTGAAGCCCATGCAAGTCCAGATAGCAGAATTATATTTACAGAAATATAGTACACAGTACACCAACAGTCATACATCTGAAAACACAATAAAGGTGTCTCATCCCTCATACATATAATTCATATGTTTCCACTATCTAAAATGTTATAAGTGAGAGTGAATATAACAGGAAGTGGAACATCAGTAAAAATGTATGGAATTTCCTGTATTAAAACCAAGGATCATGTGTATGGCAGTCCTCCACTTACACCTGTTGCCACAAGAAAGTTGAAATAACACTTGTTTATGTTCCAGTTCATTGTTATAAAATGCACTTTCACAACAGTAAAAAAAAGGTTGCACACCCTGTACTATCTGTAATCCAGCCCTACACTTACACCTGCTGTCACAGGACTAGTTACATGACATTCCCTAATTTACTAATCATTCTTAAGGTCTCTGTGGTAACCACTGCACTATTCCTCTTAACGGGTTTGTGCAGTGCCCAGTAAACTTAATTGAATGTATCTGGTTTCTGTTTTTGGCTGTCTGGGTCCAGTCTGCTTCCTGGGTGGTCCAGTTGTCCATTTTGTGCACTGCCATGCTTCACACAAATGAGAAAGGCACAGTCAAACCCAGCATTCATTTTCTCCGTTCCTTGATTGAGCTATGTGGCACATCACGTAAACACTGGCTCCCCAAAAAATTAAAAAACAACAAGACAGAAAAGGGAAAAAAGACAAAAAAGGAACAAGTAGTTTAAATGAGGAAAATCAGTCTATGATATACATACTACAAAATGATGGTTCACATGAGATATGTCTACATAGATTTGGATTGGAACTCTTACTCCAATGAACCTTCATTACACAGGATGTGTGCCTTATTCCTCTTTGCCACACAAACAAATTTGCAGTAAGGAACTTAAGTCATTCTGCACACAACCAACTTCAATGTCATTTGCAGGAATATGAAACCATACAACTGTTATTTATACATTTATTATTTTTGGATGTAGTACACTTAGTGATCACACAACCTGGTATGATTATTGCTTGCAAATATACAGCTCTGTATTACCTCTCTGTGTTTGTTGGTCATTCTTCAAGTTATCTGACCAGTAATCTTGAGACATGCAGTCTGCAAGCCATTTTATATCACTGACCTTAAAATGTTTGTGGATATTAACTGGAAATAATATTATATGCAGTTGCCAATAAATAAAGGGCAGGTTGGATGGTAATGAACACAATCTGTGAATCCTGTGCTGCTTACTTACATTTCCAACCTTACATGTAGCACTTTGTAGGTCTAACTTGGCACACCCACTGGATGTAAGGGAGCCTGCAGTGCTGTTGCGTTTTCCTTCTCCCATCCAGTAATCATTCACAATTACAATCCACTCAAAACAATATTGAGGGAGTGCCTGCACTACATTTATATCTCCTACATGGAGCCAATTATTTGGGATTCAGCAGTTCTAATCAGTTTGCACCTCATTTGCATCTTTACCATGCTAACAGCTCTGAATCTACATTATATAAAAAGGCAACAGTGTAGCTAGCCAAAATGAAGTTGAGGAGACTTGTTTATGTGGAGGAGACTGAACATATCCTATTATTTTGGGATATATCTGCACAGAGGATTACTGAACTTCAGGAGGTATACTTGCATTTTGTCAGCTACATACTGCATATGCTGGAATGTAATTAAGAAAAATCTGAGCAAAGGCTTTTACACTTTTAGTTAGACATGTACTAATGCCAAAAGCATGTTTGTCAAGGAATCTCACTGGTATGCATGTTTGCCACTACCTTAAAATGGAATGCTCTGTGATAAATATGTACAAATGTTTTAGGGACGGTTCATTTGATAGCACTTTTAGCATATCAAGGATAGTTTGTTAGCAAAATGTGTCATTTGCCTGTTATTTTTTTGGTGAGACAATACTGCATTTCTGTTATGGCACAAACAAGGATATGTTGCGTTTTGTTACTATCCTTTTTTTTTTTTGCATCCAGCTTGTTGTTTGTATTTCACATCTCTAGACTGTTTTATGTTTCTCCAGTTTATAATACTGAGATGCTACCTCTTCTGTTTTATCTGGGAACAGTTATTTTGTAGTTATGTGATACTTAAGTGTATTATCTTTCTGTTGCCTTTTAGGACACCAAGGAGTATGTCACCTAGTGTGTCGATAATTGAAGACCACCCTTCACTGATGCTGAAAATCAAGTGATAGTGGATGCTTTTAGGCAACATGGTGACTTCCTGCTTGAAAGGGGACGGGGAGATATGGCGATTAGAATGCAAATTTGGTGCCAGATTGTAGATGATGTTAATGCTGTGGGTGGTCATGGAAGGACTTTAGAACAGGTGTGCCATATGGCCACTGATATGATCACTTCTGCATGGAGGAGAGCAGCTGCAGTGGGTTGTGATCGGATGGGTACCAGGGGAGGGCCTGCTATGCAGTTACCACTAACACAAAATGAAGAGTTCTTGTCCACTGTCAGCGATCTAGACAGCCCATAGGAAAGTGCAGAACAGCATGTGATTGACTTTGGAGCAACAGTTTCAGGGACAGCAAGCATGTGCCTGGAGGAGCTCCCAGGTAGGCTTTAGTATCTCGGTGGTTGAATACTGTTGTATAGTAAAAAAAATGAAATCAGTATGTTACTTCTGTTTTACAATAATTATTTTTTGGGAGTGGGGGATTGAAGATTGCTTCATTTACTGATACAGTCTAATTAATTAGCTTAGGTTGGAGTCATCAGCCAAGTTGTTATTGACTGTATAGTTAATGGACAAATAAAGGGTTAAGAGTATTACCCCCTGTGTTACTGTTAATTGTGATGATGTTGCCCTTACCTTTGACTTAATTTCTTCTAGGATCATCTGACTTGCAGAAGAGAGTATTACACCCTATGTTACTGTTAATTGTGATGATGTTGCCCTTACCTTTGGCCAGTGGCGGCTGGTGACTTCAAATCACAGGGGGGCTGTAGGAGACAGCTGAATGGGTGGGGTCAAGGGGAGGGGGTGTGGTCAACCAGAAAGGGGAGGAGCTATGCACAAAACCACAAAAACTAACTTTAATTAAATACGCTGCCCTGGGTGGCAAACCATCATTATGAAAGTCCAATCAAGACAAAAATAAGTGTAGAAGAATAAAAATATTTCAATGCATTGGCTGCATGACAGCTTACTTAATATCTAGATGGAAACAAAAGGTTGTGAGGCATGAAAAATAAATTACTTTTTAAATACATTACTGGAATGCCAGTCAAAATCAAGTATAAGAAAAACCAGAAGCACTCAACTCAAACCACTTCTCCTTGCACTGCAGTCCTAATTATAATATATTCAGCTTTATTAAAGTACCAAGTAACATGCTGAAAGTAGAAATCTATGTGATGCCCCCACTTGTAAAAATGTTTCTTATCCAAAAAGACCTGCTGCCTGCCAACTTTTTTCATGGGGAAAACATGTTAAAAGTAAAAAATGAAAAGCAAACAAGAAACAAGCTCAAGATACATTGCTTAAAGGATTACTGTACAGGTTATGGACCACACATGATTGGCATTCTGTTTAGTTTACGGGTAAAGTCTGTAGAGATGACTGGAAGTCTCCAACAAGTGTAATGAGCTTTTTAAAATAATGGAATCTTGTCCTTTAATACCCAAGGCTTATACATTATCTAGTCAAGTATTCTCTGCATGGCAACAACAGAAAGGCTTTCAATGTTGGCAATTCTTTAACAGTATGCTTATTAAAGCTTACTTGCATCTTACGATCTCAGACAAGCTTACCTTATGGTCATTAAAGCATTGCTACTTAAAACACAGAGCAACAGGCACTTTGAGTAATAAGCATAAATCAACAGTACAAAATATGACAGAAACCAGACCATTCTGCAAAATCAAGGACAGATGAAAAGCCACTGTAGTACTTATGCAGTGTGTCCTCCCCATCCAAGGTAGATACAACTACTCCTTGCCTTGCTTGGACACATCCAGAGTCACTACATGGGGAGTGGGGTGCAACAAGCATGTCACAATTTGAAATCTCTCTGGCTGACTGTGATGGCCCTGACACATTTGTCATACCTCTCAACCTCAAGAGCAAGAAATCTGGACAAAGCCATACACAGAAGTGGGACAAAGGCCAAACAATAAGGACAATTTTTAAATATTGCTCTAATAAACTTAGAAAGATAATAGAACAGGTCTTGCATTAGTATGAATTTTCTGAAGGGTATAAAATCTGAAACTCAAATGTCTGTCATTTTCTAACTTCAGTCTTTAGTGATGTCACTAATTTGCCAAAACACAATTTTATGAAAAATGGACAAAAACGTGATGCAAAAATATAAAATAGACACACAATACAGCTGCTACCTGTCAAAGAAGGGACACTTTAATATTAGTACTGCTACCTTGAGCAGCTGACAAAATATATAAGAATCTACATGCATTTCAAGTAATCTATAACTTTGATTATTACAGTTATTTCTTAATTGTAAACCCTCCATGTTTTCTTCCAAAATTGCTATTTTGGAGGGATTATAAGGGAAGAGCAACATTTTGAGCCAAAATTGGGGACAGTTGAGAGGTTGGCTATGCCTAATTCTATAAAGCAATTTATTTGCATGTACCTCTCAACCTGTTAATGCAGTAAATCTGAACAAGGCCAAATATATTGGGGCACATATAAACAGTACTAAAATTGCTCTTGTATAAATTGAGACAGTTGATAGAACAGCTCTTACTTTAACATGCATTTTTCTGAAGGTTATGAAGTCTGAAACTTAGAGTGACTTCTGGCAAATCATTTAGGAATTAAAACTACAAATTTTATGAACAACAAACCAAAAATAAGAAGCAAAAATCTATTCATTCTTTGAAAATCTGGACAGTTGGGAGGTATAGTTCAGCTGGGCCTGTCTGAGTTTGCTGCCCTTCCCCCCTGACAAAATAATGGTTGAATGGAGCCTCTGCAGCCATTCCAATGAACCATTATACTTGGCTATTTCACTCCATTTACCATAAACACTAATGTGCATACTGCTTTACTTCTATGACGAGTTGGACTTCATTTGAAAGTTTTATTTTGTATTTTACAGCACAAACACTAAGTCATCTGTTAAACAAAGCAATGCAGTCTCACAATGAAAACTTAGCATTAAAACTTCTCTGCCCTTGAAACTCACATTCATTGAAACAGCATTGAAACCCAAATTCAAAGAAAATACATTTTGCCAGTGGCAGATAAAGATTAATTTTGGGCTGTTTTCAATCATAGGCTCCTTGCATATGAAACATACATGTGCTCTTTGATACACCTTCCTCATTGTACTAAAATTATATTCCTTGTACAATACAGTACAGTTGTTACAGGGTGTTTTAAATTTGTTTTGAACATTTTTTCCAGTAAGCAATGAAACAAACCATATGCACCCATAATGGCAAAACTGCCCAGTTGAGAACATTTATCATAAAAAAGTCTATTCAGACTTCCACAGTCCACCATTATTAGTAAATGTACACAATTCTACAGTCCACCATTATTAGTAAATATGCACAATTCCACAGTCCACCATTATCAGTAAATATGCACAATTCTACAGTCCACCTTTATCAGTAAATATGCACAATTCTACAGTCCATTATCAGTAAATATGCACAATCTCTGAAATCAGTCATCTAAATAATTCCACATAAAAGAAATCTGTAACTAATGAAGCGGTTGCTGCTAGCAATCACCTTTATATTTCATGATTTCATCGAAAAATAAAGTGTCTGTTGCCCCTCAGGAATAAATTGCCTATATTACATTAAAAAAATGATAAGCTAGTAATAATATTGCAAGAGGAAATGGATGGCAAACTGATAACGAACTCATAGTTAGTATCTTCACCAAGGAGAACATTCTCAGTACGGCAGCATCTACGCCTTGTGGGAGTAGAACCCACAACCTTCTGCATCAAAAGCAAGTACACAGCCTGTTGTGCTATAGTATTAACTTAGCAAAGCACTAAACTTCTATTCCCCTGCAGCTCTCAGTTCCTTGTAAAATCTACTCAATACTCAACTGCATCTCAACTGCAGCACAAGAAAACTGGAAAAAGCCAAAATGTATTGGGGGGGGGGTCAAAAGCCCCAAAACAGGGACACATTAAACATTGCTTGTATAATCTTGGAAAGTTGCTAGAATAAAATGTTGTGTTGCCACCATATATTTTACTGCCAAGGTCCCTGAGCAAAAAACATACCACTACGCCACATCAGCTGCTTTGTAAAAGAGAGGAAGACTGAAACTTAAATGGCTATCATTTAGTGAATTCAGTTCTCACCATAGCGGTCAACCTCTTAGTACAAAACACCTGGACAAACCCAGTAATGAGGGAATACAGCCCTCAAACATTCAGTGAATTCAGTTCTTGCCATAGCTATCAACCTTAGCACAAAAACCTGGACGAAGCCAATAATGGGGGAATACAGTCCCAAAAATAGGGACAAATTTAAAATATTCATCTTATAAACTTCGAAAATTGCTAAAAAAAAGGTTGTGCTACTATGTATTCTGAAGAACATGAAGTTGGAAATTCAAATGCCGGTCAATTTTACTGCGGACAGAACAAAAACAATTTTCAGCAGAGATGCAGGGATTAAAACTGCAGACATGTCTTTGTAAAATGGCAGGGCACCAGAGCAAATCCACACAAACACAGGGAGGAGATGCAGACTCCACACAGAAGCCACCCCAACCAAGAATCAAACCAGAAAACCTACAGCTGTGAGGCAACAATACTATCACTGCACCATCAATTATGCAAGGAATTAAACATTCAGAAACCTGAAGTCTGATATTCAAATGCCTGTCAATTTTACTGCGGACAGAACAAAAACAATTTTCAGCAGAGACGCAGGGATTAATACTGCAGACACGTCTTTGTAAAATGGCAGGGCACCAGAGCAAATCCACACAAATACAGGGAGGAGATGCAGACAGAAGCCACCCCAACCAAGAATCAAACCAGAAAACCTATAGCTGTGAGGCAACAATACTATAACTGCACCATCAGTTATGCAAGGAATTAAACATTCAGAAACCTGAAGTCTGAAATTCAAATGCCTGTCAATTTTACTACGGACAGAACAAAACAATTTTCAGCAGAGACAGGGATTAAAACTGCAGACACATCTTTGTAAAATGGCAGGGCACCAGAGCAAATCCACACAAACACAGGCAGGAGATGCAGACTCCACACAGAAGCCACCCCAACCAAGAATCAAACCAGAAAACCTATAGCTGTGAGGCAACAATACTACCACTGCACCATCAATTATGCAAGGAATTAAACATTCAGAAACCTGAAGTCTGAAATTCAAATGCCTGTCAATTTTACTGCGGACAGAACAAAAACAATTTTCAGCAGAGACGCAGGAATTAATACTGCAGACACGTCTTTGTAAAATGGCAGGGCACCAGAGCAAATCCACACAAATACAGGGAGGAGATGCAGACAGAAACCACCCCAACCAAGAATCAAACCAGAAAACCTATAGCTGTGAGGCAACAATACTATCACTGCACCATCAATTATGCAAGGAATTAAACATTCAGAAACCTGAAGTCTGAAATTCAAATGCCTGTCAATTTTACTGGACAGAACAAAAACAATTTTCAGCAGAGACGCAGGGATTAAAACTGCAGACACATCTTTGTAAAATGGCAGGGCACCAGAGCAAATCCACACAAACACATGGAGGAGATGCAGACTCCACACAGAAGCCACCCCAACCAAGAATCAAACAAGAAAACCTATAGCTGTGAGGCAACAATACTACCACTGCACCATCAAATATGGAAGGAATTAAACATTCAGAAACCCTTAAGTCTGAAATTCAAATGCCTGTCAATTTTATTTAACATTTTTTAATCAGGACAGTCTGACTTGGAACAAATAAACAATTTTCAGCAGAGGCCCAGGAAGAAATAATGCAGACATGTCTTTGTAACATGGGAGGACACAAAAGCAAACCCACACAAGCACAGGGAGAAGATACAGACCCCACAAAGAAGGAACCCCAGCCAAGAATCAAACCCAAGAACCTGCGGCTGTGAGGCAACAATGCTACTACTACACCATCAAATATCAAGCATTGCAACATTTACAAACCACAGATATTATGAGGAACAGATCAGACCGAATATGAGGCAAAAATCTGAAATTTTTTTACAAATGGTGGTGGGTAGGGAACTCAAGTCTTTAACACCTGCATACAGGGTACAGGGTTCAAGCCTGAGGTATTCCCTACCACACCACCATAAGCACCTGGGGCATTTTCACACACACACACACACTCCAGTACAGCATAAGCACCATACACAAACTCACTCCAGTAAAGCATAAGCACCATACACAAACTCACTCCAGTAAAGCATAAGCACCATACACAAACTCACTCCAGTAAAGCATAAGCACCATACACAAACTCACTCCAGTAAAGCATAAGCACCATACACAAACTCACTCCAGTAAAGCATAAGCACCATACACAAACTCATAAAGGTAAAAAGCACCATACACACACAAATAAACATTGTAAACTAAAGGTATTTTTCTTTATTTTTCTTTCTATTTTTTATTTTGAGGGGGCTGCAGTCCGGCAGCCCGATGCCACGAGCCGCCCCTGCCTTTGGCTTAATTTCTTCTAGGATCATCTGACTTGCAGAAGAGAAACTCATCTATAGATGGTAAGCCAAACATTTTTATGTCAATACTGATGAGAAATTTAAAGAAATATTTTAGTGTATGATGTTGATGTCAAGACTGTTAAGTGTATTGCTGTATTGTCTGTAATAGTGACAGGACTGTTAGTTTGTTAGCATATATTGGACTATAGTGGTGTAGGTATTATTTTTTCCTGTGTTTGTTTCTTTTTATCACAGGTGAGCCTAACAGTGGAAATGTGGGACCTCTTCCACCTGATGTCAATGTATCAGCAGATTCTGATGATGATGATAGACAAACAGAGGCTCAGTTAGGGCTTGCAGAGGTTGAATCTGACATACAGCAATCCCCTGCAGTTCCATCAGATACAGCCAGCAGGCATACACCTACCCATTCTAGTGAACCCTCAGACATTGGACAGGTGGAGGGCAAAACTATTGATCAGGGAAGTGTGGTTACTGTGGCTTCAGTGTCTGTTGACTTTGGCAATAGCTAAATTGTGGGTGAGGTGCCATGCAGGAGGGTTGTTAAAGGTGCTCAGAGGAGGCCTACTGAACCTCCTCTACCTGATCCACGTTTCTCTTCCTGTACCATTTGATATATGTTTAGGGCCATCATGGGAGCACAGACAAATTCCCATAGGTGCTCTATGCAAATGGTCAGGGTTGTAGATGTGGCACAGGCTGATATGCATGGCTGCCTTCGCTGTGTTCCTGATTCAATGGATCAGATGAATGATACGTTGGAATGAGCAGTGTCTGTGACAGAACATCTGCAATGAGAGGAACAGCATCCTCATGGGCGTAGGTCAGCCATATCATCTGCTATTAGCCAATATGGTCGTGCTCAAACACGCTTCTATAATGGCAGTACTTCCACTGCTCCGTCAGTGAGTGAGCTGTCCACACCTAGATGTGACAGGCCATGGGGTTGTTGTCCTGAGTGTCCCTGTGAAGGAAGGTTGTCCAACAGACATCAGTCACATTCAGGTAGCAACAGTGCACCTGCCCATGGATGGGGATGTGCCAGTGCAACTCCTGGCAGTGTCAGTTCTCATGGTCAGGGATGACAAGGATGAGCTACCACCTCTACCATGCATGGCTCATACCTGCTGACAAACCAAGATATAGAGATAACACAGAGCTTGGCCGTGTTCATGCAGGCACTCACACAACAATTTCACCTGGAGAACCCCTACAGACACACACACAACCGCTACATAGTTCATTCATTTTGTCTCACTAGCCATTTGTTGGTTTAGCCAAATGTCTGCCTGATTCTCTTTCTTACTCACACACAATCACCAACCTTTTGTGCCAACCTAGACTTCCTTCCCCTGACACAGCACCCTGTGCAAGTTATGATAACTGTGCCATATCCCTGTTTTCTATCTTTTGGATTCAGGGATGCATGAGCTTTGTGACATGCTCAGAGCGCATAGCTGACTTAGTGCTTAGTATATCTGCATTTGTGGTGTTGAATTGATAACTGTACCTATGACTTATATTGGCCTTAGAAAGTTAGACAGTTGATAGCATGAACATTTCTCAACTTTATTGTGAATGATCTTGTGACGGTTGTGAAGTCTGAAACTGCAATGTGTATCATTACTTTCTAAACTCTCTATTTAATGATTTTCCAGAACAAATACATGGTGCTAAACTGAGAGCATGCAGTGATTATCAGTACTTTTGAGAGGTATGACTATGTGAATCTTTCATGCCCCAGGCCTCTTACTTACTAATGGACAAAGATAAGTCAAATAAGTCTCTTGTATCACGTTAATGTCATTTCTGTGCACATCTTCCACCTTTTACTATATAGATATGCCACTCATTCATATTATTGCACAATACACTCCAGGTTCAAGACTTACCTTGTAAATGCAGCAGTTACCACAGTGTTAGTTCAGGGTGGACTCTGTCTGATGCAAGCAGTACCCAGCCAATACATGGGGATTAAAGGCTGTGAGAGTTGCCTAACATCAATGTTAGTATATGTATATGTGTGTGTGTAGAAAGAAGGTTTTAGGCCCTTGGGTGGTAAATGGATGTACTATGTGCTATCTCTTAGCCAATGCAAGGGCATATTGAGCATGCCTACATCTGCCTACGTCCACAGAAGCTGGTGGTTTCCCCTCTGACTCCCCATCTGTGTGTGGCTGTGGCGATCTTGGCATTGGTGGTGGGATGTGTGCTCCTTCAATTTGCTGATCCTGCTGAAGCTGTTTTCTCAAGATGATGTTGTCTAGCATGGTACATGCTGTGAATATTTCAGTACATGTCCATGGATTGTTCTGCAGGGCTCCTACAGATCTAGCTAGGCACTGGAATTGTGACTTCAGCAGCTCAAACACATGCTCTATGATATTTATGGTTTATGCGTCTGCCTGAGTAGGGCAGTCTTCAGTGGATGTGTGTGCATTTATAATGGGCATCATCAGCCATGGTTCCAGTGCATAACCTGTATCACCCATTAAATGACCCTGTGGGATATCTCCCATAGCAAACATCTGATACATTTGGGAGGTGTGCCAGGTATGTGAGTCATGGTAACTGACAGGGTTGCTAACGCACACATTCATGATGATTCCCTTGGCATTACACACAACTTGGCATTTAATAGAGTAGAAGCCCTTTCTGTTTATGTAGAGCCTATCCTGTTCTCTGAGTGGTGCCTTCATTTCTATATGTGTGCAATCTATGGCACCCAATACAGCAAGATAGTGTACTACAGGGTATGATTCCTGCATATTTCTGGCCCTATCCTCAGGAATACAGGAAAAATATATGTGATCACTGGCATGTTGGAGCATAGCATTCATGAATTGATGGAGGATCCTGGATGCTGATGCCTGTGACACCCTCAGCATGTCCCGTGTTGGTCTCTGAAAGGTACCTGTATCTACGATTCTAAGTGCTACACATACCTTTCTCTCCACTGGGATGAGTTACCCTTGGTTCACTCTGGCTCTAAGCTGAGGATGACCAAGGTTACAGAGATCTTGTAGTGTGCCTCTATCCACCCTGTAGCGCTCTACAATTTTCATGTCATGTAGGTTATGATAAGTTAAATGGGATCTGAACCTCTTTTCCTTCTTGGCCTCGGTTTATTAGCAGCAGCAGCATTGACTTCATCTTGTTAAGCATACAAATGAATTAAAGTAACAGCAGCCCCTAACATTGTTTCTGTGTAGTCTCCTTTCTGTGGCTGTATTCCAGTAGATTTTGGAATTCACAGGGAAAACCACCACTGACTCTACACGGTTCCTTTATAGCTTGTTGAATAGCTCCTCTCTGTTGGATTGGTTGATTAGCATACAATTGCTGCTTATGCTGTAATTAGCATGCTATGGTGCTTACCTTGTTTGCACAGTGGTGTGAAGCGCTACACACCATTTAGAGCTACTTACTGAATCTAAAACAGTGTCGCAATGTTTACACAGTAGAAATGGACCATCTAGGTTTTATTGAATTCAGCTAAATATTTTTACCTGGTATTTATTGTATTTGTAATGAAAATACATGTATCCATACATGAATGGGAAACTTCATTTACATGCATGCTTGCCATGACTGTAGTGATGTCATCTCAAGTGTTCAGGCTATAGATTGCCTTCTTGTAATGGGTTTATGTTTCCATAACAGTGCATGCTTTTAGCGGCTTACTTAAATGCAGACTTTGCATTCTACATTTTATTCTGTTGTTCCATATGATCCAGCATTTACAGTTAAACTATTGGTGACTTCTTTTACAGGGCTCATTAGTGTGAAGTCTCTCATGTTTTTTTTGTTTGTTTTGTTTTTTTATTTTGTTATGGTTCACCCTTTAGCCAACTCTTACGAATACAAAAACTGCTTCATTTTCAGTTATCAGCCATGTCAAAAATTAAGTGTGATGGGGGTACAACAAAGAGACAAGGGCACAAGGAAGAGTGGTAGTGAGGAGGGGGAGAAAGGGTGTTCTTTTTGTTTGGAGCAGGTGCCTCTGTTTAGAAAGAATATCTGGTGATTGGGAGAAATGGACTACTAACAGAGGAGGAGGGTGACATACAAAGAAGAGGAACACCACGATGGAGGATTGTTTGGCATCCAGGCTCCCTTTCATTCTAATTTGAGCAGGACTCATGCAGAGGTTAGTAACCTCTGTGACAACTCTCTCTGCTGGGTTCTGACTCAAATGGCACACTGGATAGTGCCAGGTTGGGGTACAAGTCTGCTAGTCACACAAGGGCAGTATACAGGTAGCCAATGCAGGTGTCAAGGTGCCATTCCACCATCTCTATCATAACCTTTACATACTCTGGCTGGGTTACAAAATGGGACCTATCAAAGACATCACCAGAGAATGCAACAACATCCACTTCCTATGAGCTACCATTGGAATCTACCAAGCAACTCGCCAGATTGTCCCCCACTGCATAACCTATATCACCAAAAAGAGAGGCAGTTCTGGAGACGGATGGAGACTCAGAAGTAGAAGGGAGGGTAGAAAGATGGAGAGTGGAACTGCTGCTGCTGTCCAACAGGCACATTGGTGGCTAATACTGCATAAAATATTAACAGGAATAAAGAAAAATAAAGCAGCAAATCAATTATGAAAAAAAGACTGAGAGGAAGAGAAAGAGAGAGAGACAGACAAAAGCAGTAGTATTTTTGTCTGTGTCTGCCTGTCAGCCACATAGATAACATCTGTTATGGAGTATAATAACCCCAGTAGACATGACTAAGGTGGGCAAATACCAGAATGTATGATGTTATCTATGACCTTATGTTAATTGTTACTATTACTGTAACTATTCATTTTCTTAGAGGAGGTTTTCTCCATGAGTATCCACTGAAAAAGGCCTTGTAGCCCTGTCAGACTTTTAGTAAAGAAATGTAAATAAATTAAAAAACAAAATAAGTAGGCATCGATTGTATTGTGGTCCTAACAGAAGATATGCTTACAATGTGTAGTGGCATACTAGCACTGGCCTTAGGGAGCTATGCATGATCATACCATCAGTAATGTGCTTGTAACCATCAGAGGCCATTAAAGTGTGTGTGGTTGTGTGTAGGTGGGTATGTTATGTGAGACAGGGACAAAGAAAGGCTATGAGTACAAATCATTGTTATAAACTATGCAGACCATTCAGACCATCATGCCAGTATGTCATACCACATAAAGATGTGACATATCTGGCAACACAGGCAACTGTCCTGCCAATGTAGGTAACTACCAGAATGTATGATGTTATTTACAACAGGACAGAAAAGTCATTGTGTCAAAATAGCATGGGTATGGTCTGCATAACTGGCACATAGATGGGCTCTGTATGAGGTGATAGCTGGAACATATGGAGATAGATGTAGGTTGTTTTTAGTAGCTTCTGCAACAACAATGTACAAAAATAACTGCAACAACCAGATCCAAACCAATTTTGGGAACGCACAGCAAAAAAACGTGCACATTTATAAAATAAAAATATTTATTCTATAATCACGAATTTTAGCGCCTCAGTGTCACCACCTTCATGAATATCAATTCATTTCTAAAACAAATGTCTATATCCTTCAACTTCTTAAACACCAACAAATTAACTAATTATATAATTAAACACATCAAAAACTTAAAGTAAACAGTTCCAGTTCAACTCATTATTCAGTCCCTTAGGGATCATTGTATTATACTTCAAAATATAAATGCATTCTTTATATAATAGTTTTTGTTTCATCACTTTTTAGTTTTCCCACATACAATCAATTTATTCTAAAATAGTACCTTTTAAAATGTTAGCATTGCCTTGATGGCAATGTTTAAAATGCAAGGAAATAATTTTGTCTTCCCTCTAATGTTTAACATCTCTCAAATGTTCCATAAATCTAGTGCGAAACATCTATTTCATTTTGCCTACATAAAATAACTTACAAGGGCAAAACAAAGCATATATAACACCTTTACTTTCACATGAGTACATACCTCTAACATCAAATTTACAATCATTAATATATTCTACCTTCTCCACAATATGAGTACAAATTTTGTGTCTTCCGCATTTCACTGTACCAATGTTATTCAATGGTCTAGCGGGATTAAATGTTGGCATACTATAATTTCCATGAACCAGCATATTTCTTAAACTTTTCCCTTTCGTAAATGAGAAGAAAGGTTGAAAATGAACAGATAGCACATTTTAGTTCAATGGTTAATTTTGAAGGGGAAAATATATGCAAGGAAGTCATGACAAATAAGTCTACTATCAAGTATAATTTAACACGCAAAGCATTGCATTCTTTAAGGGAATTACAAATGAATGCCAATTTAATAATAAAACCAGCGGACAAGGGCAATAAAATTGTAATAATGAACACAGTTCAATATTTAAATATGTGTATGGAACACCTCAACAATAGTGATGTTTATGAAATAAGTGTTACAGAAAAGTACGAGTCATCTTTCAAAGAATATGATAAATTGATAAACAAGGGCATTAGATTAGGATATTTTACAGATAATGATTTTAAAGATAAACTTTCTAATAAACAGTGTGAAATGGCTATATTTTTTTTGTTTACCAAAAGTACATAAGGATATGTATAACCCTCCTGGTAGGCCCATTATCTCGGCTTGCAAATATTTTTTTACATAATATGGGTTTGATTTTACATAAGTTGTTACTACCTCATGCACAAAAGGCTTTAGCATATATTCAAGATAGTTTTTATTTTTTGGAAAAAATTTCTACAGTTGAATGGAAAGATAACAACTATTGGCTAGTAATTGATGTTAAAAGTTTGCATATGTCAATCAAACACTTAGATGGCCTAAAAGCTATCATTCATGTTTTGGGAGATAGTCCTTTGTCTTATTTTGTTACTGAATTAGTAGAATTTTGTTTAAAAAATAACTTTTTTTGTGTTAATAAACAGTTATATAGGCAAAAACAAGGCACGGCCATGGGAGCACCATTTGCTCCCATGTATGCCAATATTTTTATGCCATTTTTTGAAGACACTTTTTTATATCAACAACAGTTTGTGAAAAGGTATGCAAAATCATATTATAGGTTTATTGATGATTCAATTTTTATTTGTGAAGGTGATTTCAATTAAATTGAACATTTTTATATCACAGCTACATAAAAACCCATATAAATTAAGTTTTGATGGATTACAACATGGTAATAAAGTAGTGTATTTAGATATGATTCTGGAAGGTAAAACAACTGGAGAAGTGGTGAGTAGAATACATAGGAAGTTTATGGATGGTACACGGTATTTGCATGCTTCTAGCTGCCATGCCCCACATGTTATTAAAGCACTCCCGTATGGGGAAATTTTGAGGTTGTCCAGAATTTGTTCAGATAAGGATGATTTACAATGGGGAAATAAAAACAACTACTAACATGTTTATACGAAGGGGATATGATCCAGTGAATGTAGGCTTGGCAGTTGATAAAGTTATGGGTGACATAAGTATTAAAGGTGAGAAAAAAGGGGCTATACAGGAAAATGTGTTTACAATATCCAAAAAAATGGTAAAATTGATCCGGTGTATTTTGTTTCTACATATAATGTTAGAAGCGATGAATTAGTTAAATTAATTAAGCCTAGCTGGAAATTGTTAATGCAAGATAAATGTTTATCTATTATTTGACCCAACCATCCTTTCTTCTCGTTTACTAAAGGGAAAAGTTTAAGAAATATGTTGGTTCATGGAAATTTTAGTATGCCAACATTTAATCCTGCTAGACCATTGAATAACATTGGTACAGTGAAATGCGGAAGATGCAAAATTTGTACTCATATTGTGGAGAAAGTAGAATATATTAATGATTGTAAATTTGATGTTAGAGGTATGTACGCATGTGAAAGTAAAGGTGTTATATATGCTTTGTAAGTTATTTTATGTAGGCAAAACAAAACGGATGTTTCGCACTAGATTTATGGAACATTTGAGAGATGTTAAACATCACAGGGAAGACAAAATGATTTCCTTGCATTTTAAACATTACCATCAAGGCAATGCTAACCTTTTAAAAGGTACTATTTTAGAACAAATTGATTGTATGTGGGAAAATTAAGAAGTGATGAAACAAAAACTATTATATAAAGAATGCATTTATATTTTGAAGTATAATACAATGGTCCCTAAGGGACTAATTAATGAGTTGAACTGGAAATGTTTATTTTAAGTTTTTGATGTATTTAATTATATAATTAGTTAATTAATTGGTGTTTAAGAAGTTGAAGGATATAAAAGTGTGTTTTACAAATAAATTGATATTCCATGAAGGTGGTGACACCAAGGCGCTAGAATTCGTTATTTTAGAATAAATATTTTTATTTTATAAATTTGTGCATTTTTTCTGTGCATTCCCAAAAGTGGTTTGTTTTTAGTAGCTTGCCTGGACTCTGCTATTGCTTACAGTATAGCAGTGAGACAACACCCTTAATATCTGACAATGCAGTAAAGTGGGCAATGCTGCAAAGTATGTCATACTGGGCACTTTCCAAACCATGAATTCATGGAACCCACTATCATATTCTGTGTGAGTGTTGGGTAGCTTGCCAACAGAATCAGGAGGGATGTGCCTGACAGTATGTACATGAGCTGCATATGGATGTTACTGTTACCTTCAAATAATCATATCACTGTGTAATACACTGCTGCTGCTATAATAGCCAATTGCTGTTTGCAGTATAACAGTAATTGTACTTTTCTCTGGATATGGAGAGACACTCCATCTCCAAAAAAAGGAGCCAGTGGTCCCATAAGGCAGGTGAAAAAACAGTAACACAAAGGGGAAGCATGATGAATTATATGTTCTGCCTAATTGATTGTACCTCTGTATATTTTACTGTAGAAATAACATGGCATGCACACTTACTGTCCATCTCAAGAGTACTTTAACATCTTCTTCCACTTCATGCAGATGGTCATGGTGGCAACTCTTCAGGTCATTGTAGTGATGTCTACATTGCTCATGAAAGCAGTGATGCCAGTAGCAGCACCTTCCTCCCTGTCAAGGCTGTGACAGGCATCAACCTTATACTGGGGACCATCATAAGAGTTCCTCTAACAGACCTTCTCAATGATCTCTGTACATAAGGTTCAGAAATGTGTTTGCCCCTTGGAACACCACCTGTGAACTTGCCACCCTCAGTGCTTTTAGAAGCCGTAGCCACGTAGGTCAAAGTCTAAAGGAATATGGTAGCTGTCTCATGTCCACCAATGTTTCTGGTACCAATATGTGGGTTGCCACAACTGGAACTTAGTTTCCATGACACGTTGTGATATTACCATAGTACAGTATGAATGTCAATGGTATGAAAGAATGATGATAGGAAGTAACGTATATCATGCAAACAATGAGAGATCAGCACAGTAACTACATTTGTTACCAATGCTGCACATCAGCACCTCTATACACCATACCGAAACAATACTTTTATTAACATTCACAATGGGATTAGTGACACACACACACACACACACACACACACACACACACACACACACACACACACACACACACATTACACTTTGTACATACTGCACTCATGAGTTTTGTTGCACAGCCTTGGTCATGTGTGCAATGTAATAAGAGTGTGATTGAGAGATGTTCATTGTAAATAAGAGCATTGCCATAATGACTTTAGTAAGAACCTCATAAATGCACAATAAAAACAAGCACAGCAATTACTTCGCTAATCAAGCTATGGAATTTGCTGTAGTGAGCAAAAGCCATTGCAGAGTTCCTTATGTTGGACAAATTGTTGGAATTTGCTGTAGTGAGCAAAAGCAATTTTAGAGTTCCTTATGTTGGACAAACGTTGTATAGCCTTTTTCTTCGATTATTAACAAGTCATGTGAGGTAAGAGGATGTGGACTACTGCCTGGTAATGTTAGCTACTGCTCCCTACATGTGCTGTTTTGACTTATTGGAATCTGCTTTGGAAAAAGTGGCTGAACTTATGGGCTGAATTGACAGCAAGTGAGTTTTGTCATTGACTGGGGTGTGTTATGTTGTATAACAGCTGCATGCACTGTATATAATCACTTTGAGACACATGTGAAGGTCTACTGTATGTTGTACTATGGGGAAACAATAGGCCTGTTTTCAGTTCTAACACAGTGTGTGGCATACTGTTGACACCCTTTAGTTATTATGTGTTCAGTACGATTGTATATAACTGCAATATATTGCCATATATCCTACTGTGTACTCTGAGAGAGGGTAAGAATGTAGAGAGGACATCACTCAATGATAGATTTCCGTATCATGCATGCTTGTCTGATGAGTCCATGAACTCCATGCCACCATAGACTTGTACTCCCCAGATATAGTCATCCTGACAGAAACCTGGCTAAAACCTCACATTACCAGTGAGCAAATACTCCCCACAGGTTATGGCATACTAAGAGTAGACCGGCTAAACAAGAAAGGAGGCAGTGTAGCTATAATATTTAAACAGCATCTAAACATCCAGATCATAAAATCATCAGCTCCACAAATAGGCAATGAAGAAATAATATATACCAACCTCAAAATAAACCAAAACAAAACCATCAACATAATTGGATGCTACTTCCCACCTGGCCAAAACATCCTCCACTAGAAAACCTCCTCAGCTGGTCTACCCACCATCTCCCCAAGAAACTATAATTTTAGGTGATTTCAATATTGACTGGCAGTCCTGTTCTGGCAACCATCCAACCCATCATGTAAACCTTCATGGCTTCACCCAACTAGTCCAGTCGCCAACCAGGATAAATAAAAACTCCAGCAAGCACACTACCCTGGACTGGATATTAGTCAGTAAGAGCCCCCAGTCATATATAACAGGCTGCTTATCAGATAGCCTCAGTGATCACTCCCCAACATTCCTACTCAAAAAATACCTATACCAAGCTAAACCTGTCATCTACCATCAAATACGTAAAAAACTAAACTTTAACCCACTCACATTCATCTCATCCCTCAAAGAATGTAACTGGCATCCTCTAAAGTACCTCAGCCTTGATGACGCAGTTGAATTTTTTAATACTACCTTCCTGAGCATCCTTAATTACTATGCCCCCATAAGACTTTCCAAAATCAAAGCACAACCCTCCCCATGGCTACAGAAAACCACTAAGTCAGAAATGAAAAACAGGGATAAAGCCTGGGAGCACTGGCACAAAACCAAAACCCCTCAACTAGACAGAAATTCCTAGAACTATGCAACAGAGTCAAAAAGCTAATAAAACAGGACAAATTCCAATACTACCACTCTGCCCTAGACTCCTCTCAGCACAGCCCCAAACAATTCCGGTCCTCCATAAACTCCATCCTCCACCCAGGTAAAGTCAGTACCCCTCCTCCTAACATCCCTCACTCCTCAGAAAATGTTGCTACCTCATTCAACACACACTTCACACAAACCATACTATCACTAGCTAAACAACACAACCCCCCTCCCCTCCATCCCACACCTTCAACTAGTAATCTCCCCACTGCCTTCTCTTTTTCTCCTGTACCTACCTCCAACATAAAAAAAACTCTTAACTAAACTTAAGCCCACCAGATTAGCAGCAGACAACCTCCTAAGTGAATACCTACAAATCGTAGCTGATGCTCTGGCCTACCCAGTATCCATCTTGATTAACTGATCTCTGTCAGAAAGTTATGTTCCCACACTGTGGAAAGTATCACATATAATTCCCCTCCACAAAGGTGGACCCTCCACAGAACTAACCAATTACCACCCCATAGCTATTCTCTCTCCACTCTCCAAAATACTAGAGAGATGCATACACTCTCAGGTCTCAGACTACCTCCTTACTAACAACCTCCTTTCCAATACTCAGCATGGTTTCCGACCAAACCATAGCACCACCACTGCCTTACTCTCCTTTACTAACACTATCCTTCAGCATAAAAACAATGGCTATCTCTCCTCTGCTACTTTCCTAGACCTATCTACAGCATTTGACATGGTCCCACACAAACAACTTATCTCTGTCCTCAATAACCTATCCTTCTCACAATCGGTCACCAACTGGTTTCAGAGTTACCTGTCTGATGGCCAACAATACGTTGTATGGCAGAATGACATATCTCCCCAACTACCTGTCTCCATAGGGGTTCCCCAAGGATCCATCCTTGGACCCCTACTCTTCTCTGTTTTCACCAATAATCTAGCCTCTGCCACCAAACATGGCACACTCATACAATACGCAGATGACTCAAGCATCATCTGCTCAGCCCAGTCCCTACCCAAATTGCAAAAAGTCACACAGGAAGCCTTTTCCTCTGTTGAAACTTGGTTATACGATGCCCAATTAATACTCAACCCAAACAAAACTAAACTACTCATCTTCCAACCCACCAAACATACTCAAAACAATTCTCACTTTAACATCACAGCAAAAGACAACACCACTATATACTCAACTGAACACACCAAATTGCTAGGAGTGGAAATAGACAATAAACTAAAATTTGACATTCACATATCCTTGACCATAAAAAAAATCCACAATAAACTAGGTACGCTATACAGAAATAAGCAACTTCTCACCAAAGCAGCAAAGATTTCAATAGCAAATTCCCACCTTATCTCCACCCTACTTTATGCCTGTCCAATATATACCAACCTAAGGCAATGCGATTTAAACATGCTAGAGACCTGATACAACAAAATCGCCAAGTTCGCCACAGGGGCATCCTACCATAGTCACCACTGTCTCTCACTTGCTGAACTGGGCTGGCTTAAACTCCCTCACCTCCTTCAATGGTATCAACTCTCACTTGCCCACAAACTAGTAAATCATCCACTAAATGTCTCATCCCTCCAGAATCTACTCCAACCCTATTGCACCACCAGACCACTAAGATCCAGCAACAAAAATCACTTGCAGATCACTAAAGCCAATAACTCTGCTGGTGAAGCACTATTCTCTTGCACCATAGCCAAATTATGGAACTCCCTCCCACCCACAATTACCTCCATACCATCATGCACCCACTTCAAAACTTTACTAAAAGCGCACCTAAAAACAGGCTATGCCCTTGCAACTCCCACTCTAACATCACCCTCCCCATCCAACCACTACCTTTCTTTCCACTCCACTAACTACCTTGATTATAGCAAGCTCAGATGCTCATAAGCCAGTACTTATTATACAGCAGGAACTTCTTCTTGTAACATTTGTTAATGTCTGTTATGTACTTCACAGATAAAGATTCTAGTTGTCTACTGATGTACTATGTTCTTCATCTATAAATATGTTGTAAGTAATTGCTATGTAAATTGTTAATCGCTATGTCATCCAATGTAACTACTGTCTGTTTATTTTAACTGTGGAGCTTTTCTCCCCGGGTCTCCACTGAAAATGGACCTACGTCCAGTCGGATACTCCCAGTCAACAAATATAAATAAATGAATAAATAAATAAATAAATGAAGGGTCAGTTACACAGTTTCAGCAAATTTTGCTGGTAGGTGGAAGTGGAGGTGGAACTGTGATGTGTACCAGTAGGAGTGTAATAGCAACTGACCATGTTGTCACAAGCCTTTGTGGTGTGATCTCAGATAGTGGTTTACCATCCCACCTTTCAAAATCATTTCCAATAGTAGCCTGTTTCTCTGGCAGAGAGTGTGTGTGTCATGGAAGTTTGAAAGTGGACGGGGCCTAAAATACCATTAACTAAATCTGCTGATGTTAATGCTCCATGGCAGCAGTCAATTATGCTCCAGGGATCAAAGAGAAGGAAGATACACATAAATACTATGTACCATTTATGTATTCCCTGACACTAAATCTGTACCAAGGCTGTGTGTGTGTGTGTGTGTGTGTGTGTGTGTGTGTGTGTGTGTGTGTGTGTTTTTGTGTGTGTGTGTGTGTGTGAGCATGTAGAGAGGTTAGATCTCCACACAAACCCATGTAAGAAGTCCTATATGGGTAATAATAAGTGAAAATACTAAACTGTTTATGTATGGCCTGCTATCGGCTATATCTTACTGTACACATACTGAGGACAGTAGTCATGTTCAGATGTATATTTTCTGGGGTTGATATACTGTTTCTGACATCTACAGTTAGTTGTACTTCTGGGACCTGTAATACTTCAACAGTTCTGGGCTCAGACTTGGTGGATGGAAACACTCCTATGTCCCCACATCTTATGGGGAGGCTGTATGTGGGCTGCTGTGGTGCATAGAGGGTGGAAGAAATATATGAGCTGCTGTGGACGTAGAGGCAGAATATGTGCTGCTGTGTTGCATAGAGAGGTGGCAGTATATGAGAAGATGTGTTGCACAGAGGTAGAGGCAGTGTATGTGCTGTTGTGGTTCATAGAGGGTGGAGCCAGTATATGTACTGATAGTGCATATAAGGTGAAGGCAGTAAATGTGCTGCTTTGGTGCACAGTCAAACAGACCACATCTCTTGGTTTCTCTAAGCTCCATTTTTGCAGTGTGTATTTGCCTCCTGCTGAGTGTCAATACAGCATCTAGTATCATTTGATATTGATTGTCACAGAATACTGGCAGCCATACAAGTGGCTTGTGAAATGTTACAAAGGCCCTGGGTGGGGTCCAACAAAAGGGTCAACCTTAATAGACACAGAGAAGTTCTTGGCATCTCTGTCTGATGGCAAAATAATTCATTTATTATCTGTGAGGGACATGATCTTGAAAATTTACACCAATCATTTTGTATTCTGTGATGCAGAGATATGGGTGCAACATATATAACATGCCAACAATTTACATGTACCAATATTTCCAGTTACAGTTGGACATACCTGCCACTGGTGAAAAGAGGAAATAGAAGTTCTCCCAGGCAGTAGACTAATAATCTGCTCCAGGCCGTCATTTTTCATGGGTGATGGATGGTCTAGATGAATAGACATATGGGGTCTTTTGAAAGCATGTCTGTGATGACCATGTGGAATGCACTCAGTAGCCACAACAGAAAACACGAGCAAGTACAAAGATGCATCACTAGCATGGTCTCATTTACAGTCCAATACAACCCACCTGACACTGGAGGAAAGGTCCCTGGGTGGGGTCCACCAACAGGGTCCAGCTTAATAGACACAGAGGAATTCTTGGCATCTCTGTTTGATGGCAAAATAATTCAACTATTACCTGTGAGGGACATGATTTTGAAAATTAACTACACCAATCATCTTGTATTTTGGTTGGTAATGCCACAGTTAAGTATTACTAAATGTAGGATGCTCCCTACAATCAACCTGACACAGACCCGTACAACTAATAAGCATAATTATGTTGCTTCAGACATGTTTGGACTACTGGAACACTTTCAGTATGCTTAAACTGTTATCTTTGCATTGTTACATGGTACTCTGTAATAGACATTTACATTCACTGGGCTGTGGAGGTTGGTGAAGGGTGCATTCCTGTAGGCTGGTATTTTTATGTGTTCTTACAGGTGCTGCATTGACAGGGTCCATCACCATGGATAGAAGCTTGTCTAATATCAGAAAATTGTATGATCATGATAATGATAGCAGCCACATTGTGGCATACTTCAGAGTAATGGTGACTATATTAGACACAACTAATAAAATATCCCCTCACTCTTTCATGGGCACAGCTCCTATGCCAGTGAATACTAATCTATCATTTCAAGGATGCCACAGAAGAACAGGTTTGGCTGACACAAGAACAGCATGGGAAGTGCTGTCTTCTGAAGTGGTAGAGATTTTATTGGTTGTCACTAGCTCCAAAAAGCATGGGGAAGGCAGTCAGGGTAATCATACTGGTGGCTGTCAAACCTTTGGGTACCAACTAGCTCTTGATCTGAATGTTTGTATGGCATCCACTCAGTGTATGTATAGGGCCATTATACAAGCACAGGCAGAAACCAATGCAGATATAGCAAAACTGGTTGGAATGACATGTGATCTGCACAAGAACCTGTGGGAGGAAATTTTCCATTTGGAGAGCATAATGGAAAACCGATGTAGGGAGCTTGTATACTCTGTATTGTATGTCCCTGTGTGGCCAACTATTGTGACCCATACCATTAGCTTTGCTGCTCCTCCTCTACTAATGAGGAGGAAGGAGGATGAAAGTATGGCCCATGGCATGCAGCTGTATAGTTGCACATATGCATCCAATGTTGAGAGCATAATGGGATGTCGTGAATGAAGATACAGATGGGGTGTTCTTGCTGTGACTACCCATAGCACATCATGCAGTTTGTGCTCTCATAGCATTCTGTCCTTTGCGCATGCTGTGTATCAGGCATGTGAGATTCCCTTTACAGTGCACTCCCATGGATATGCATATACACACTTGACACATATATATCTCGTGAGTACGAAGACCTCTCCATTCAACCTCAGCACTTTGTTGCATCTTATACCGGAGCTATGTCCATGCACATGCACATATGTCCATCAACACTGCCATCCTCTGCCAAGCTACACCCCAGCAGAGGCAGTAGCCTTCCTTTATCAGTATTTCTGGCTCCTTGGACTCAGCTAACCATGAGACACACACTCACCCACAGTTTTAGTTTTAACCCCCCCCCACCCACCCACCCAACACACACACACACACACATATGCACTCTCTCTCTCTCTGCCTATTGTTAACACTGCCACTGTGGCCCACCCCAACTGAGAATATGGTGTTACCTTTGTAGCCTGTGTCTGATGTGTATTGTGGCCAGTACCCATTGCATGCCTCATTCTTACTGTTATATATTATATTTACTCTGGCACATAATTTATATGTTATATTTACTCTGGCCCATAATTGTGAACCAAACCCTATCACTTATATTGAGCTGTAATATACTATGCCCTCATTTTCCTTGCATGGTCATTTCCTGTGGCCAGCTCATCTACATGTCCTCAGCAAACACCTTCTCACCTTTAGAACCAGGACATCTTGATTTTAAATGTATTTCACCTCCCATATTTTCTTGTGTACCAATATGTTTTATAATATTGCACATAGATCAAATACTGTACTGCATGTTTTGGTATCACACTGCATGGAAGTGGAATTTTATCAGTCCAAACACACATTTGACATTTATTCTGGTCTGTCACAGGGTAGTATTTCATCCATTCTTTGCCATAGTCTTTGGCTTTCTTATTTGTGACATGAGCTTTGGCTCCAGGGCATATCCTGTATCACCAGTACAATTGCCCTGTGGAAATTCACCCCACAAAATTTGCTGATGTAAGTCTCACAAGTGCCTTCTGGTAGTGTATTGTGGGCACTATCTGAGGGCACAGTGACACATTGTGTATTATACACTGTGGATTGCAAACCACCTAGCTGTTGATGAAGTAGAATCCCTTATGGGAGACATACTGTTGTGTCTGTGCCATAACTATGGCCTTTACAGCCATAGAGATACAGTCAATAGTGTCCAGTACCTCAGGGAAATAGGCCACTTCATAAAATCCTTGCAAGATGTTTGCTATTGCTTTTGTGGTATTTATGAACTAAATATGCCTTTCTATATACTGTAGTACATCATTGGGGACATGTTGGAATGTCCTTGATGCAGATGCCTAAAATGCACCCACCATTTCCCACATCAGTCTTTGGGATGTCCCTATCATCAATATACTCAAAGCTACATGCATTTTTTGTCCAGAGGGATGGGTGCTACATACTACCCATGAGAGTGCATATGAGGGCATATGCTGTCCATCTGGTAGAGATCCACCATGGTGAGTGGGAGAAATTGACAAAGAAGAGTGACTGTGTGTGTGTGTGTGTGTGTGTGTGTTGCATTTTCTCTCTCTTTCTTTTTTTATAACTCCAGGATTTTATTATAGACCTCAGCACTCTCAGAAGTGTCTCACTGAGCAAAACGTATGCATTTCTGAATCCCATTGCTGAATTGATTATCTTCATCTGCATTCATCAAGACCCTTATTTCAATAATTTTGCTCATTTCTCCAGCTATTCATATACTATGCTTGCTGTGGTATTTGTGGCTTAGGAAAGTATGTTATTGAATTTTTCCATCCCTGTGAGTCATCAGTCATTGAACAATTTTACCTACATTGATACACCATTCTTTTCTGAGTCTCTGTGTATGATTTCTATTTCTCATTTAGTGACTGCTAATTAAAGATATATTCTGGACATCTGCTGATTTCTTTACTATGAAAAGACCCATTTCTACCTGAAACTGGAAATAATGTAGCTTGCTAGGATATCATTATTTTTGGAAAAGTGCTTACTCATGCACCTGAAAACACACCTGCTCCCCCCACAAACAAGCACATTGCACACACACATGCAAAGAAACAAAACATAGAGCATGTAAATGGGGTCTAAATTATGTTCCAAAATGGCAAAACAGCAAATGCCATTTCAGTGACACAGAAACAGCAAAATACCACTAACGTGAATGGCCAGGTCACCAATTTTTTTCAGAGGGAAAAAAATCGGTAGACCAACCAGACATGACACACCATCTAAATCATTACAAAGTTGTGCTTCACCAGCCCCCACACCCACGATGTAGGGGGCTGTGCCCCACAAACACACACACACACCCTAACTAAATATACCAACTCCAAGATCGCACTACAGTGGAGTACAGGGCAATTTCACAGTGATGGCCAAGTGATCATATGGATACTGAATTTAGTCATCTGTTATACAATGCACGATGACAAATAGATGACTTTTGTTGTTTTATATCCTTTTTTGCTCATGATTATGGTGTGGTGTGATAATGTATTCTGATAAGATTACAGGTTGTAAATTGTATAGGACAGAGAAAAAGGGTAAAAAGCAGATGGGAACAACAAAAGATGAGGTGATAAGTATTGTGCAAGATGGGGATGGATGATAAAGACATACACCAATGGATACGGACACCTGCCTTTCATTTGATATGATACACAGTAGTGCATTAACAGGGTAGTTACTGAAGCTGTCCAACTGTAAGAGGTCATTATGAAGAAACACAGATGGGATATGTACCATATATGCAGAGTAGATATTAACCAGTGAAAAAGATCCTACAACACTCATGGAAGTCAAACGTCCCACACAGTATGTTAACACAGTAAAAATAATTTCATGAGAAATGGCTTATTGCTACAGCTAGAATAAAGCCATTCACTTAACCATATTTTGAGTATGTATGAGTAGTTATATTTGGGCAGGGCTGTAGGTAGGAAATGGGATTATACAACTGAGGTTAAAAGGTCAAGCAGACAGAGAGTAGCAAACAAGGCATAGGAGCCATACATTTCAACTTCTTAACTCAAAAATCATGGGTAAATTACAACAGTTATAATGATTTAATGACTGAAATCCTCAATATGTCAGAATTCTACAAATGTTATGATAAACAATTGTAGTCAATCTTGTGTACATTAATTAAAGGTCTATGAAGTTGAGAGGTACGGGTGGGAGTATTTTTTGTGGGGTAGATTCCCATTTTATTTTCTTATTGAGATGGGAAATTTGGGAAAGGAAGTTAGGGAAATAAGAGGTGGGTAAGATGAGAGGGAAGGTCACAGGAGAAGACAGACAAGACTGATAGGGTGTGGAGTAATGCAATGATGGGGAGAACAAAATGCTAAAGAAACATTAGACATACAGAGGGCATGCAATGATTAGAGGAGGATTGTATAACATGCAGTGGTGGTTATAGCTTTTAAAGGGAATGGAACATCAAGTTTGGGAATAGGATTAAGTTTTTGGAGATGCAGTCTCTGTCAACTTTGACATAGCACTGGGAAGGGACGCAACTGATTGAGTCATTGGAGCATGTTCTCTATACAGTCAATGCAGGCATTGAGCATCTTGTTTAGTATCTCCCCCACAGGTGCTGAAAGCTTCGGACTGGTGACAAATGTGCCAAGTCCACTTGAACTGCTACTGGCAGTTACCACTGTACCAGCCTCCAGTGCAGGGCTACCTGATGTAGGTGGTTCATTAGAGAAGGAGGTGTGGTGGCAACTTTGGCAGGCTGGGACCCAGATCTGCTGGGTGCCTCTGGTTGTGTTTGTGGTGGAAATAGTGTTTCCAGCTTTGGGGGAAGACAGGCTATGCTGGATTGATCAGTCCAGGCTGATGTAGTGCTGCATTTAATAGTAACAGAACTGGAAATACATAAAAAATAAATACATGTATACAAGAGCAAGGACAGCTACAAAGACAGTAGGAGAAGAGACCTATCAGAACAATAAAATCACATTTTTAACAATGTAGATACTCATAATGAAATGAAAGAAAATAAGCTTTTAATTGTAGAACCTACACAGTTTTATCTTCAGACAGATTGTCTGAGTAATTATATTTGGGGGTTTGGAGCCTATGCCAAACCCATTGTCTCTACAGTCTGACATGAAAACATGATAACTGCAGGAATGATTTATCAGGACAGCATATTTATGCTTATGTTCAGTGAGAATAAATCAGTTTTGACAAGTATTTACCTATACATATATATGACAAACGTGATGATCACCCAGTAAAAATGTCTGGCAACAGATATATGCATTGCCCAGCCTAGTAATTATAATGGATAAGACTTATATGGATTTTGAAGTGGAGCAGCAGTATTATTGGGATCTCGGATAATAAACCTATGCCCCAACAACAGCATATTTTTTTGATGGGGGGAGAATTGAACCCAAAGCCATTCCAACAATCTCAGTACACATATACTTAACATGATGAGCCACTTTTCCAGTTAATACAGAGGGTGCAAAGCAGAAGCAAAAGTCAAATGTCACTCAGTCGTACTCATTTCAGTAAGGTGTGCCTGTACTGACAGATGTTCTGTTGTATAAATGTTATATACAATTATTTTAATTATTACAACTGTCATTATTTAAACAGACACATCTTTCACAGTACCAGTCATATGACAGTTGTACTCTCTTAGACACTAAAGTCTGCTCCTGTACATCTCCCTGTTCCTTTCAATATCCATAGGGGCTGGGGGTAAAGAAAGAGTATAATGAAAAGATGTATGGTGCTATGCATTGGCAGTGTATTTGGAGAGGTAAATGATCCCAGTAGCACAGGTGACAGCCTTGGCCAAACTATTTCAGGCATCACCTTTGTATAGCCATCCTTAAGGGCCTGCATCAGCAGTACGTGTTGAGGATGTCCAGAAAACTCTTGTACTCCTCTTCACACCATCTATTCCCTCTAAAAAGGCACTGTTCTAACCTTCCCCAGCCATAATTGTCTCACCTTCAAAGACTGCAAGAAAAATGACAAGGAATTTGTGCTCAAAACAGTTCTCATGTTCCTTAGCCTTTGTGCAATGATGGGTTCCAAAGACAAACTCATTAGCATGATATATGGTAAAAATTATAAAATATAGGTATTGTATTATTATGGACCCGACGGCACTTTAAAGTGTGAAACATGGCAATCCTCCATTCATCTGTATCCTACTGAAAAAAATACTGAACAACACTCCATCTTCAGATGGCTAACTGTGGTATGACATAATCCTGGCACCCTTAGCAGGACAGATCTGCCAAATGGAAAAGGGGCAAATAGAAGAGAGACTGGCAAGCAAGACCTAAATATAAACCTGGTGACCTTCAATGCCAGCCAGAGGGGTCAGTTGTGACACACCCTGGCTGAAACATCTCCCTTCCCACAATCTAACCCAACCCACACTCCTCCCCTCATAGAAAGTTGGAGAGCACTAAACCTTCTTTGAAAAAAAAATAGAGAAAGCATCACTCATGATGAATGGGCACTAAATATTCTGAGAGAAGTTAATCAAATTACAGTTCCAAAATATATTAAAGTGCAGAAGTATCCCAATACACTGGGACAAGGTAGATTTCATCCTAGAAGTTTTAGAAGAAATATTTTAATCTGGGGACTTAGAAAAGGTCCCAGCTGGAGAAGAAGGAAAAGGGATTTATTCTAGACTCTTCATAGTTCTAAGGAAGGAAGGCACGTGGAGATCCATCCTGGACTTGTCTTATCTAAATGTGTTTTTGATAATGCCAAAATTCAAAATGCCAGCTGTTCCGGTATGGTTTCCATTCCTACTAGCTCAGGTCCTTATGGTCACACTGGATCTGATGGATACCAATCTTTGTATCCCCATTACCAGAGTCTAGAGAAAATTACCCAGATTTACATCAGAGATATTTTATTTGCAGTTCACATCTTTGTATTCTGGCTAATCTGCTTTACTTGGATTCATTACAAAATATCTGACCCCAGTGATAGCCTGCTGCAGAACAAAGAGCATCAAGATTTGCTCCCTAGCTGTATGATTGCTGTATGCTTGCACTTTCCCTTGAAGAGATTCTCAAGCTTTTTGAAATTTACCTTATGATGCTTCAGGAATTTGGGTGCCAGAGTTTATCTAAGCAATTCTGTCCTGGTTTATGACTGGCTGTGCAATTGCCTGGCAATAAGAAGTTTTATGTGAACTTGCATTTATTACCACTGTTTTTCACTGACCATAGGAAGGAAGGGATAGCTTGTATACAAGATTTACTTTGATTTATATTTTGTTGTTTTGCCTTTTAATTTCCACTGTTTGCTGATAGAAAGGTTATAAGTTTTAGACAGGCAAACTCTAGTCGTGCCAAGAGGCCTAGTCAGCTATTAATTCACACAGACTGCAGAGAGGACAATCCAGAGCTTATCTAAGCAATGCTGTCTTGGTTTGTGTTTGACTGTGAAGTTGTCTGGTAAGACAAATTTCATTTAAATTTATATTTTATTTCTTACCAGTGTTTTTCACTGTTTGTAGGAAGGAAGGGATTGTTTGTACACAAGATTTACTTTTATTTATATTTTGTTGTTTTTGCCTTTAATTCTCACTGTTTGTTGTTAGAAAGAGATAGGTTTTAGACAGGCAAACAAACTCTAGCCATCCCAAGGGGCCTAGTCTGTTATACATTCACACAGACTGTAGGGAGGACAATCCAGAGCTTATCTAACAAAGCACAATGAAACTTGACACTCTGAGTCTGTTCTTCTTGGAGTACTGTCTGGGCACATCCCCAAGCAGAGCATTTCTCCAAGAAGACCAAATGACATATCCAACAGTATATTTCCAAAACACTTTGCTGCAGAAGGAAATCTCAATCAAGGGGTTACTAAGACTGCTGGGCTACATGGCATTGTGTATTGTTATTGTGCCACTTGTTCACCTTTACATGAAGATTGTCCAGTGATATTAAAGAGAGATATTTTTTCAGCAAACTAATTAACTAGAAAGTGACATCCCAATGCTTCCATACAGCAAAACTCAGTTCTCAGCAATGCAGTCTGAACACAGGGTACCCTTCAAAACACCTCAGCCCACAAACACCATGACTTCAGATCCCTCAGACCTAATTTAGGGGACCATTTGAGACATATTTAGTTTCAAGAATTAGGAGGGCAGGACGAGAAGGAAAAACATAAACATATTAGAGATGATTACAGTTATGCTAACCCTGAAGATTTTCACTCTTAACTTACAGATGGGTCTCTCTAGATAAAGATGAGTGACAGTACAATTGTGTGGCAAATAAACAAGCAAGGAGGATTCCTTTCACACCTGCTATTCAGTCTGGCTACTCAGGTTCAGAGACAGCTGTAGAAACAGGCACGACACTAACTGCAGTCAACATTTCCTTTTCTACAAATTCTTCTGATAGACAGTCTGAGCATATCTCTTGCAAATCCAATAAATCACTGTTAAACTGGGATGTTTCTCTGTATTTGACCAGTATGTGGTTCAGGCTGTTTGCTTCTCATCTGAAAAGGGAACTGAGACAGTTCTGTTGCAGGAACCTTTCTCCAGAAGCTTGGAAAGTTGATGCTTTCTCCCTGTAAAAGATAGGTCTGTTGATAGATCTGTTTTTTTGTACATTTACTCAAATGCCCATGATTCCTAAGATACTAATGAAAACAGAGAATGGAAAATATCAAATTTGATCTAATACTACCCTTTTGGCTAAGGCAACATTGGTTTCCTCTGATAAGTAAGAAAAATGGAAAGTAATACATCCTCTTTCAAAACTAGGACTCTCTCTTATACCACAATCTGGGCACTCTCTTGGTTTATTTCACATTCATTCCAGGTAATCACATATACTCTGACAAAATGTTAAACATTAGGGAACCAAACACAAAAAAAAAAATTCTTGCTAAATGGAAAAGACACTCCCTCAGATGCCAGTCCAGAAACCTTGACCCAAATAATACTAAAGTTATTATAGTCTTGGAATACCAGTTAGACCTTTATCAAAAGACTAAGCTTATACTCTTGTCAGAGTCTTTTATGCCTGTCTTTCCATGGATCCACCTTTGAACTCAAGGGCCCCTGTTAAGCATTTCCTTAAAGAGCTTCTACATATTATACTACAAAGACTGGAGATTGCTCCATCATGGGAGCTTAATCATTTATTATAAAAATTAACTCTGATACCCTTTTATCCAAATTCTTCAACTGCTCTCAAGTGACTGTCTTGGAAGACTCTGTTTTGCAGCAATTACCTCTGTTTACAGACTTTCTTAGATCCAGCCCTTTATGTACAAAGAACACTTTTTTTTATCAAATAAAGCACCTCAATCCACTAACCCCTCCTTCAAGGCTAAGATATTTCCTGATTTGTCCTCTAATTCATTTATCAGTTTTCGTTAAGTCAAAAGCAAATGAGAAAGGATCCTTCATTCAGATGATGGGCAGCATAGATTTTATTTGCATAGAATCAATTAATTCAGGAAGCATTATCAGCTATTTGTCTCCTATGCAAAAGGGAAATGGGGAAAGCCAGTAAACAAACAGACCTTTTCCAAATGTCTTAATTAGTGCTTTTCATTTTGCTATTAATTTTAATGCAAAGCTAGTCTAGGGCATATGAGGGCCCACTGCTTTAGAGCCACTAAAGCCTTCCTTGAAAGAGTTACCACACAGGGTATGCTTTAAGAAGGAATCTGGACCTGTTGTTGTAGCTTTAAGAAGGAATCTGGACCTGTTGTTGTACAGTCTCGTAGCTCTGTAATGGGTTGTAATCAAGGATCAGTTTCCAGCTCCAGGGCATGACTGTTGCCCTGTTGTGTCTTATCTCCTAATCACTTGTCTTCATCTCTCTAACTCCTATACTTTCAGATACTTCCAAAAGAGAGGACTGCAACAGTGAATAATACAATGAACATAATACAGTTAATTTAGGAACTTACCTTAAATGTATATGTTTGAGTGCATTCACAGTTGTGGTCCATATTCCATTCTTACACTTACTTGGGACCTGTTGCCCTTCTGTTCTGACTAGTATATCCTTCGTTTATTGGGTTGGGCTGGCTACATAATCTATTTTTGCACCTTCCTTCTCACTTTCCTACCATCCACCCATCACTCTTTTATCTGTATGAACTCCCTGGAGAAGGAGATTGGGGAACTCTGTGGTTGACCTGGGAAAAAAAGGGCTGTACTATCTGGTTCACTGGGGGGGGGGGGGGTGTTAATACCGTGTTCTACTACCTGGAAAATGGCATTGGCTAATGCACCACTTTTGCCACCATTGTGCTAGTGTCCAGGTAGGAGGGTCTAGTTTGAAGCACTGTTGGAAGTAATATTAGCAAACTAAACTACCTGCAGGCAGGATATCCCAAACGTGCAGGCAACAATGATGCATCAAATCGAACATCTACATTTATGATAAATTTCTGACACAAGCATACTTTCTTCCTTCTGTTGTAGTTGCTGCTATGACAATAAATTGTATAACCACATCTTGAATAGCTCTTGTGTATCTGTGTTATATCTCATGCTTGGTACTGTGTATTAGTAGAACCTGCTCATTGTGAATAATGCACACACTGGGCTGTATGTTTGATTGTTTTTTCAGATTTCTTTGAAGGGAGAGTTTCTTTTTTTTTTTCTTTGCTGCTGTTTTTTTTTTTTTTAATTTGTATGTGGTAGGGTATTCTGTGGCTGAGTTAATATTTTTGAGGGGTGTTTTATATATATATATATACTTTGATTTTTTTTTTGCCTGTATTTGTTCCCAGTAATGCCAATAACTGAAAGAAGTCTGGATAAGCTTGTTTCCTTTTTTGATAGCATAATCAACCTATAAATATTTCTGCAATTATAAAAAGTATGTGTTTTCTACTCCCTATGGGGGAGAAAGTTTGGATAAATAAATAAATCTGTATCATATACTTTTTTCCTGGTTGAGCTGCATGATAGAAATGTCTCTTTTCAGGACCAGCTAAAGAGTACTGTCTGATTATGTGATTTCCTTATAGCCACAGTGCCTACAAAGGAATTAGAGAGAATCATACTCAGGACCATAACATACAATTCATTAGCAGTTCATAACTTTAGCCATCTGAGCATACCTCTCAAATTCTTAATGCAAGAATTCTGGACAAAGCCAAAAATAATTGGGGGTCAGAGGCCCAACATCAGGAACAGATGTTAAATATTACTCTTGCAAACTTAGAAAGTAACTGGAAAAGCTGGTTTTACATTACCATGCTTTCCTGAAGGGTAGGGAGTCTAAACCTCAAATGGTTGATATTATTTAGTGACAATTCTTCACTGTTTGCCAGAAAACCACAAACTTTATGAGGAACAAACCAAAAGTATAAAGAAAAAATCTGGACAATCTGCAAAATTCTGGACAGCTGAGATGCATGCCTCTGAGCAAACTGCCTTACTAGAGAATATACTAGAAGATTCTTATTCAGTAATTAGCAATTATTATACATCCAGCATTCTTGATTCGTTTAACTTTGTTGGTTATTCTTCTAATCCTATTTAGACTCATAAATGTTTTATAAGTTTGACCAAGTGCCCCTGAATACAGCATAGTCCTGCCCCTTTGATTAAATAGCACACTGTGGATTATTTGCTGTATGTCTTTCTATAAGCATGAGTGAATGCTTTCTGTTTTATTCATGACAGCAAGATGCCTAATGGTATTCTTCAAACACTGCTTCTCACAACCATCTCTCCACAGTTCATAGAAATTGTTTGTTTCTAAACCCATTTTGATACCCTTGTAATCATTTCAGTAACTGTTCTTGCTGTTTACTCATTCACTCACAGAAATAAAATGACCCCTGTGCTATTTCTAGTTCTGTTATAGCCACTGCTGCCAAACTGCTGAGATAAGGTAGAGCATACATAAAAGTAGATTTTTGAGACAGTAGCTTTGTTCAACAATCTTGCACAAGTTAGCTAGATACCTTTAAACACATAAACATAGATGCCCACATATGCGCTGCACATGCACACACCCACACATACAACCCACACACACACACACACACAAACACACACGCACACACGCACGCACACACACACACACACACACACACACACACACACACACACACACACACACACACACACACACACACACACACACACACACACACACACACACAGATATATAAAGCTGTATTGAAAAAGAAAAGAGTGAAAGAAATACAATTGTTTGTTCCCTACTTTGCTTGTTTACTCATAGACTTTCTATTTTCATCTAGCAGTATTACTGCAGTCTTTTACACCATCTTTTTTTTCTGTTTACATAATTATAATTCCTTAACCCCTTTAAATGTGTTTTCATCTGATGTAATAATTACAGTGAATTCATATTGTGAGTATGGATATAGACTATGCCAGTGAATTTATATTAGTTCTGTTCCAAGTCTTTTCTATTGCACAAAATACTTCCATGAGAGAGAGAGAGAGAGAGAGAGAGAGAGGTCTGGCACAAAGAAAGCTTGGCAGAACTAAAGGTAGTAAACTCATACTTCCTTTCCAGCATGGACAGAGTTTCATGTTTCACTCGGCCTTTGAAGAGCGACTTTCATCTTAATTACTAAAGATGCGTGCTTAGATCTTTGTTTCCTTTTTGAAATGTTTTTTTTTTTTTTTGCTAATACATATAACAGAAGATGAAAAATTGGCCACTGTATGAGCTGTGTCTCCAAGACAAAGTTCTGATTTGTAATACACAATAAAAAGCAACTAAAAGGATATTATACTGCTAGCAGCTGAGATGTCCATCCTGTAGGAAGGAAGAGATTCAGAGACTCTATGAAATGACAAAATGAATAATAGGAAAAAACAGC